>NC_057806.1:455792468-456142665 GCF_018294505.1 Triticum aestivum
TCGAGGGGCGCGGCTAGGGTTTGGTTCGAGGCTGGGCTGCCCCGGCTTATAAAGCCTGCCGGGCCAGAGTCCCAGGCGGACACGGCCCGGTTAGGTCGGTGCGCGTTTTTTAAAAATAATTACGCGCAGAAGAAAAATAAAAAGAAATACTAAACGGACTCCAAAAATACCGAAATAAATTTTCCCCGACTTCTAAAATCAGGCCGGGAAAAGTGAACATTTATTTGGGGCCTAAATGCAATTTTGAAAAACGCACATTTTTCCTAAATTCAAATAAAATATCAAAAAACTTCGGCATAAAATCTTATTTGATTTTTTTATTAAATCCTCAATATTTCTTTATTTTGGGAAAGTCATTTTATTCCCTCTCTCATAATTTTGTAATAGAAATTATTGATGATAAAATAAATAAAATCAAATGATCCTATTCTCAAAATTTGAGAAAACTCAAATATGAAAATAACGAAATCCCCAACTCTCCCCGTGGGTCCTTGAGTTGCTTAGGATTTCTAGGATCGAAACCAAAAGCAAATAAAATATGATATGCAATGATGGTCTAATGTATAACATTCCAAATTGAAAATTTGGGATGTTACAAACCTACCCCCCTTAAGATGAATCTCGCCCTCGAGATTCGGGTTGGCTAGAAAATAGGTGAGGGTGGTCCTTGAGCAAATCTTCCTCTCGCTTCCAGGTGGCTTCGTCCTCCGTGTGGTGGCTCCACTGAACTTGACAGAACTTGATAACCTTACTGCGAGTGACTCGGCTGGCAAACTCGAGAATCTTAATTGGTTTCTCCTCATAGGTCAAATTGTTATCCAACTAGATTGCTTCCAATGGCACTGTATCCCTCAACGGTATGTCAGCCATCTCCCGTGGCACTTCTTCAACTGAGAAACGTGGAACACATCATGAACTCCTGACAATCCTTCGGGCAATTCCAACTTGTAGGCCACTTCTCCCATACGTTCTAATACTCGGTATGGTCGTACAAATCGTGGTGCTAACTTTCACTTAACTCCAAAATGCTTTGTTCCCCGAAGTGGTGATACTCGAAGATAAGCTCTATCTCCAACTTCGTAAACTGTCTCCTTGCATTTAGAATCTGCATAACTCTTCTGTCTGGACTGGGCTATCTTGAGCCTATCGCGAATCAATTTCACCTTCTGCTCAGACTCCTTAATCAAGTCAGGTCCAAACAACTAGTGGTCTCCAACTTCATCCCACGACAACGGGGTCATGCACCTCCTTCCGTACAAGGCTTCGAAAGGGGCCATCTTTAAACTGGATTGATAACTGTTCTTGTAAGAGAACTCTGCATATGGCAGACTGTCGTCCCAACTAGATTCGTAATCTAGCGCACAAGCTCTCAGCATATCCTCCAAAATCTGATTGACTCTCTCAGTCTATCCATCTGTCTGTGGATGAAAAGTTGTACTGAATTCTAGCCTGGTTCCCAAGGTTTCGTGCAACTGCTTCCAGAACTTTGAGGTAAACTGGGTTCCTCTATCTGAAACGATACTCCTTGGAACTCCATGCAGACATACGATCCTGGTCATGTATATCTTTGCCAACTTTGCACTGGTATAGGTAGTCTTCACTGGAATGAAATGAGCTACCTTTGTCAAACGATCGACTACAACCCAAATCGAGTCATAGCCTGAACGTGTTCTAGGCAACCCTGTAATAAAATCCATGCCTAGCTTATCCCACTTCCATTCGGGTATCGGCAATGGTTGTAGCAATCCTACTGGCTTCTGATGCTCTGCCTTCACTCTCTGACATACATCACAAACTGCTACGTACTTCGCAATATCCTTCTTCATTCCGGTCCACCAGAAAATATCCTTCAAATCCAAATACATCTTAGTATTTCCTGGGTAAATCGAATATGGTGAATCATGCGCCTCTTGCAGTATCAACTTCCGGATCTCCGGATCATTGGGCACGTAAACACGGTCTTCAAACCATAAGGTATCGTGATCGTCCTCACGAAATCCCTTAGCCTTTCCCTTGCTAAGTTTCTCCTTAATAGAAGCAATCTCCTTGTCAGTCCTTTGGGCTTCTCTGATTTTATCCATCAATGTAGACTGAATCTCCAATGCTGCTACATAGCCTCTCGGGACTATTTCTAAACATAACTCTCGAAGATTTTCGTCTAACTCCCTTGGTAATTCTCCCGTCATTAGGGTGTTGACATGGCTCTTACGGCTCAACGTGTCAGCTACTACATTAGCCTTTCCGGGTGATAATGCAATTTCATATCATAATCTTTGATGAGCTCCAACCATCTCCTTTGTCTGAGGTTCAACTCCTTCTATGTGAAAATATACTTCAAACTCTTATGATCCGTATACACCTCGCAATGGTTTCCAATCAGAAAATGTCTCCAAGTCTTCAGTGCATGCACTACGGCTGCTAACTCCAAATCATGCATAGCATAATTCAACTCATGAGACTTGAGCTGTCGTGAGGCATATGAAACAACTCTCCCTTCCTGCATAAGCACTGCTCCAAGTCCTCGACATGAAGCGTCACAATACACCTCATAATCCTTGGTCTGGTCTGGCAAAATCAACACTGGTGAAGTAACCAAGCGTTTCTTCAACTCCAGGAAACTAGCCTCACATTCCTCCGTCCATAAGAACTTGGTATCCTTCTTCAACAATCTCCGGTAGTATCCTGCGAGTCCAAGAAAACTCCGGATCTCCCCAACTGTTGTTGGTGCTTCCCAATTGGTCACAGTGATAACCTTTGTGGGGTCAACTGCTATTCCTTCTCCAGATATAACGTGTCCGAGAAATCCAACTTCCTTCAACCAAAACTCACATTTGCTAAATTTGGCATATAATTGATGTTCTTTGAGCTTTCCAAGAATCAAACGCAAATGTTCCTTATGCTCCTCTTCATTATTTGAGTAAACCAGGATATCATCAATGAACACTACGACGAACTTATCCAAAAACTCCATAAACACTTTGTTCATCATGTTCATAAAATAGGCAGGTGCGTTAGTCAGACCAAATGACATAATGGTATACTCATACAGCCCATACCTGGTGGTAAAAGCCATCTTGGGTATATCTTGTTCCCGAATCTTCAACTGGTGGTATCCTGATTGTAGATCGATCTTGGAAAATACCTTAGCTCCTTGCAATCGATCAAACAGATCATTGATCATCGGTAGTGGGTACTTGTTCTTGATTGTTACTTCATTCAATCCTCGATAATCGACAACCATCCTTAACGATCCATCCTTCTTCTCCACTAGAAGTACCGGCGATCCCCAAGGTGAAGAACTTGGGTGAATATAACCTTTATCCAGTAACTCCTTAATTTGCTTCTTAATTTCCACCAAATCCTTTGCAGGCATCCTGTATGGTCTCTTCGATATTGGCCCTGTGCCTGGCAATAGCTCAATCAAAAACTCAATGTCTCTATCCGGTGGCATGCCTGGCAACTCCTCTGGAAATACATCAGGGAATTCCTTTACCACTCATACTTCCTCCTGCACAACTCCTGTTAAGCAATTTACTTGAGTCCTCTTCGGCACATGTCGGGATACATACTTGATCCTTCTCCCTTCTGGGGTGGTAAGCAAAATTGACTTACTAGCACATTCAATATTCCCTTCATACTTTGATAACCAATCCATGCCTAATATCACATCCAATCCTTGGGATTCCAATACTATTAGGTCTGAGGGAAAAACATAGTTACCAATCCTTAATGGTAACCGATCACACCATAGACTAGCCATATATTCTGCTCCAGGCGAGCTCACTAACATGGGTGACCTAAGGGCTTGGGTTGACAGGTTATACTTATCCACAAATCCCCTTGAGATGTATGAATACGATGCACCAGTACCAAAAAGAACGAGTGCAGTAAATGACTTAACCAAAAACTTACCTATTACTGCATCAGGCTGAGCTTCAACCTCCTCCACGCTAACGTGGTTCACCTGTCCCCTATTGAAAGGGTTCGGCTTCTTCCCAGAGCTTCCATTGTTGTTTCCATTTTGTAATTCAGGACATTCATTGGCATAATGCCCGGTCTTCGAACACTTAAAGCAAGTGACTTGGCTCAGGTCTTTCTTGGCTGGGGTTGATGGGTTGGTGCGGTTCTGGCCATTGCTTCCTCCATTACCATTACCATTCCTGGGGCCATTGTGATTGTGCGAGCTACCTCCTCCATGGGTATGCTGAAAATGTCCTCCCGGTCTGGGGGTAAATCGTGGCTTCTGCTGAGCTCCTGAATTGTACTTTCCTTGTGCATACTTCCTCTTGCGATTTTCAATTTTTTGCTGCTTCCCTTCAATCATAAGAGCACGATCTACCAACTCCTGATAGTTGTTGAAGGTTGCTACCATCAACTGCATGCTCAACTCATCATTCAGTCCTTCAAGAAACTTCTCCTACTTAGCTGCATCCGTAGCAACGTCATCTGGGGCATACCGTGCTAATTTACTGAAGTCCTCCACATACTGGCCAACTGTCCGTCCTCCTTGGCGCAAGTTGCGAAACTCTCGCTTCTTCATGGCCATAGCTCCTGCTGAAACATGGGCAGTTCGAAAAGCCTGCTGAAACTAGTCCCATGTGACAGTGTCGATAGGGAAAGTGGCTGTGAAATTCTCCCACCATGATGCTGCGGGTCCTTCAAGCTGATGTGCGGCAAAATTCACCTTCTCCGCATCCGTGCATCCTACTGTGGTCAACTCTCTAGCTGTCTTGCAGAGCCAATCATCTGCTACTATTGGCTCGGTGCTACTGGAAAACACCGGCGGATTCAGCCTAAGAAAACAGGCTAAATGATCAACAGGTGGTGGTGGTGGTGGTGGTGGGTTGTTGTTGTTCTTCCCCTGATTTTGATTCTGGACTAGCAACTGCATCAATGTGTTCTGCTGCTGAATCAAGTGAGTGAGCTCCGGTGGAAACATAAATCCGGGGTCTCGTCTCGGAGGCATCTGAGGGTTTAGAAAAGATGAGATTTAAGAATAGAGGGGTCTAAAGAGAAAAACACTACCCATATGCACATGAGGCAAAAGCAAACAATTCACATCATTCATTCAATCAAACAAGGGCATACAATCGATCTAACTATCGCAAAAGTGCTCGGACTATAATATTTACATGGTGGATTACTACTACTGATGAGGTGGTCTACTAGAAATATTCTTCGGTTGCAGACTCCATGATATCTGCTCTGGCTTCATCAACATAGTCATCATCGCTATCATCTGGATCCGAGTCGGTGTCGTCGATGATGGTGTAGTCTTCAGGGAGAATCTCCTTGGGTTCTTCGTCTTCATCTACTGGTGTAGGGCCTCCCATAAATATCCCGATCTTCATTGTTAGGTCGGCATTCTTGTCCACTAATACTTCAATTTCTTCTTCATAATCTTCACATGTAGCCTTGAGTTCTTCCTCTAGTTCCTTGATTCTTGTCCTTGCCTTCTTCAGGTCTATCATGTCGGCGCACATCTGATTCTCCTATCGTCGAATGTGCTGGTTTAACTCCTGGATAAAAGCTGCAACTGATCTATCCTTCCTGGTGCTGATCATCTCCCAGTGCTCATCTCAGCGTCCACAAATCTGGTAGATAGTATCCTTGAGATCATTGTGGTAGACTTCTCCAATGTGTCCCATGGCGATGTGAGCTGTCATGCTCTTTCCTAGACTCCAAGTTGGTGCATCAAAAGAAAACTCTATGGGCTCAGTGACTGGCATGAACGTCCTTCCTGGAACTTGAACTTGAATCATCCAGCGCTCTTCTTTAGGTAAAGTGGCGTTGTAGGTTCCGGTGAAGCTTGGTACTCCTATGTTCAGATATCTAGTGACTTCCTTCAAGTGACGTCCAAAGGGTGTATCTTCATCCGGTTGCGTGAACTTGTTCCTTGCATCTGCCATCCTAAAGAGTAGAAAAGATGAGAGGTCAGAAGAGAAGAGAGTGAATAGTGATCTAGGTCTTTAGCTTAGTGGTCGTGTCCTACAATCAGTGTGTGCTCTGATACCATCTCTGTAGCGACCAGACCTCAAACAGTCTGATCTCTGTGCTCCGGTGTCATCCCTGGATCAGTAATGCTGACACCACACAGTACTTGAAGGATTTATAACAAAGTAGCAATCACACACTTATTACATTGATTGTCTCAAAAGAGAACTTATTACAATAAATATGGCTTAAGGCCATCTAATAATGATAATAGCGGAAGGCTTGGAAGATAAGTGAGTCCATCAACTCCAACGGCATCACTGAGTATAGAACCACGACCTAAAACTCCTTAATCATCGTCTGAAAAGTCTGCAACATTAACGTTGCAGCACGAAAACGGGTCAGCACATGGAATATGCTGGCAATGTAACACATAGAGAGTAATGGAATGAAACAGCTATTCTATATGCATCTTTGGCTGGTGGAAAGCTCTATGGTTATAGTTTTGCGTAAAGCCAATTTTTCCCTACTGCAAAGGAATAAATTTATTTAACTATCATGTTCGTTGTTAAACATTGAGAATGGTTGACAGCATTCTCAATCCCAATTAAACATCATTAAACAAAACCCAGCAAAATTAATTTAGAGTAACATGTTGAGATTCACATGATAATCCAAGTACTAGATACTCAAGATGTCCATAACCGGGGACACGGCTAATCATGATTAGTTTATACACTCTGGAGAGGTTTGCGCATTTTTCCCCACAAGACTCGATCTCCTCCGTTGGATTTCTCGCACTACATGGTGTTTGAGAAATGGATGACTGAGACATAGTCTTTCAGAAGCGTTTGCACCTTACGATGGGTAGACCGTACCACCTACAACCCCTACATCTGCTAGTCTACCACTGTAAGAGTTCACACGAGTTAATCAACTATGCTAGAGCCCATAATAGCTTGTGGCTGCACACGGAAGTTTCTAGTATGAATAATCTCATGATCCCTTTGAACCTGGGTGGCGGTCCATAAAAAAACAGGCAATCCTGGAATACCCAGGTGCCTAGACAGGCAATCGCTGGAATACCCAGGTGCCTCAATCCACCCAGATGTGTGTTAAAGTTGCCACCTTAAGTAAACCATTAATTAACAATCTCACATCTGTCATGAAATACTCTCAAACCCAATCCACGTCTATGAGCATAGCATGGCAATATAAGCATAACGTAATAGTAACTCCCAAAGGTTTGATAATAAACAGGTAATAGGTACTACCTCAACTACTCCCCTTCCCACAATTTAATTAGATCCTAATCATGCAATGTGTGAGGATTGATCTAATGCAATAAAACTGGGTAGTAGGAGGTATGATCAAAGTGTTACTTGCCTTGCTGATGATCCGCGAAACCTAGAGATTCGAAGTAACAGGCGGCGCACTCCGGGTATTCTATCGCAGACAAACAAACAAGCATTCAATAAGTACTCATCTAATGCACAGATAAAAGTCAAATAAGAGAACTAACCAGAAGGTTCAACTTAAGAACTCCGGTTTGCAAAAAGAATCAAATCGAACGAAGCAACGAAAGTCGAATGGCGAAAGAAAACAACTTCGTTCTACTAATCTGGATCTAAGGCAATTTTTACAGTGGCAAAAACTTGGTTAAGTTGGTTAAATGGATAGAGGGTTTTGAGACGAAACTCCAGGCGCTTGAATCGCCTGATTCCGATAAACGAGCGAAAAGTTATACTAAAACGAAAATCGGATCAGAAATCGCGATCAGAAAATAATCGTGGAAAATCCGAGAAAAAGAAAAACGACGAAGGGATTAACGAACGAACGTTCATTAACTGGATCTAAACGACGAATACGTTCGTTAAAACGAACGAACGAGCGAACGCTCGTTATTTAGACTAAACCGGAAATAAAACCGATTTAAATAAAAAAACAGAACCTAAAAAACCCGATGGAAACCGACGGAAAACCAATCAGTTTTTTTCGAGAAAAACCGGGGCGCGGAAATCGAGGCGACCTTGGGCGGCGAATCGGCGAGGCGGCGGGCGGCGGCTCCGGCGAGGCGGCGGGCGGCGGGCGGCGGCGTGGGGTTCGAGTGGCGCGGCTAGGGTTTGGTTCGGGGCTGGGCTGCCCCGGCTTATAAAGCCTGCTGGGCCAGAGTCCCAGGCGGACACGGCCCGGTTAGGTCGGTGCACGTTTTTTTTAAATAATTACGCGTAGAAGAAAAATAAAAAGAAATACTAAACGGACTCCAAAAATCCCGAAATAAATTTTCCCCGACTTCTAAAAGCAAGACGGAAAAAGTGAACATTTATTTGGGGCCTAAATGCAATTTTGAAAAACGCACATTTTTCCTAAATTCAAATAAAATATCGAAAAACTCCGGAATAAAATCTTATTTGATTTTTTATTAAATCCTCAATATTTCTTTATTTTGGGAAAGTCATTTTATTCCCTCTCTCATAATTTTGTAATAGAAATTATTGATGATAAAATAAATAAAATCAAATGATCCTATTCTCAAACTTTGAGAAAACTCAAATATGAATATAATGAAATCCCCAACTCTCTCCGTGGGTCCTTGAGTTGCTTAGGATTTCTAGGATCGAAATCAAAAGCAAATAAAATATGATATGCAATGATGGTCTAATGTATAACATTTCAAATTGAAAATTTGGGATGTTACAGTCTCACATCAACTAGGCGTATCAACGGGCTATGGAGATGCCCATCAATAGATATCAATGTGAGTGAGTAAGGATTGCCATGCAACGGATGCACTAGAGCTATAAGTATATGAAAGCTCAAAAAGAAACTAAGTGGGTGTGCATCCAACTTGCTTGCTCATGAAGACCTAGGGCAAATTGAGGAAGCCCATCATTGGAATATACAATCCAAGTTCTATAATGAAAGATTCCCACTAGTATATGAAAGTGATAACATGAGAGACTCTCTACTATGAAGATCATGGTGCTACTTTGAAGCACAAGTGTGGTAAAAGGATAGTTACATTGTCCCTTCTGTCTTTTTCTCTTGTTTTTTTATTCGGGCCTTTTCTCTTTTTTATGGCCTCTTTTCTTTCTCTTTTTTTTATTTGGGCTTCTTTGGCCTCTTTTATTTATTTTTCGTCCGGAGACTCATCCCGACTTGTGGGGGAATCATAGTCTCCATCATCCTTTCCTCACTGGGACAATGCTCTAATGATGATGATCATCACACTTTTATTTTTCTTACAACTCAACAATTACAACTCGATACTTAGAACAAAATATGACTCTATATGAATGCCTCTGGCGGTGTACCGGGATATGCAATATGACGATGATGGAGTGTGTCATAATAAACGGAATGGTGGAAAGTTGCATGGCAATATATCTCGGAATGGCTATGGAAATGCCATAATAGGTAGGTATGGTAGCTGTTTTGAGGAAGGTATATGGTGTGTGTATGATACCGGCGAAAGGTGCACGGTATTACAGAGGCTAGCAAAGGTGGAAAGGTGAGAGTGCATATAATCCATGGACTCAACATTAGTCATAAAGAACTCATGTACTTATTGCAAAAATCTACAAGTTATCAAAGCAAAGTATTATGCGCATGCTCCTAGGGGATAGATTGGTAGGAAAAGACCATCGCTCGTCCCCGACCGCCACTCATAAGGAAGACAAACAATAAATAAATCATGCTCCAACTTCATCACATAACAGTTCATCATACGTTCATGCTACGGGAATCACAAGCTTCAACACAAGTATTTCTCAAATTCACAACTACTCAACTAGCATGACTTTAATATCACCATCTCCATATCTCAAAACAATTATCAAGTATCAAACTTATCATAGTATTCAACACACTCATAAGAGAGTTTTATTATTAATCTTGCATACCAAGCATATTAGGATTTTAAGAAAATTACCATGTTATTAAGACTCTCAAAATAATCTAAGTGAAGCATGAGAGATTAATAGTTTCTATAAAACAAATCCACCACCATGCTCTAAAAGATATAAGTGAAGCACTAGAGCAAAATTATATAACTCAAAAGATATAAGCGAAGCACATAGAGTATTCTAACAAATTCCAAATCATGTATGGCTCTCTCAAAAGGTGTGTACAGAAAGGATTATTGTGGTAAACTAACAAGCAAAGACTCAAATAATGAAAGACGCTCCAAGCAAAACACATATCATGTGGTAAATAAAAATATAGCTCCAAGTAAAGTTACGGATAGAAGTAGACGAAAGAGGGGATGCCTTCCGGGGCATCCCCAAGCTTTGGCTTTTAGGTGTCCTTAGATTATCTTGGGGGTGCCATGGGCATCCCCAAGCTTAGGCTCTTTCCACTCCTTGTTCCATAATCCATCAAATCTTTACCCAAAACTTGAAAACTTCACAACACAAAACTTAAAGTAGAAAATCTCGTGAGCTCCGTTAGCGAAAGAAAACAAAAGACCACTTTAAGGTACTGTAATGAACTCATTCTTTATTTATATGGGTGTTATACCTACTGTATTCCAACTTCTCTATGGTTTATAAACTATTATACTAGCCATAGATTCATCAAAATAAGCAAACAACACACGAAAAACAGAATCTGTCAAAAGCAGAATAGTCTGTAGTAGTCTGTAGCTAGCGCAAGATCTGGAACACCAAAAATTCTAAAATAAATTTCTGGACGTGAGGAATTTATCTATTAATAATCTTCAAAGGGAATTAACTAAATATAACTCTCCAAATAAAAATGGAAGCAGTTCTCGTGAGCGCCAAAGTTTCTGTTTTTTACAGCAAGTTCAACAAGACTTTCCCCAAGTCTTCCCAACGGTTCTACTTGGCACAAACACTAATTTTAACATAAAAAAACAACCAAAATGGAGGCTAGATAAATTATTTATTACTAAACAGGAGCAAAAAACAAGGAATAAAAATAAAATTGGGTTGCCTCCCAACAAGCGCTATCGTTTAATGCCCCTAGCTAGGCATAACAAGCAAGAATAGATCTAGGTATTGCCATCTTTGGTAGGCAATTCTTCAATGAGGCATCTACCATCTTTAGGAATTTCTTTCTTTTTATTAATTATCAAACTTTTAGGCACAAGATCAAAAAATTCATTTGTAACAAATGGTTCCTTAATGATAGCAAAAAGATTGGGATGAACACTTATAGATTTGAGATCCGCATTTTCCTTGCTAGATGATTCACCCTTATTTTTAGGAACATACATAAGTTTGGCAACTTTAGTGGAAGGACTCGGAGTATTCTTTACGGAAGAAAAAGCGGTTCCCAAGTTGGTAATAATATTCTCTAGTTTATCGATCCTAACGGAATCATGATTTATTTTCTCATTAACTATGGGTTCCTTTTCTTTAATATCTTTCAAAGTAACTCCTACTTTAGATCCATATTGAGAGATTCAGCTGTGGATCTTTTTATCCAAATTTTCAATCAATTCTACGGTAGCAACCTTATTTTCAATAGTCTCAAGCCTTTGCATTACATGTTCCAAAGTTAATATAGTTCCATTAACCAAGAGAGGGGGTGAGCCAAATAAATCTAACATAGCATTATAAGAATCAAAAGTATGGCTACCCAAAAAGTTGCCTCCGGTAATAGTATCAAGAATATAACGGTGCCAAGGAGTAATGCCCACATAAAAATTGCGAAGGAGAATGGTAGTAGATTGCTTCCTAGTAGACTTATTTTGAGCATTGCAAATTCTATACCAAGCATCTTTTAGATTTTCATCCTCCCTTTGCTTAAAATTTAGAATTTCATTCTCGGGAAACAATGGAGACGATAAGGGACTAGCCATAACGACAAGCAAGCAAACTAACACACAAGCAAACAAAAAGCAAGCAGACAAAAAGAGGCAAATAGAGGGAGGATAGAGAGAGGGGGCAAATAAAACGACAAGGGTGAAGTGGGGGGAGGGGAAAACGAGAGGCAAATGGCAAATAATGTAATGCGGGAGATAAGGGTATGTGATGGGTACTTGGTATGTTGACTTTTGCGTAGACCTCCCCGGCAACGGCGCCAAAAATCCTTCTTGCTACCTCTTTTAGCACTACGTTGGTTTTCCCCGAAGAGGAAGGGATGATGCAGCAAAGTAGCGTAAGTATTTCCCTCAGTTTTTGAGAACCAAGGTATCAATCTAGTAGGAGGCTACGCGCGAGTCCCTCGCAACCAACGCAAATAGGGGTTGTCAATCCCTATAGAGCCACTTACGAGAGTGAGATCTGATAGATATGATAAGATAACATTTTTGATATTTTTATGATAAAGATGCAAAGTAAAATAAAGGCAAAGTAAATAGAAAAGTAAATAACTAAGTAGTAGGAGATTGATATGATAAAGATAGACCCGGGGGCCATAGGTTTCACTAGTGGCTTCTCTCAAGAGCATAAGTATTCTACGGTGGGTGAACAAATTACTGTTGAGCAATTGATAGAATTGAGCATAGTTATGAGAATATCTAGGTATGATCATGTATATAGGCATCACATCCGAGACAAGTAGACCGACTCCTGCCTGCATATACTACTATTACTCCACTCATCGACTGCTATCCAGCATGCATCTAGAGTATTAAGTTAAAAACAGAGTAACGCCTTAAGCAAGATGACATGATGTAGAGGGATAGACTCATGCAATATGAAGAAAACCCCATGTTGTTATCCTCGATGGCAACAATACAATATGTGCCTTGCTGCCCTTACTGTCACCGGGAAAGGACACCGCAAGATTGAACCCAAAGCTAAGCACTTCTCCCATTGCAAGAAAGATCAATCTAGTAGGCCAAACCAAACTGATAATTCAAAGAGACTTGGAAATATAACCAATCATACATAAAAGAATTCAAAGAAGATTCAAATATTATGCATAGATAGACTTGATCATAAACCCACAATTCATCGATCTCAACAAAACACACCGCAAAAAGAAGATTACATCGAATAGTTCTCCACAAGAGAGGGGGAGAACATTGTATTGAGATCCAAAAAGAGAGAAGAATCCACCTAGCTACTAACTATGGACCCGTAGGTCTAAAGTAAACTACTCACGCTTAGAGGCTATGGTGTTGATGTAGAAGCCCTCCGTGATCGATTCCCCCTCCGGCGGAGCTCCGGAACAGGCCCCAAGATGGGATCTCATGGATACAGAAAGTTACGGCGGTGGAATTAGGGTTTTGGCTCCGTATCTGAGCGTTTGGGGGTACGTGGGTATATATAGGAGGAAGAAGTACGTCGGTGGAGCAACAGGGGGCCCACGAGGGTGGGGGCGCGCCTGGTAGGGTAGGGCGCGCGCCCCTACCTCGTGGCCTCCTGTTACGTGCCTTGACATAGGGTCCAAGTCTCCTGAGTTGTATTCGATGAGAAAATCACGTTCCCGAAGGTTGCATTCCGTTTGGACTCTGTTTGATATTCCTTTTCTTCGAAACCCTAAAACAGGCAAAAAACATCAATTCTGGGCTCGGCCTCCGGTTAATAGGTTAGTCCCAAAAATAATATAAAAGTGGATAATAAAGCCCAATAATGTCCAAAACAGTAGATAATATAGCATGGAGCAATCAAAAATTATAGATACGTTGGAGACGTATCAGTTTCCACCCTGACCCGAGTTTCCACATGAGAGGCATGTTTTGTAACAGCAGAGATCTTTTAGACTTGGCTTGTAGTGATCCGACCTCAAACGGTCAAATCTCTGTGCATAAGTGTCATCCCTAGATCGGTAATGCTGACACACACAATACTTGAAGGATTTATAACAGAGTTTCAATCACACACTTATTACATTGAATATCTCAAAAGAGAGTACTTATTACAATAATATGGTTGAAGGACATGTAATGAAGATAACAGCGGAAGGCTTGGAAGATAACGCGAGTCCATCAACTCCAACGGCATAGCTGAGTGCAAGACAACGACCTAACGCACCTTACTCTTCGTCTGAAAAGTCTGCAACATAATACGTTGCAGCCCGAAACGGGTCAGCACATGGAATATGCTGGCAAAATAACATTGTAGAGCAATGAACATGTAACAGCTATATCTATGTGCATATTTGGTTGGTGGAGGCTCTATGGTTATTCTTGCAGAAAGCTAATTTTTTCCTACAATAAAGGAATAAATTATTTAACTACAAGGTTTGTTGAAAACATTGAGAAGGTTCCTCCAACTCAATCCCAAATTAATAATCATCAACCCAACAAATTAATTAATAGAGTGATGAGATCAAATCAATAATTCAAGTACCAGATACTCAAGATGTCCATAACCGGGGACACGGCTTACCATGATTAGTTTATACACTCTGCAGAGATTTGCGCACTTATCCCCACAAGACTCGATCTCCTTCGTTGGATTTCTCGCACTACATGGCGTTTGAGAAACGGATGACCGAGACATAGTATTTCAGAAGCATTAACTCTTTACTCCGGGTAGACTGTACCACCTACATCCCCTATATCTGCTAGCCTACCACTGAAAGAGGTCACACAACTTAGTCAACTATGCCAGAGCCCATAATGGTTTGTGGCTGCACACGGAAGTTTCCAGCATGAATAATCTTATGATCCCTTTGAGCCTGGGTGCCAAATCGTAGGATGATCACACGGGTAGTCCAGAATATCCCAGGACAACACTGGATTGCTCCAGGTGCCCAGACAACCACTGGGTGCTCCAGGGTGCCTCAACCAATCCACCCAGATGTGTATTAAAGTAGCCACCTTAAGTTTAACCATTAATTAAAACTCTCACATTTGTCATGGATCACTCAAACCAAACCACGTCTATGAGCATAGCATAGCAATATAAGCATAACGTAGAAATAACTCCCAGGGTTTGAAAATAAAGGCAATAGGTACTACCTCATCACTACTTCCCAGTACCCACATGTTATCAAATCCTACTCATGCAATTTTTGAGGGTTGAAACTAATGCATAAAAACTGGGTATGAAAAGTATGATCAAAGTGTTACTTGTCCTGCTGACGATCTGAAAACCCTAGTGACTCGTAGTAGCACGCTTCGCACTTCGGAAACTCTATCGCAAGGAAACAATAGCATACATAAGCACTCAAGCATATATGCAAGGGTAAAACTCGAATGAAAAGATCCAAATATAAAGTACAAGTGAAGAGCTTCGACATGCAAAAAGAATCAATCGAGTCGGGGCTACGAAACTCAAACTGCGGTCAAAAGAAGTTCGATTTCAAATCTTCTTGCAACCAAATTTTAAATTGTCAAAACTATGTTCAAGTTCATTAACAAGAAATAGGGGTTCGAGACGAAGATTTTGGCATTGGTTTCACTGGATTTGGACCAACGGTTAAAAAGTTGCGAGCATTTGAAGATCAGGGGCTAATCTATGATAAAATTAATCGCGGATAGGTCCCTCCCTGAAAATAAAATAAAAAGTAAACGCTAACGAGAGAACGATCATTAACAGAGACGAACGAACGAACACGTTCGCGAATAGATTCGTTCGAGCAAGCTTTCGCTAAATAGCGGAACCGGAAAAAACAACCTAACCGATCCAACACGAAAAACAAAAAAAAAGGGCGCGAGCGACGGTTTTAACCGGTTCGTCGAAAAAGACCGGCGGCGGCGAGATCCGGCGAGGCGAGACTCCAGCAAGGCAGCGGTGGCGTGGGCGGCGGCGAGGCGCTGCTTCTGCTGTTGCTGCTTGGGCGGCGACAGCTGGCGGCTTGGGGGAAAAGGGGGCGAGGGGGCGAGGCGGCGGCGGGGTGGCTTGGGCGAGGGGGCACCGGCCTCAGGAGGCAGGTCCAAGCCGGACACGGCTGGCGGCAGTGAACCTCGGGACTCCCGTCCCAAGTCGGCGAGGAAGGTGGCGCGGCTGGGCCTTCGGCCCAGTCGGGTGAGAAACTTTTTTTAAAAATTCCACCAAAACAAAAATCCTAATAAAATATAAAAATTCTAAAAATGCAAAAATTAATTTTCACCGTCTAAATAAAATATTTAGAACAAAGTGAACATTTTTCTGGCCTAAAATGCAATTTTGAAAAATGCATATTTTTTCTAATTCAAATAAAATAGCAATAAAATCCCAAATAAAATATTTATTTGATTTTTAAAAAAAACTCCAATATTCCTCTCTTTTTGAAGAAGTCATATTTATCCTCTCTCTTTTATTTTCAATATTGGAAATATTTGGAGAGAAAAATATTAAAACTAAATTGATCCTCTTTTCAAATTTGAGAAAAATTCAAATATGAAAACTTATGAAATCACCAACTCTCTCCTTGGGTCCTTGAGTTGCTTAAGATTTCTATGATCACAATGAAAATGATAATAAAATATGATATGCATATGATGACCTATGTATAACATCCAAAATGAAAATTGGGATGTTACAAACCTACCCCCCCTTAAGATGAATCTCGCTCTCGAGATTTGGGTTGGCTAGAAAATAGGTGTGGGTGGTCTTTCCGTAGGTCTTTTTCTCGTTCCTAGGAGGCTTCATCCTCGGTATGGTGGCTCCAAGGGACTTTGCAAAACTTGATAACCTTACTGCGCGTAACTCGGCTGGCGAACTTGAGAATCTTGACGGGTTTCTCCTCATAGGTTAGATCACTCTCCAACCGAAATGCTTCCAGGGGCACTGTATCTCTCAGGGGAATATCGGCCATCTCTGCGTGGCACTTCTTCAACTGGGAAACGTGAAACACATCATGAACTCCTGACAGTCCTTCGGGTAACTCCAACTTGTAGGCAACTTCTCCCATACGTTCCAACACTCGATATGGTCCTACAAATCTCGGGGCTAACTTTGCCTTGACTCCAAAACGTTTAACTCCTCGTAATGATGACACATGAAGATACACTCAGTCTCCAATCTCATAGACTACCTCCTTGCGTTTGGTATCTGCATAACTCTTCTGCCTGGACTGAGCTACCTTCAGTCTATCTCGAATCAACTTAACCTTCTCTTTGGACTCTTTGATCAAATCCGGTCCAAACAACTAACGGTCTTTATCCCACATTAACGGGGTCATGCACCTCCTTCCATAAAAAGCTTCAAAATGTGCCATCTTCAAACTAGCCTGATAACTGTTGTTGTATGAGAACTCTACGTAAGGTAAATTGTCATCCCAACTAGATCCATAATCTAGCGCACAAGCTCTCAACATGTCCTCCAGAATCTGATTTACTATCTCAGTCTGTCCATCTGTCTGTGGATGAAAGGCTATACTGAACTCTAGCCTAGTACCCAAAGTCTGGTGCAATTGATTCCAAAACTTCGAGGTAAACTGTGTTCCTCTATCTAATACGATGGTCATTGGAACTCCATGCAGACATACGATCCTGGTCGTCATATATATCTTGGACAACTTCGCGCTTGTATAGGTGGTTTTCACTGGGATAAAGTGAGCTACCTTGGTCAAGCGATCAACTACTACCCAGCTAGAATCTTATCCTGATCGGGTCCTGGGCAATCCGGTGATAAAATCCATGCCAAGCTTGTCCCACTTCCATTCAGGTATCGGCATAGGCTGAAGCAATCCCGCCGGCTTCTGATGTTCTGCCTTCACTCTCTGGCATACATCACATACTACTACATACTCGGCAATATCCTTCTTCATACCCGTCCACCAGAAACGCTCCTTCAAATCCAAATACATCTTGGTGTTTCCGGGGTGAATTGAGTATGGCAAGTCATGAGCTTCCTGAAGTATTAACTTCCTGATCTCAGCATTATTGGGCACATATATACGATCCTCGAACCATAAGGTCTCGTGCTCATCCTCACGGAAACCCTTGGCTTTTCCTTTGCTCATTTTCTCCTTTATCTCAGCGATTTCCTTATCATCCTTCTGAGCTTCTCGAATCCTTCCCAATAATGTAGATCGAACCTCCATTGTTTCCACAAAACCTCTTGGAACTATCTCCAAACAAAGCTCCTTGAGATTCTCGACTAACTCCTGCGGTAATCCTCCGCTTATAAGGGTATTGGCATAACTCTTGTGGCTCAAAGCGTCTGCTACGACATTGGCCTTCCCTGGGTGATAATGCAATTTCGTATCATAATCCTTTATGAGTTCCAACCATCTCCTCTGCCGGAGATTCAGCTCCTTCTGTGCGAAAATGTACTTCAAACTCTTGTGATCCGTGTACACATCACATCTATTTTCAATCAAAAAATGTCTCCAGGTCTTAAGCGCATGCACTGCAGATGCTAACTCCAAATCATGGGTGGCATAATTTAACTCATGAGGTCGAAGTTTTCGTGAAGCATATGAAACAACTCTTACGTCTTGCATGAGTACACCTGCAAGTCCTAAGCGAGAAGCGTCACAATACACTTGGAAGTCATTGCGTATATCCGGAAGAATCAGCACTGGGGCTGTAACCCAACGTTTCTTCAACTCCTGAAAACTGGCTTCACACTCCTCGGTCCATTTGAACTTGGTGTCCTTCTTCAACAAATCGGTCATGGGTTTCGCAATCTTGGAGAAATTCTCAATGAACCTCCTGTAATATCCTGCGAGTCCCAGAAAACTGCGGAGCTCTTCAACTGAGGTGGGTGCCAACCACTCAGTGACAGACTGAACCTTGGTGGGGTATACTGTTATACCTTCCCTTGATATAACATGTCCAAGAAATCCAACTTCCTTCAACCAAAACTCACACCTGCTAAACTTGGCATACAACTGATGTTCCGTGAGCTTCTCGAGAACTAAGCGCAAGTGTTCCTTGTGTTCCTCTTCATTCTTTGAGTATACCAATATATCGTCAATGAACACCACAACAAACTTATCCAAGAATTCCATGAATACCTTATTTATCATACTCATAAAATAGGCAGGGGCATTAGTCAATCCAAATGACATGATTGTGTACTCATATAGCCCGTACCTTGTGGTAAAAGTTGTCTTAGGTATATCCTGTTCTCGGATCTTCAATTGGTGGTATGCTGATCGAAGATCGATCTTGGAGAATACTTTAGCTCCTTACAATTGGTCAAATAGATCATTGATCATCGGTAGTGGGTACTTGTTCTTGATCGTCACTTCATTCAATGCTCGATAATCAACAACCATTCTCAAAGATCCATCCTTCTTCTCAACCAAGTGCACTGGGGCTCCCCACGGTGATGAACTTGGTCGAATATAACCTTTCTCCAATAGCTCCTTAATATGCTTCTTAATTTCCTCCAGATCATTTGCGGGCATCCGATACGGTCTCTTCGATATTGGTCCGGTGCCTGGCAACGGTTCTATCAAAAATTCTATGTCTCGGTATGGTGGCATGCCTGGTAGTTCCTTTGGAAATACATCTGGGTAATCCTTCACAACAGGCACTTCTTCTTGAACAACTCCCGAGAGAGAATTTACTTGGGTCCTCCTTGGCGCATGCCTAGACACTTACTTGATCCTTTTTCCCTCCGGGGTGGTGAGTAAAATTGACTTACTAGCACAGTCGATGTCTCCTCCATACTTCGATAAGCGATCCATGCCTAATATTATATCCAATCCTTGGGACTCCAAAATTATTAGGTCTGAGGGAAAAACATGACTACCAATGGTTAAGGGTAACCGATCACACCATCGGCTGGCCATATACTCTGCTCCTGGCGAACTTACTAACATGGGTGACCCAAGTGCTATGGTTGGCAATTTAAACATGTCCACAAATCCCCTTGATATGTATGAATGCGATGCACCAGTATCAAAAAGAACGAGTGCGGTAAATGACTTAATCAAAAACTTATCGATCCCTTCGTCAGGCTGATCTTCAACCTCCTCCATGTTGATGTGGTTCACCTGACCTCTGGTGAAGGGATTGGGCTTGTTCCCAGAGTTTCCATTTCCATTCTTTGCTTCAGGACATTTAGTGGCATAGTGTCCAGTCTTCCCGCACTTGAAACAAGTAATGTGACTTAAATCCTTCCTGGCGGGTGTTGCTGGGTTGGAACGGTTCTGTCTGTTGCTTCCTCCATTCCCATTCCCATTCTTGGGGCCATTGTGATTATGCAAACTCCCTCCATTGTGGGTATGGCCTCCATGATAATGAGTGTGTCCTCCCGAGTTCGGGGTAAAACGAGGCTTCTGCTGGGCTCCAGAATTATACTTCCCTTGTCCATACTTCCTTTTGCGGCTGTCTATCTGTTGCTGCTTGCCTTCAATCATAAGGGCCCTATCTACCAAATCCTGGTAGTTATTGAATGTTGCCATCATCAACTGCATGCTCAGCTCATCATTCAACCCTTCCATAAACTTCTCCTACTTCGCGGCATCTGTGGCCATATCATCTGGGCATAGCGAGCTAACTTACTAAACTCATCCATGTACTGCCCCACAGTACGATTTCCCTGGCGTAAGTTGCGAAACTCACGCTTCTTCATACTCATAGCTCTTGTAGAGACATGGGCTCTGCGGAAAGCTTGCTGAAACTGATCCCAAGTGACATTGGCTATGGGAAAAGTGGTTGTGTAATTCTCCCACCATGAGGCTGCTGGTCCATCCAATTGATGTGTGGCAAAGCGCACCTTCTCAGCATCTGTGCAACCTGCGGTGGTCAACTCCCTTCCAATCCCGCGGAGCCAGTCATCAGCAACTATCGGCTCGGCGCTACTGGAAAACACTGGTGGATTCAACCTCAAAAAACGAGCTAAGTTGTCAACTGGAGGTGGTGGCGGTGGATTGTTGTTGTTGTTGTTGCCCTGGTTCTGGACTAACAGCTACATCAAGGCATTCTGCTGTTGGATCAGCTGGGTGAGCGCCGGTGGGAAAACAAATCCGGGGTCACATCTTGGAGGCATCTGATAAGTTTAGAGGGGAGAGATTAGAATAGAGTGGGGTCTAAGGGGATATCACTACCCATATGCACATGAGACAAACACATTCATATCACGCCACTCAATTCAAACAAGGGCATACAATCGATCTAGCTACCGTTACATAGTACTCAGACTATTCTATATACATGCGGTATACTACTGATAATATGGTGGTCGACTAAAAAATTTGATCAGAAGAAAATTCCATGATATCTGCTCCAGCTTTGTCTTCATAGTCATCATCACTGTTGGGGTCGGAGTCAGTGTCGTCGATGATGATGTAGTCCTCGGGATGATCGTCATCTCCTCTTGGTGCTGGGTCTCCCATGAATACTCCTAGCTTCTTCTTTAGGTCTTCATTCTTCTCCAGTAGAACTGCAATTTTCTCTTCATATCCATCGCGGGTAGACTTGAGTTACTCTTCTAGCTCCATGTTCCTAGTCATCACCTTCTTCAGGTCTATCATGCTGGCGCACATCTGGTTCTCCTGTCGACGAATGTGTTGGTTTAACTCCTGGATGTAGGCGGCAATGGACTTGTCCCTCCTGGTGTTGATCATCTTCCATTGCTCATCTCGGCGTCCACATATCTAGTAGATGGTGCTCTTAAGATCCTTGCGGTAAACTTTGCCGATGCGTCCCATGGCGATGTGAGCTGCCATGCTCTTTCCTAGACTCCAGGTTGGTGCATCAAAGGAAAACTCTATGGGCTCAGTAACTGGTACGAATGTTCTTCCTGCAACATGTACTTAAACTGTCCAGCACTCTTCTTCTGATAGAGTGGCGGTGTAGGTCATGGTGAAGCTTGGTATTCCGATGTTCAGGTATCTAGTGACTTCCTTCAAGTGTCGTCCAAAAGGGGTGTCTTCATCCAGTTGAGCAAACTTGTTCCTTGAATCCGTCATCTATAGAGTGGAAAGTGGAGAAGAGTCAGAAATGAGTAGAGAAGAGTGACCTATGGCTCATCTTAGTGGTCGCGTTCTATAGTCAACGTGGGCTCTGATACCTTCTTGTAGCGATCCGACCTCAGACGGTCAAATCTCTATGCATAAGTGTCATCCCTGAATCGATAATGCTGACACACACAGTACTTGAAGGATTTGTAATAGAGTTTCAATCACACACTTATTACATCGAATATCTCAAAAGAGAGTACTTATTACAATAATATGGCTGAAGGCCATTTAATGAAGATAACATCGGAAGGCTTGGAAGATAAAGCAGGTCCATCAACTCCAACGGCATAGCTGAGTGCAAGACAACGACCTAGCGTACCTTACTCTTCATCTGAAAAGTCTGCAACATAATACGTTGCAGCCCGAAACGGGTTAGCACATGGAATATGCTGACAAAATAACACTGTAGAGCAATGAACATGTAGAAGCTATATCTATATGCATATTTGGCTGGTGGAGGCTCTATGGTTATTTTTGTAGAAAGCTAATTTTTTCCTACAACAAAAGAATAAATTTTATTTAACTACAAAATTTGTTGAAAACGTTGAGAAGGTTCCTCCAACTCAATCCCAAATTAATAATCATCGACCCAACAAATTAATTAATAGAGTGATGAGATCAAATCAATAATTCAAGTACCAAATACACAAGATGTCCATAACAGGGGACACGGCTAACGATGATTAGTTTATACACTCTCCAGAGGTTTACGCACTTTTCCCCACAAGACTCAATCTCCTCCGTTAGATTTCTCGCACTACATGGTGTTTGAGAAACGGATGACCGAGACATAGTCTTTCAGAAGCATTAACTCTTTACTCTGGGTAGACTGTACCACCTACATCCCCTACATCTACTAGCCTACCACTGAAAGAGGTCACACAACTTAGTCAACTATGCCAGAGCCCATAATGGCTTGTGGCTGCACACGGAAGTTTCTAGCATGAATAATCTTATGATCCCTTTGAGCCTGGGTGGCAAACCGTAGGATGATCACACGGGTACTCCGGGATATCCCAGGACAACACTGGATTGCTCCAGGTGCCCAGAAAACCACTGGGTGCTCCAGGGTGCCTCAACCAATCCACCCAGATATGTATTAAAGTAGCCCCTTAAGTTTAACCATTAATTAAAACTCTCACATCTGTCATGGATCACTCAAACCAAACCACGTCTATGGGCATAGCATAGCAGTATAAGCATAACGTAGAAATAACTCCCAGGGTTTGAAAAAAAGGCAATAGGTACTACCTCATAACTACTTCCCAGTACCCACATGTTATCAAATCCTACTCATGCAATTTTTGAGGGTTGAAACTAGTGCATAAAAATTGGGTATGAAAAGTATGATCAAAGTGTTACTTGTCCTGCTGACGATCTGAAAACCATAGTGATTCGTAGTAGCACGCTTCACACTCCGGAAACTCTATCGCAAGTAAACAATAGCATACATAAGCACTCAATCATAGATGCAAGGGTAATACTCGAATGAAAAGATCCAACTCGAAAGTACAAGTGAAGAGCTTCGATATGCAAAAAGAATCAATCGAATCGGAGCTACGAAACTCAAACTACGGTCAAAAAAAGTTCGAATTCAAATGTGCTTGCAACAAAATTTTAAATTCTCAAAACCATGTTCAAGTTGATTAGCTGGAAAGAGGTGTTCGAGACGAAGATTTTGGCGTTGGTTTCACTGGATTTGGACGAAGGGTTAAAAAGTTGCGAGCGTTTGAAGATCATGGGCTATTCTGCGATAAAAATAATCGCGGATAGGTCCCTGGCCGAAAATAAAATAAAAAGAAAAGGCTAAAGAGCGAACGTTCGTTAACAGAGACGAACGAACGAATGCGTTCATGAATAGATTCGTTCGGGCGAGCGTTCGCTAAATAGCGGAACCGAAAAAAAATCCAATCTAACCGATTGATACGTCTCCAACGTATCTATAATTTTTGATTGCTCCATGCTATATTATCTACTGTTTTGGACATTATTGGGCTTTATTATCCGCTTTTACATTATTTTTGGGACTAATCTATTAACCAGAGGCCCAGCCCAGAATTGTTGTTTTTTGCCTATTTCAGAGTTTCGCAGAAAAGGAATATCAAACGGAGTCCAAACGGAAAGAAACCTTCGGGAATGTGATTTTCTCACCGAACATGATCCAGGAGATTTGGACCTACGTCAAGAAATAAAGGAGGAAGCCACGAGGTAGGGAGACGCGCCTACCCCCCCCAGGCGTGCCCTCCATCCTCGTGGGCCCCTTGTTGCTCCACCGACGTACTCCTTCCTCCTATATATACATGCGTACCCCAAACGATTAAATACGGAGCCAAAACCTAAATCCATCGCCGTAACTTTCTGTATCCACGAGATCCCATCTTGGGGCCTGTTCCGGAGCTCCGCCGGAGGGGGCATCCATCACAGAGGGCTTCTACATCAACACCATAACCCCTCCGATGAAGTGTGAGTAGTTTACCTCAGACCTTCGGGTCCATAGTTATTAGCTTGATGGCTTTTTCTCTCTTTTTGGATCTCAGTACAATGTTCTCCCCCTCTCTTGTGAAGATCTATTCGATGTAATCTTCTTTTTGCGGTGTGTTTGTTGAGACCGATGAATTGTGGGTTTATGATCAAGAGTATCTATAAACAATATTTGAATCTTCTCTGAATTCTTTTATGTATGATTGGTTATCTTTGCAAGTCTCTTTGAATTATCAGTTTGGTTTGGCCTACTAGATTGATCTTTCTTGCAATGGGAGAAGTGCTTAGCTTTGGGTTCAATCTTGCGGTGTCCTTTCCCAGTGATAGTAGGGGCAGCAAGCACGTATTGTATTGTTGCCATCGAGGATAACAAGATGGGTTTTTTATCATATTGCATGAATTTATCTCTCTACATCATGTCATCTTGCTTAAGGCGTTACTCTGTTTTCATGAACTTAATACTCTAGATGCATGCTGGATAGCGGTCGATGAGCGGAGTAATAGTAGTAGATGCAGGCAGGAGTCAGTCTACTTGTCTCGGACGTGATGACTATATACATGATCATACCTAGATATTCTCATAACTATGCTCAATTCTGTCAATTGCTCAACAATAATTCGTTCACCCACCATAAAATATTTATGCTCTTGAGAGAAGCCACTAGTGAAACCTATGGCCCCCGGGTCTATCTTCATCATCATATTAATCTTCCAATACTTAGTTATTTCCTTTGCTTTTTACTTTGCTTTTATTTTACTTTGCATCTTTATCACAAAAATACCAAAAATATTATCCGATCATATCTATCAGATCTCACTCTTGTAAGTGAGCGTGAAGAGATTGACAACCCCTTATCGCGTTGGTTGCGAGGAATTATTTGTTTTGTGCAGGTACGAGGGACTCGCGCGTAGCCTCCTACTAGATTGATACCTTGGTTCTCAAAAACTGAGGGAAATACTTACGCTACTTTGCTGCATTATCCTTTTCTCTTCAAGGAAATCCAACGCATTGCTCAAGAGGTAGCACCGATCCAACACGAAAAACAAAAAAACTGGGCAACGGCGACGGTTTTTACCGGTTCGTCGAAAAATATCAGCGGCGGCGAGATCCGGCGAGGCAACGGCGGGGCGGGGCATTGTCGTAGGCGGCGGGGGGGGCGCTGTGGCTGCTACTTGGGCAGCGGCGGCTGGCAGCTTGGGGGAAAAGGGAGCCGAGGCGGCTCCTTATAAAGAGGGGGGCAAGGCGGCGGCGGGGTGGCTTGGGCAAGGGGGCACCAGCCTCGGGAGGCGGGTCCGAGCCGGACACGGCTGGTGGCGGCGAACCTCAGGACCCCGTCCCGAGTCGGCGGGGAAGGCGGCGCGGCTGGGCCTTAGGCCCAGTCGTGCAGGAAACTTTTTTTTTTAAAAAAAATCTGCCAAAACAAAAATCCTAATAAAATATAAAGAAAATCTAAAAATAGCAATAAAAATTTTCACCGTCTAAATAAAATATTTATACCAAAGTGAACATTTTTCTGACCTAAAATGCATATTTTTCTAATTCAAATAAAATAGCAATAAAATCCCAAATAAAATATTTATTTGATTTAAAAAAATTCCTCCAATATTCCTCTATTTTTGAATAAGTCATATTTATCCTCTCTCTTTTATTTTTAATATTGGAAATATTTGGAGAGAAAAAAATTAAAACCAAATTGATCCTCTTTTCAAATTTGAGAAAAATTCAAATATGAAAACTTATGAAATCCCCAACTCTCTCCTTGGGTCCTTGAGTTTCTTAAGATTTTTAGGATCACAACCAAAATGCAAAAAAAATGATATGCATATAATGACCTATGTATAACATCCAAATTGAAAATTGGGATGTTACATGGCTAAACATAAACACGTCGATAATTGTGTAAGAGAATCTGGGCTGGTTTCTGTGGCAATTTTCGAGGCTGGTAGTGAGTTTCATGTGAATGTCCTCGATCACCAATAAGGTTGTTCCGAATACACATGACATACCCTACCAACACGTGGAAGTTCAGGAGGAATCCTTCTTGGGGTACATACCACAACCACGGGTTTGTTGGCCTTTTCGACTGGTGAATTTCACATCAAGGTTCACCTACGAAACATGGATGATAATTTCACATGGAGCCTAGTAGCGCTCTAGGGCTACCCAAGATGAGCATAAGTCCGCTTTCCTTCGGGAATTGGTGAACCTGGCCAAGGATAACCCACATCCAATTCATATTGGGGGGGGGGGACTTTAATATCCTTAGATAGAAGGAAGAGAAAAATAATGAATGCCTTGATAGTCACCGGCCTTTTCTGTTCATTGTTGTGATTGATAGTTTGAATCTTCGGGAAGCCAGTACGTAGAGGCGGAAATTTACTTGGGCCAATAACCGATCTATTCCAACATACGAGAAACTCGATAGGGTACTCATGGCTACTGAATGTGAGTTAAAATTAATATCATGTGGTAACTGTGCAGGCCCTAGAGCGCATTGAGGCATTATCAGATCATGCACCCATCATTCTTGATACTAACTCTATGAGTACATCTATGTGCTGCCCTTTCAAGTTTGAATTGGGATGGTTGCATCGGAGTGGCTTTGGAGACATGATCAAGAATGTATGGGAGAGGCTTGCCATTGGTCGTACGCCTATTTAGAAATGAAACTTTAAAATAAAGGCCACAAGGCAGTATATCTCTGGATGGGAGAAACACCAATGGTTTGTACAAAAAATAAAAACAATGTCTCTTCGCCATCATTGAATGACCTCGACTAAATCGTTGAGACTCTCATCTTGTCGCAATAAGAGATTGAACTAAAAAATCAATCCAATGAGAAGATTGCACGCCTTTTGTGGTAAGAGGAAATCAAATATTACCAACGATCCAAAGCCAACTCCATTTTGAAGGGAGACGGTAATACACGATACTTTCAATTGGTTGCCAATGAGCGACATAGAAATAAGTGTATCTTCTCTCTCCAATAAGATGGGGGGCGGATTGAAGGTCGGGCGAAGCTCAAAAGTTATAGCATTAATTACTACAAGTCTTTATTCGGGGCGCCAGATGAAGGGAATTTTACCCTCAATGAGACCCGAACAGATGATGTTCCACAAGTCTTGGTAGAAGAGAAAAATATCATCACGACAATATTCTCAGAGGAGGAGGTGAATGTTGCGGTGTTCCAAATGGAATTTAACAAAGCTCCATGCACTGATGGCTTCCCACGCAAAATTCTATCAGAATTTCTGGGAAGTTGTCAAGACTGACCTCGTGGAGTTGTTCAATTGTCTTCATGTCGGCCAACTTGAAATGTTTAGTCTTAATTTTTGCGAGATCGTGTAGTTGCCGAGAATTAAGGAGGCTAGGCGGATTCAACAATTTAGACCCACATGTATCCTTAATGTCAACTTCAAGATTTTCACCAAAGTGGGCACTAATCGGCTTAACATGGTTGCAGACGATGCCGTCTGACCATCTCAAACTGCTTTCATGCAAGGAAGAATATACTCGATGGAGTAGTGATCCTACATGAGACTGTTCACGAGATGCACCAGAAAAGCATGAGTGGAGTAGTTTTCAAGATTGATTTTGAAAAGGCCTATGATAAGGTCAAATGATGCTTCCTTCAACAGACCCTAAGAATGAAAGGATTCTTCGATAAATGAAGTGAGTGGATCCAAAATTTGTTACTGGAGGTAGTGTGGATGTCAAAGTAAATGATGACGTAGGCCATTACATTCAAACGAAAAAATGATTATGTTAGGGTGACCCCATGTCCCTAATGTTAATTAACATTGTTGTTGATATGTTAAATGTTCTGATTGAGGGTGCTAAGCAGGATGGTCAGATTGCAGGAGTAGTGCCACACCTCGTGGATGATGGCCTCTCCATTTTGCAATATGCTGATGATGCGATTCTTTTTATGGAACATGACCTAGACAAGGCCCGAAATCTGGAACTCTTGCTTTCGGCGTTTGAGGAAATATCGACCTTAAAATTAACTTCCGTAAAAGTGAATTATCCTGCTTTGGAGAAGTCAGTGAGGCGGCAGCTGATTATGCTACCTATTTGGTTCTGCGCAAGGCCAATTCCCGATTAAATATTTGGGAATTTTGATTCATTATCGGCATCTCACTATTGCGGAGTGGAAACATATAGAGGAGCATTGAGAGAAACGCTTCAGCAGTTGGAAGGAAAGTTGCTCTTTGTTGGAGGACAACTAGTCTTGATCAACTCGGTTCTCACAAATATGGTTATGTATATGCTTTCTTTTTACCAACTCTCAAGAGGGATCTTGCAAATGCTAGATTATTTTACATCCAGATTATTTTGGCAAGGAGACAATGAAACTAATAAATACAGACTGGCAAAATGAAGCGTGGTTTGCAGGCCTAAAGACCAAGGTGGTCTTGGCATTCATGACCTGCAGGTCAAGAATGATGTCTTACTTAGTAAATGGTTGTTCAGACTTCTTACTGAGGATGGCGTTTGGCAAATCCTGCTGTGCAACAAGTATTTATGCCAAAAAGTTGTATCTCGGGCCTACGGGAAACCTGGTGATTCACATTTTTGGGAAAGTCTAATGGCGGGAACATATTTTTTGCTTTGGATCCTTCGCGATTAAAGGCATGTCTCGGATCATTTCTGGGAGGACAACTGGCTAGGCAATGCCAGTCTCTAAGAACAATATACAACTTTGTATCGGATAGTTCACTATAAGAACGAAACTCTTGCGCATGTGCTCAGTTCTTTTCCATTGGATATTTCTTTTAGGCAGGATTTTAATGACCCCTGTTTTGTGTCATGACAAAATCTTTTGTCCTAATTGGATACGATTAACCTAAGTAAAGGACGAGATGTGTTCAATTGGAACCTCACTACATCTGGGTCCTTCGGAGTTAGAAGTCAAAGATTCCACTAAAAGTTACGATCTTCATGTGGTATCTTCAGAGGGGAGTGGTGCTCGCCACAGATAACCTCGCTCGTGGCAACTGGCGGGAAAGTAAGAAGTGTAGTTTTTGTACTCATAACAAGACAATCAGACACCACTTTTTTCAGTGCAAGTTTGCACGTTTTACGTGGTCAATCATCCAAATAGCATCTAATCTGCATCCGCCCACATGTGTTGCCAATATTTTTGATTATTGGTTGGACGGTATTCCTTATATGTTCAAAATGCTAATAAGGGCGGAAGCATATGCCTTATTATGGTTGCTTTGGCTATGTAGAAATGATCTGGTTTTATTGACAAAAACTCTTCTCCTTTGCAGATTATTTTTCGCTGTACGCATTCGTACATGGCCTATACTTCACTGTACGGAGTTCCAACCGCTGCTCAAGGCGGAGTGTACGCAATTGGAGCGGAATGCCCATGGAGGTTTTTCCCAACATGGGTGACAGCATAACCTCCATATATGCCCATCACTTCATTCGACATAGGCATAGTGATGGTCCTATTTGACTCTACTCGTGCCAATATGTCAATTTTTATCTTGTTTCAGACTATTTCTGTTTGGCTGTGTGCACTCTAACTATGCAGAGGCAGGGTATTACTCATCATGATTTGTATCCTCTTAATGCCATCTTATGAGCTAATAAAAGCGCCATTTATCCAAGAAGAAAAAAGTCACACATGGAGTGGAAGTTATAGCTTTGTCCTAAGTCAGGCTTCTTCAAGTTTGACCAAAATATAGAGAAAAATTATCAACATCTAAAGCATTAAACTAGTTTCATAAGATTCATTTCAAAATAATTTTCTGTGCTATATATATTTTATATTATAGATATTAGCACATTTTCCCTCTAGACTTAGCCAAATATAGAGAAGTATGACTTAGTTCAAAGCTATAATTCAATTTGTTTGGAATTGAGGGACTAGTGGACAATTGTTATCAAATAATCCATTAGACATTCTGCAAAAAAAGGGAAATGTTTCCAGCCGGCAGACCGGCCGAAGCTTTCGGCCGGACCCGTGCGGGTCGTGCGATCCCTTTTGATTGTGGGTCTAGCGATCCCCCGCACTAGACATAGGCAGGCCCACACATCTTTTTTTTCAAACAACCTTATCTTCTTCCCCACATCCTCTCCTTTCTTCCCCTTGCAGCCTTCTTTCTTCCTCGCCACGAACGACGAAGCTTTGATGTTTTTGCTACCAGATGCTTGCACTAGTGCTTCAAACGGCATGGATCGGGGCCGGCGTAAAGATGACCAGCGGTGCTCAAACTGCCGTCGTCACCAAACTGCAACGACTACCTGCTGCTAGGAGAGCAGAGATGCCACAGCTACCTGCTGCCATGGCCAAAACCGCGTGTATACAGTGTTGCATCCATGATCTAAAAAAGCTTCAACCACAGTTGAAAAAAGCTTCAACCATAGATAGAAAAGTTTCAATCGGCACTGCCCAACTAAAAAAGCTTCAACCATAGATAGATTTTGCTACTGTCGGCGAGGGTTTTTGCTACATCCATCACGGCTGAGCTGTGACCTCGTGCTGGCGGCGACAATGATTTGCTGCAACCGTTGTCATTTTTTGCTACGACCGATGATTTTTTTGCTACATCCATTCAACGACACATTTTTTTGCTACCATGGAAAGCTGCATCCAGCTGTATGTTTCGTTGACGGAGCTACGTCCCCGCGACGACGGAGGTTATTTTGCTGCAACGGTCGTTGGCTTTTGCTACGACCAACGAGAAAAAATGCTACATCCATTAGTGGCGCATATGTGCCGCTGGACGACGGCGACAATGATTTTGCTGGGAACCAAGGGGCCCCCGTGCTACAACCATGGCAGCCCGGGGAGTTGCAACCGCGACGCCGAGAGAGCAGCAAACGGCGGTGCCCCATGCTACAACCATGGAATCAAAAATCTACATCCAGTCAAGGGGTTTGCTAGAACCGACGGGGGAGATGCTGGAACTAGTTTTGGCCGGGAGCTGCAAACATTGCCGGGGGAAGCTCGAACCAGTGTCGCCGGAAGCTGCAACCGTTGGCTGGAACTGCTGGAACCAGTAGGAAAAAACGCTGAAAATGACAACCACCAGAGCTGCACTCGTGCCACAGCGGCGACCTTCTTAGCTGCAACCATCGTCGTATTTTGCTACTACCGGGGAAGAAATTTGCTACATCTATCATAAGAATAGTTGCATGGTGCCACGACCGGCAGACTTTTTTTTGCTGGAACTGGCTACTAGTGGAGCTGCAACCAGGCAGTGAAGATGCTAGAACCGTTGCCTACGAAAGCTGAAACCAGTGTCTTTTTTGCTTCAATCAAGGAAGCGGTGCTGAGACGACGACATGCGCCGCCACGGTGAGCTGCAACCGGCACCAGCAAAGCTACATCCGACTTTTCGTTTTGCTGCAATGATTCTAATGGGCTTAATCCCATGAGACGGCGGCGGGGATCAACGGACGGTGCCACCTGTGCGTCGAGCACTCATAGCGAGGGCGGTGGGGCAGCACAACCGGATGATGCAACCATGGAGTTGCGCGCTACAACTGTTGCCGGCCGCTGCCGGGAACGGCGCTGCCAGAGCAGCGACGCATACACGGCCAGAAGATGCAAGATGAGGCGCTGATGGCGAGGGGCACGAACAGCGACGGCGAGGTTGCAAGCACAACGACGGCGAGGTAGAGGACGGCTGGGAGCGGGACGGCCCGCGGCGCTTGCCATGGCTCCGCTCACCCGCGTGAGTTATCGAGGGAAAAGAAGACGGGAGAGGTAGACGATGCAGGGAGGGCTTGATCTGACGGTTCGTAGACACGGTATCGGACGCTTGGGGTGTGACCGACCCAACTATTGGGCCGGCGCGCCGGCGCCTAGTGCTGTCCCAAAAAAAAAACATTAGACAAAGCGTGTCATGGTATGTCCTGGTCAGCTGCTTTTGTTTTAGGCGTAAATCTTGCCCGGCTGCTCAAATTAGTTTTTCTGAAGTGTGATTTGTCCAACTTCTGGAAAAAATGACTTTGGCCCTATCTCTTGCCTACAGCGAGAGGGGAGGAACCGCCCTGGGCCGGCCCATGAGCGCGAGAGGCCACAACCTTCTTTTATAATTTTTATATTTACATTTTAGTTTTTTATATTTTTGCTTCATTTTTGTATTTTTGTTTATACTTTTAAATTATATATATATATATATATATTTATATATATATATTATACCAAAAACACTCTACAAAAATATTTGCAAAAAACGTTGAGTAAGTATTTAAAAAATGTTGAACAAGTATATGAAAAATATTAATCAAACATTGAAAAAAATGTTGAATGTGTATAGAAAAATTGTTGGTCATGTATTAAAACAATATGAAATGTTTTGATCATGTATATAATTTTTTTAATCAAGCATTTCAATAAAAATGTTGAACAAGTATTTGAAAACTTTTAGTCAAGCATTTATGAAATATTAAATGTGTATACAAAAAAATGTAGACTATATATTAAAAAATGGTAATTTTTCATTTTAAAAATCTTAATCAAGCATTTATAAAATGTTACATGTGCGTAGATAAATGTTAATCTTGTATTCCAAAAATGTTGAGAATGTGTATAGAAAAAATGTTGACCATGCACTAACAAAATGCTAATATTGTATAGAAAAAATGTTGACCAATCATTAAAAAATGTTAATCAAACATCTGAAAAATGTTGAAAAGTGTATAAAAATATGTTGACCATGTATTAAAAAAATGTTAAACTTGTATTTAAAAAACAATGTGGTATAGAGAAAATGTTCACGATGTGTTCAGAAATGTTAAACTTGTATTTGAAAAATATTAAATGTGTATAGAGAAAAATGTTGACCTTGTACTAAAATAAAGTAAACTTGTCATTGAAAAATGTTAAATGTGTATAGAAAAAGTGCTGATCATGTAATCAAAAAATGTTAAACCTGTATCTAAAAAATGTTAATCAAGTATTTGAAAAGGAATGTTAAATATGTGTAGGAAAATATTGACCATGTATTCAAAAATATGGTAAATTACTATTTGGAAAATGTTAGTCAACCATTTTAAAATTGCATAAATTTGTATAAAAAATGTTGAACATGTATTGAATAAAAGTTAATCTTATATTAGAAAAATGTTAGCTGTGTGTAAGAAAAATTTATTAGGTATATACCAAAGATATGTATAGAATAACAAAGAAACCCAGAGAGGAAAACAAAAGAAATCCAAGAATAACAAGAAAAGAAGCAAACATAACCAGAGAAAGATTAAAAAAAGATAAAGAAAATAAGAAAGCTAGTGAAAACCAAGAAAGAAACAAAGAAAACTGAAGAAAAAAATAAAAAAGGAAAAAGCAATAAAAACTAAGAAAGAAACATAGAAAAAAGGAAATAAACCAATAAAACAGAGAAAGAAGCAAAGAAAAACCAGTAGAAAAAAGGGAAAACGAATAGAAAATCCGCCTCATTTCCTTAAAGTAGGACGTGTCCTTGTAACAAAACACAAACTTGCTAGTGACGTAGTGGCTCGCGTTGGCGAAGGTCATTAACGTCAGAACGAAGCAAAGTTCTTTGGGCCAAGTTTGGGCCCAAACAAAACAATTCGGAGAAGAGGAGCCTGAACAGGTAGCTCTAAAGCCAGAAAAGGTGCATACCATGATAAATTGCAATTTTCTAAAAAAAATCATAAATTGCGTTGAACTTTTGTACTATACTAGCACAAATGCCCGTGAGTTGCAACAGAGAAGTAATTAACATGCCCACCAGAACGTATATTAATGCGACATGACAACATCTGGCGGTGCCACCTGATGACAGCAGGGATATGCATGCCGAGGTTGAAATCTACCCCCTCCCTTTGTTCGGGTTATCTCATGAAAGTCTTAAAATGGATTATTAACGCAAAATTGGGGGACTCCGGAAGGATTAATTCATTAATATAGGGTCTCTCGCTCATAGCAAAAATCACGAAATCTGGTGTTACTTACAATTTTAATTTATATTGAAAGAACCTTCTATACAAATCCAAAAAAATTATTTGTTTAGAGCCAATCGGCCATGCTAACCTAAATCCATTTAATTCCTTTGCTCCCTCTGTTCCTTGGTTACTGAAGTGGCTTCCCAATTTTCACGTAATTTAAAAATGTATATAAATTGATGTATTCTCGTGCAAATAATCAATGTGAGACTTTTTATTTAAATAATGAACCTATTTTTTTAGCACAAACACATGCTAAGTCAGCTGGTTGGGGCCTTTGGGAAGGAAGGATTCCGTAGTCAGCGGAATAAAAGGTGCAATGCAGGCTCACCTAACATATTTTATTTAGGGTCCCGATAACTGCCACACGTGTGGTGTATCGGGTAGTTGTGCCACACGCCTCGTGTGGGATGAACAGCAACCAGCCCACACACCTACGTGTGGGCAAAATAAGTAACGCTCACACACATCTTTTTTTTTCTCCTGAATCCTCTCACACGCGTGCGTGTGGGCGAAGTTGATAACGCCCACACGCCCGTATGTCAGGCCTCGTACCCTTCTGGTCCCGCACGCGACGCGTGACGCCCACCGCGCGCCCGTAGTTGTCATGGTCCGGACCCTCGTCCATGTTCGTTTATCTGCAGTTGCCATGTCGCTGAACTACGGTTGCCATGTCGGACAACTGCAGTTGCCATGGTTGCTCAACTGCAGTTGCCATGTATAGTCTGATCTAATGTAGTTGCCATGATTTCATAACTTTAGGAGTTGCCACATACTAACACTAGGCAGTTGAGAGAGTTGCCATGTGCTCACAAGCATGCTAGGGCAGTTGCCATGTAAAAAGGAAGAGTTGACATCTGCTTACGTGCACGTTAGGGCAGTTGCCATGTACGTGCACGTTGGGGCAATTGCCATGTACCATGCAAAAACACATGGCAACTCGGTAAAAGACAGTTGCCATCTGCTTATGTGCACACTAGGCAGTTGTCGTGTACCCTGCAAAAACACATGGCAACTCGGGTAAAAAAAGAGTTGCCACCTGCTTATAAAGCACACTAGAGGCAGTTGCCATGTGCGCTGCAAAAACACATGGCAACTAGCAGCTTACGTGTGGGAGAGGAGACGGGCGTGTGGGCGAGATGGCAAATGCCCACACACCAGCCCTTGTGCATGATTGAAAACTGGTGTGTGGGTGAACTGCTAAACGCCCACACACCGGCCCCTCCGTGTGGTAAAACGGATGTGTGGACGAACTATGTCACACACCACACACACGCCTTGTCCTACGTGGCACAGAAAATCAGCCAAATTATATCAAGATTCATGCATATAGTACTGGGCGGTGATGGATGCGTGTGGTCGAGATGGTCAACGCCCACACGTGTGGATATTAACATTTTCGTTTATTTAATATATGTAGCCAATTTAAATGGGGTAACACACACACACTACTCCTTAGTCTATAGAAAAAAAGTGCAATGCAAACCCTCCTAACATACTCCCTTCGTCCGGAAAAGCTTGCCCCTCAAATGAATATATCTAGCACCAAGTTAGTGCTAGATACATCCATTTGAGAAACAAACTTGAGACAAGTTTTTTCGGATGAACGGAGTGCTTATTAACATATTTGGCCAATTTAAATGAAGTAGAAAACATTTAATCTATATAGTGTTCCCTAAAATACTCCATAGTGAGTAATTAGGTTAATAAGCATTATGCCCTAAACAAAGTTATATATTGGTTAACAAAAAGAACTAATAGCATGGTTGAAAACTATGCATTTTTCTGATTAAATTACATATAAAAATTATTTTAATCGGTTGGAAAGCTATACCAAGATCATTTTAACATATTATCTATAAATATTAAAGACCGGGGACCTAAACGGGCTAAAGCCAGAGCGAACTGCGCCTACCGTAGTTGAACATGGAATACTGGACTACGCGCGACAGCGGCTACAAGAGTTGGGCCGAAGCCCATCAGATAGAGAGAAAGGATAGAGACTTTAATATTGGACAGCGGGTTAGTTAAGAAAAACATCACAGGGCTTTTTATAAAATGTATGACGACTGACAAATAGAAGCTCTCCATACTTTACTAGTAAGTAGGTACAGATATAGATATACTTGTTTTTAATAAAATTGCGATGAACTTTTCGAACTGCTATACTAGTTTTTTTTACAAGAGAAATTTTCAATCTATTTATCAATTATGGCAATACAGAGAACACAGGAGGTAATAGAAATTACAACCAGGTCTATGGACCACCTAGCGATGACTACAAATACTGAAGCGAGCCGAAGGCTTGCTGCCGTCATCTCCCCTCCATCACCAGAGCCGGGCAAACCTTATTGTAGTAGACGGTCCGGAAGTCGTCGTGTTAAGGCCCTAAAGGACCAGCACACTGGAGCAGAAACCATCGCCGATGAAGAGAGTTGTGGATCAAAAAGATCAAACTGGAAACCACGCAAACGAAGACGAACAAAAACTGGATCCAAATAGATCCGCCGAAGACCAGCACCGACCGAATCTCATGAGATTCGACGAAGACACACCTCCACACATCCTCTGACAACACTATTCGCACCGTCGGGACGGGAATAGGATGTGGGAGACATTACTGCTACCGCGGGACATCGCCGCCACCACACAGCCCCAACCAAGATGTTCAATCTAGCAAAAACGAGAACAGGGTCCCTCCCGCCGGCGGGGGCCGAGATCCTCCGCACCTTCACAGGCCAAAGGCCACTGGAGGCGGGGCGGATCCGCGGCGGCGCCGACGAAAGGAAGAAGGAGACTTTTCTTTGCTATACTCACTAGTTATTGATCGCATGCAATGCAGTAGTACTTTACTGGAACAAACATTGACTGTTTGAGTCCACTCGTCTCCCGTAACATCCCAAGCAAGCTCCAATCCAACAGGATCTGACCAAGATGACCCCCCCTAGCCCTAGCCAGTACACACGCAGCGCAGGAGCGCGGAGGCGCAGAGGTAGCACCTGGCCATTAAGCCGGGGCACGCGACGCAGCTGCACGCCTGCACTGCCCTGCCCTGCACTGCACCACTGCATGCGCCTGTACTAACCACGCAGTCGCACGCACCGGCCCAGAATCAGATCAGGGCATGCCCCGCCATCTCTTGGGCCAGTTGGCTGGCTTCAAATCAGAACCAGAATTCATCCAGAGCGGTCGATCCATGCATGCCCGCCTGCTGCATTCGCTGCCGGCGCCGGCCCCCCCTCGACCGCTCTCGGCTCCCGCTGCCGCCCGCCCTGCCCCCGCCATGAATCTCCATTTCCATTTCCCCCCAAGCTACTACTGTGCCGGGCAGCGACGCAGGGCCAGGCCAGGCATTTGTTTTTGTCCGCCCCGCCCCGTCGCCGCAGCGGCAGCGATTGACAGCTAAGTCGCCTCATTAAATTTAAGGCTGTGCTGGTGATCGCCACCAGGTGGGATGATGGGGCGCCGAGCATTACACGACAGTGCGGGAGATGTGCTAGGCCCCCTCCCTCCCTTCTCTCCACTGCCCAGCCCAGCCCCCGCTAGAGGACGGGTTGTTAACAAATCCGCCAGCTTTGGAGGAGAGCGGCCCGGTCTCAGTACCACTCCACTTTACTTATACTACGTTGGAGTATTTTGAAACTCTATTTTGAATCTTCCTCTGTAACGGGCCAGCTCAGCTTTGACCGGCTGGTTCCGTGCATGCATGCATTTACCTCGCGTTCAAAAACGGACATGCAGCAGCATGCATGCATGTGACGGCAGAGTGTCGATCGAAAGCAAAGGCTTCATTGAACCCACGGCTGCACGCAGAGATTTTCGTAGACGGGCGAGGGAGGGATTCAAAGCGAGGGCCGGGGCCGGAGGAGGCGTGGCGGTAGCAGACAAGCATGGGAATAGCTAGCGCACAACCAGCACGTACTACTACTACTACCACACCAAGGACCACCACACCATCCATCACCAATTCACCATGTGAGAGGGGAAAAAAAAATACTAGTACCAGTGCATTTAACTGGCCCCTTCCGATACAAAACATTCAGAGCCACATCTAGGCTAGAGACTAGAGAGGAGTTACTTTGACCGCTACTGCTACGACATGCGAAACCATCCTTGACACCCACCCGCCGACGACCAGACCAGACCCAAGAGCTAGCTAAAGAGCAAAAATCCCCTTTTACCACACCAAAATTTAAGAAAAAGGAAGTGCACATGAGCGCATGCATGGCCTCCAGAGCTACAGCTTGTGTTTGCCTGCTTCTCCAATGAAGCGCTGGTGGATGTTGGGCTGCCTGCCGATCGATCCTCAACGGGCAGATGATGGACATCAAAGCTGGAAGCTCAAATCACCACCCAATCTCACAGACTACTCGCCTAATCATGTCCCCATTTCGCTTGCTGAATGAGCGCGAGCTCGCTGCTTCACTGTCTCGTGCCGCCTTGGCCTCCGGGATCCTGAAAAATGTTGCACGCGTTTGCTGTCACTGAAACCGGAAGGGAGCACAGGTGATATGAATGTGCCGCTAGAACTCTGTGCAAGATGAATGCATGGGGCATGGCTGGTGTGGCGCACACGTTCGCTCTGTTGCCAAGTACACATGCCTAGAATATGCGATGCATATATCCGGCTCCAGACTTTAAGAAAATCCGGCCCTGGATGCAGATGAAATGTACTCTGGACGGTACTACGTGCTCCTCTGCGCGCGCGAGAGAGAGCGAGCTCGCAGGTGGTTCTGAAGATTCGGAAAATGTCAAATGCGACGGGCAGATGGGACAATGCATACCACTATTGCACAGCGTACGATGCAGTGTGCTACTACTACCACTACGAGCTGGGTGCTTAAGATAAGCTATAAGATTAATTAGTGGTAATTACCGTATGGGCCTCGGCCGACGACGTGCCGGCGCCAGCAGCGTCGGCGGCTGCGGCGGCGGCGGCCTTCTTGTTCGCCTTCTTGAAGCCGAGCAGCTCCTTCCACCGGATGTTGGGCGCGCGGGGCGCGCGGCCGTGGCGGTCGTCGGCGCGCAGCTCCTCGCGCAGCGTGGTGGGCCGGCCGGGCTGGCCGTGCGGGGCCTCCCGGAGCGGCAGGAGGCGGCCCTTGGAGAAGAGCTCGTCGGCGGCCATCATGGGGCGGCTGCCGACGGAGAACTCGAAGTCGGCGTCCCCGGGCCCGCGCGCCGACAGCGCCGACGCGGGCGGCGGCTCCAGCGCGAAGTCGCTGGAGAAGGACATCCGCGGCGCCATGAAGGACGACTGGTGGTGCTCCGGGTTGTACATGTTAACACATGCCATGCATTGTCCTCACGAGCCTCTTGGCCTTCTCCCCGCGTACCGGCAGGCCGCCGCAGGCAGCCTAGCTCGCCTGAGTGCCTCTAGGGGAGGAGCAGTGGCAGCTGGTCGCCCCCTGGGACTCTCTTGCTGGCTAGCTAGCTACTCGTGGAGTGGAGTGGGGGTGGAGGTCGTGTGTGGGTGGGTGGGTGGCCAATGGATGTACTTGGCGCTGGTCCGTTGCGAGGTGAGTGATGAGTGGTGCGTGGGGCTGGGAGTTATATAGCGGGATGGGGAGTGAGGGAGGGAGCGAGGCTGGCCGCGGCCGGGAGGAGTGAGGAGACTAGTAGAAAACAGGGCTATGGTTCAGGCCGGTTCAGCCCATTAGTCCCGGTTCAGTGTAGAACCGGGACTAATATGGGCATTTGTCCCGGTTCGTGAGCCAGGGGGCCGGCCGGGCCACGTGGGCTATTGGTCCCGGTTCGTCTGGACCTTTTGGTCCCGGTTGGTGGGACGAACCGGGACCAATAGGCCTCGCTCCTGGCCCACCACCATTGATCCCGGTTGGTGGCTTGAACCGGGACCAAAGGCTCCCCTTTAGTCCCGGTTCATGCCACCAACCGGGACCAATGAGGTGCCTATATATACCCCCTCGCGCAAGAGCAGAGCACAATGCTCTGTTTTTTCTGGCCGAGGGGGAGAGGGCTTTGTGGTGCTCTAGCTCACCTCCTATGCACATGAGGTGTTTGATGGAATGCCCGAGCCACACTACTTAAGCTTTCTCCTCTCGAAGCTCGACCTCCAAGCTCCATTTTCCTCGAGATTTGTCTAGATTTAGCGGTCCGTCACACCCCGTCCCCGTCTTCACTGCTGTCGATCACCCGCGCCGATCTCATCACCGACACCACCGTGGTGAACCTCTTGTTCTTATCTTCTTTCTGAAAGGAAAAATATTCTTACTTGTATGTTTAGATAGATACTTGTATCATTTTCTTACATTTATTATTGCATCTTATATAGTGCGATGGTTTTGGTATCCGCCCCCGTCGGCCCTCGTCCTGTCTATGATTCGGATTTGGTATGTATATTATATTTATAACTATTGGTTCATTTATTGTTTATGAAAATTATGCCGACCAACGTGACATAGATTTTATTTATCTAGGATGTATGTGAATCGGAAATGCCAACCGACCCTATTGTCGAGAGGTTAAATTTAGTTGAAGAAGAAAACAATTTGTTGAAGGAAAAAATAAAAAAAATTGAGGAGGAGAAGATGATATTGGAGTTGCATGTTGCGGATGTCGTCGATGATCACAAGATCAAGATGGATGCAATGCGCTTGAAGATTAGAAAGATTAGAAAATATGCCATTCATACCGAGGCTTGGTATCATTATGCCGTTGGATCAATTGTTACCTTGGTTGCGATTATGATCGCATTTGTTTTCGCATTGAAATGTTTTACATAGTTTCAATGTATGGTTTAATTAATTAGATGCTCTGGAGAGCTATATGTTGTTAGATGAGAACTATGTATGCACTTTGGTTTTAATGTGATGATGAACTTCTATTAATTTGGACACTTAATTATATATAATGCACGCAGATGAACCGGCAATGGATGTACGGTGACAGACACACCCGCGAGTACATTAAGGGCGTGCATGAGTTTCTCGATGCGGCTGAGGCAAACAAGCAGAATGGTTTTATGTGTTGTCCATGCACTGAATGTGGGAATACGAGGTCTTACTCTAACCGGAAAATCCTTCACTCCCACCTGCTTTACAAGGGTTTCATGCCACACTATAATGTTTGGACGAGGCACGGAGAAATAGGGGTTATGATGGAAGACGGCGAAGAAGAAGAGTACGATGACAACTATGTGCCCCCTAAATACGGTGATGCTGCAACGGGGGGAGCTAGTGAAGATCAAGAGGAACCAGATGATGTGCCCAATGATGCTGCCACGGGTGAAGCTGCTGAAGATCAAGAGGAACCAGACGATGTGCCCGATGATGATGATCTCCGCCGGGTCATTGTCGATGCAAGGACGCAATGCATTAGTCAAAAGGAGAAGCTGAAGTTCGATCGCATGTTAGAGGATCACAAAAAAGGGTTATACCCCAATTGCGAAGATGGCAACACAAAGCTCGGTACCGTACTGGAATTGCTGCAGTGGAAGGCAGAGAATGCTGCGGCTGACAAATGATTTGAGAAGCTACTGAAAATATTGAAGAAGAAGCTTTCAAAGGATAACGAATTGCCCGCCAGTACATACGCAGCAAAGAAGGTCGTATGCCCTCTAGGATTGGAGGTGGAGAAGATACATGCATGCCCTAATGACTGCATCCTCTACCGCGGTGCATACAAGGATCTGAACGCATGCTCGGTATGCGGTGCGTTGCGGTATAAGATCAGACGAGATGACCCTGGTGATGTTGACGGCGAGCCCCTCAGGAAGAGGGTTCCTGCGAAGGTGATGTGGTATGCTCCTATAATACCACGGTTGAAACGTCTGTTCAGAAACGAAGAGCATGCCAAGTTGATGCGATGGCACAGTGAGAACCGAAAGAAAGATGGGAAGTTGAGAGCACCCGCTGACGGGTCGCAGTGGAGAAAAATCGAGAGAAAGTACTGGGATGAGTTTGCAAAGGACCCAAGGAATGTATGGTTTGCTTTAAGCGCGGATGGCATTAATCCTTTCGGGGAGCAGAGCAGCAATCACAGCACCTGGCCCGTGACTCTATGTATGTATAACCTTCCTCCTTGGATGTGCATGAAGCGGAAGTTCATTATGATGCCAGTTCTCATCCAAGGCCCTAAGCAACCCGGCAACGAAATTGATGTGTACCTAAGGCCATTAGTTGAAGAACTTTTACAGCTGTGGAATGGAAACGGTGTACGTACGTGGGATGAGCACAGACAGGAGGAATTTAACCTTAAGGCGTTGCTGTTCATGACCATCAACGATTGGCCCGCTCTCAATAACCTTTCAGGACAGACAAACAAAGGATACCACGCATGCACGCACTGTTTAGATGACACTGAAAGTATATACCTGGACAAATGCAGGAAGAATGTGTACCTGGGCCATCATCGATTTCTTCCGACCAACCATCAATGTCGAAAGAAAGGCAAGCATTTCAAAGGCGAGGCAGATCACCGGAAGAAGCCCGCCATGCGCACCGGTGATCACGTGCTTGCTATGGTCAATGATTTACACTACGTAATCTTTGGAAAGGGTCCCGGTGGACTAGCTGTTTCGAATGACGCTGAGGGACACGCACCCATGTGGAAGAAGAAATCTATATTTTGGGACCTACCCTACTGGAAAGACCTAGAGGTCCGCTCCTCAATCGACGTGATGCACATGACGAAGAACCTTTGCGTGAACCTGCTAGGCTTCTTGGGCGTGTATGGGAAGACAAAAGATACACCTGAGGCATGAGAGGACCTGCAACGTTTGCACGAAAAAGACGGCATGCCTCCGAAGCAGTATAAAGGGAATCTTCTTTATAAGGATCTGAACGCATGCCAGCTACGCTCTTACGAAAAAAGAGAAAGAAATCTTCTTTGAATGCCTGCTCAGTATGAAGGTCACGACTGACTTCTCGTCGAATATAAAGGGAATAATAAATATGCCAGAGAAAAAGTTTCAGAACCTAAAGTCTCATGACTGCCACGTGATTATGACGCAACTGCTTTCGGTTGCATTGAGGGGGCTTCTACCGGAAAACGTCCGATTAGCCATTGTGAAGCTATGTGCATTTCTTAATGCAATCTCTCAGAAGGTGATCGATCCAGAAATCGTACCAAGGCTAAGGAGTGATGTGGCGCAATGTCTTGTCAGTTTCGAGCTGGTGTTCCCACCATCCTTCTTCAATATCATGACGCACGTCCTAGTTCATCTAGTCGACGAGATTGTCATCCTGGGGCCCGTATTTCTACACAATATGTTCCCCTTTGAGAGGTTCATGGGAGTCCTAAAGAAATATGTCCGTAACCGCGCTAGGCCAGAAGGAAGCATCTCCATGGGCCATCAAACAGAGGATGTTATCGGGTTTTGTGTTGACTTCATTCCTGGCCTTAACAAGATAGGTCTCCCTAAATCGCAGTATGAGGGGAGACTGACTGGAAAAGGCACTCTTGGAAGAGACTCAATAATATGCAGGGACAGATATTCTTGGTCTCAAGCACACTACACAGTTCTACAGAACTCTACCTTGGTGACCCCGTATGTCGATGAACACAAGAACAGTCTGCGCTCCAAACACCCGGAGCAGTGCGACGACTGGATTACATGTGAACACATCAGGACTTTCAGCAGTTGGTTGGAAACACGTCTCAGAGGTGACAACACTCTTTATGATGAGTTGTACTTGTTGTCCAGGGGACCATCTTTGACTGTATTGACTTACAAAGGATACGAGATAAATGGGAATACATTTTACACGATCGCCCAAGATCAAAAGAGCACCAACCAAAACAGCGGTGTCCGCTTTGATGCAGCAACCGAGAGCGGAAATGACACATATTATGGTTACATAGTGGACATATTGGAACTTGACTACGGACCTGATTTTAAGGTCCCTTTGTTTAAGTGCAAATGGGTCAATCTGTTAGGCGGCGGGGTACAGGTAGACCCACAGTATGGAATGACAACAGTGGATCTGAAAAATCTTGGGTACACTGACGAACCGTTCGTCCTAGCCAATGATGTGGCACAAGTTATCTATGTGAAGGACATGTCTACCAAACCGAGAAAAAGAAAAGATAAGGAAGCGAATACATCATACGATGAGCCAAAGCGCCACATAGTTCTTTCAGGAAAAAGGGACATCCTGGGAGTGGACGGCAAGACAGACATGTCTGAAGATTATGAAAAGTTTCATGAAATTCCTCCCTTCAATGTCAAGGCTGACCCAAGCATCGTGATAAACAATGAAGATTATCCATGGTTACGGCGCAATAAGCAAATGACACAAGCGAAGAAAAAGTGAAGACTTTCTCCCGCAACTATTATGATGATACCATGCCAAATTTGTAACAGACGAACATGCTACCATTGTCCGTTTTGTACATGCACATGCTATGTGGGTGAAATTATGATACCAGAGTCATTTAGCTCAAAGAATGAATTAATAGCAAACAGAATAAACTACAAAACTTTTATGAAAATAAAAACAATCAATTAAAATATTATGTTATGATCAACTAAAATAAAACTATAATATTCTTCAATAGCAAAAAGAATATAATTTTTGTGACCTAAAATCAAACTATAAGTATTTAATTGTAAGTATAAATAAAAAATAAATAGCAAAGAAGAAAAATTTTCTATTTTTATAGTAAAGTTATTCATAAACTAGTGATTCACACAAATTTTTAAAAATTCAAATTTAAAGTATTTAAAATTTAAAACTAATGGCACTAATAGAAAGTTTATAATTTTTGTGACCTAAAAGCAAAAAGAAATCACTAAAAAACTGTAAGTATTTAGTTGTAAGTAGAAATAAAAAATAAATAGAAAAAAAATTCTATTTTTATAGTAAAGTTATTCATAAACTAGTGATTCACACAAATTTTTAAAAATTCAAATTTAAACTATTTAAAATTTAAAACTAATGGCACTAACAAAAAGTTTAAAAAATTTTGACCTAAAAGCAAAAAGAAATCACTAAAAAACTGTAAGTATTTAGTTGTAAGTAGAAATAAAAAATAAATAGAAAAAAATTCTATTTTTATAGTAAAGTTATTCATAAACTAGTGATTCACACAAATTTTTAAAAATTCAAATTTAAACTATTTAAAATTTAAAACTAATGGCACTAACAAAAAGTTTATAATTTTTGTGACCTAAAAGCAAAAAGAAATCACTAAAAAACTGTAAGTATTTAGTTGTAAGTAGAAATAAAAAATAAATAGAAAAAAAATTCTATTTTTATAGTAAAGTTATTCATAAACTAGTGGTTCACACAAATTTTTAAAAATTCAAATTTAAACTATTTAAAATTTAAAACTAATGGCACTAATAGAAAGTTTATAATTTTTGTGACCTAAAAGCAAAAAGAAATCACTAAAAAACTGTAAGTATTTAGTTTTAAGTAGAAATAAAAAAATAAAAAACCAAAAAAATATAGAAATAAAAAAGAAAAAACCAAAAAAAATGCCTCCTACTGGGCCTCCACGGCCTAAATACGACTAGAAACCCTACATGGGCCAGGATTCAGGCCCGCAGAAGGCCTAATAGGCCCACAGGCAGTAGCAAGTTTAGGCCCGAAAGCCTGCATTAGAGAGGAGCTCGAATGGGTAGGAACACCAGTGCTTATAAACCAGTGCTGGCGCCCTTCAGCTAGCGATGTGGGACTAAACTTTTGGGCTCGGGGCAGCAAAGGCCATTGGTCCCGGTTGGTGGCACCAACCGGGACTAAAGGGGGCGTTGTTCCCGGTTTGTGCCACGAACCGGGACCAATGCACCCCTTGAGTCCCGGTTGGTGCCACCAACCGGGACCAAAGGCCGCCGCTTCCTGCCCTTTGGACTGCTGAAAATTGGCCTTTGGTCCCGGTTCGTGGCACCAACCGGGACTAAAGGGGGCATTAGTCCCGGTTTGTGCCACCAACCGGGACCAATGCTCCGTCTATATAAGCCACACTTGTGAAAATTTTGGTTCAGTTTCTTCGATCCCGCCCCGACGTCGCCGCCAGGCTGCCCCTGTGCTCGCCTCGCCGTCGCCGCCGTTGCCCCTGCCCCGCCCCCGAGTGCGCCCTGCCTCGCCGTCATCGCCGGCCGCCCGTCCACCGCCCCCGAGCACCCCCTGCGCCGCCGAGCCCATCCGCCGCCCCCGAGCACCCCCTGCGCCCCCGAGCCCGTCCGCCGCCGCCGAGCGCGCTCCGCCGTCGCCCTCACCCTCGCCGACCCCGAGCCCGTCCTCGTCGCCGTCGCCCCCGACGCCGGCCGCTCGCGTCTCCTCCCCGATCCCTCCGGGAGAGGTAGCTACCGCCCCACCCCCCCTTCCTTCCTTCCCTGCTCCTTAATTTGCAAAATATTGATATGATGTAGATGTATGTATGTATGTATGTATGTATGAGTTGGGGAGAAAGTTTATAATTTTTGTTCATATATACTGTACATGTATGTATGATGAATTTTGATATTTTTTTGTTCATATATAATGTAGATGTATATGTATGTATGGAATGATATCGATGGATGTATGTATATAGAACATTCGTAGAAAAAAATGTCCCCCTCCGGTTCACTCGGGAACACTAACTATCTCGGAGAAAAAAATGTTATCGGGGAAAAAAATGTTATCGGGGTCGAGGGTCGTCGAACATGAGAGGAAGAAGAGGATAAAAAAGAAGAGGAAGAAGAAAAGAAAGAGGAGAAGAAACAATAGAGGAGCTCTCCTCTATTCTTTCTTCTCCTATTTTTTTTCTTCTTCTTCATCTTTTTTTTATCAGGAGGGGTCGACGGTCGCCTAGGGGTCGAGGGTGGGGGGGGGTCGAGAACGTCGGACATTCATGAGAGAGGCGAGGAAGAAGGGGAAGAAGAGGGAGAAGAAGAGGAGAGGAAGAAGAGGAAGTCTTCTCCTCTATTCTTTCTTCTCTTCTTTTTTCTTCTTCTTCTTCCTCTTTATTTTATCGGGAACGAGGGTCGTCGAGAGGTCGAGGAGCGGTAGAGGAGAAACCCTAAATAGAAAGTATCGTCAGTGCGAGATACATGTACCGTCGGTGTCGGACACTACACCCACATCCCACAAGTGGCGCGGGCTTCGACGCCGACGTCACTTGTGGGACGTGGATGTAGTGTCCGACACCGAAGGCCACATGTATCTCACACCCACGATACTTGCTAGCTATTTAGGGTTTCCTCTACCGAAAAGAAGAGGAGAAATAAATAAGAAGAAGAAAAAAGAAGAAAAAGAAGAGGAGAAGAAGAAAGGAATAGAGGAGAAGAAGAGAAAAATAGAATATATATTCTATTTTTCTCTTCTTCTCCTCTATTCCTTTCTTCTTCTCCTCTTTTTTTTTCTTCTTTTCTTCTTCTTCTTCTTCTTCTTCTTCTTCTTCTTCTTCTTCTTCTTCTTCTTCTTCTTCTTCTTAGCCGGAAGTAGAGAGAGGTTTCCTAGTGTCAAAGTATTGAAGAAATCCATGCCTTCATCATTAGCCGGAAGTAACCAGGGCATGTTGGTACGAAGTTCTGCAAAGTTGTTCTGGAATGGAGTCCCGGATAGAATAATCCGCCTTTTGGTACGAATTCAGCAAAGGCCTTCCAAATAGCGATATTCGGAAGGCTCTTGCTGAACTTTGTACCAAAAAGCGAATTGTCCTATCTGGGACTACTTCTGTCATTAAGTTTCTCTATATAGCTTAGCTCTTTCATTGCATGTATTTATAATCATCCTCACTATATTATGCAGATTGAAGATCGCCGAATTGAAGAAAAGACAAGTCGGTGATATTGGGTTCATTAACACATATCTCATAGATGCAACTCAGGTTAAACTTCATGCCGCAGCTACCGAGGCCAACTTGCTACGATCGTTCGTAATAAATCAAAACAAAGATATAATACTCTTTCCTTACAACTTCAGGTGAGTGTTACTGTCTTGTGCGTATTCGGTTTCCCTTATATATTAGTCAAGGTTATAGTAATGTAATTCATGAGTTATGCATGTGTGTGTGCAGTTTCCACTATATTCTCCTAGAGATTAAGCTTGAGCAGGGAGTAGTAACCGTCTTGGACTCTAAACAAAAAGATCCCAAGGAGTATGCGGACATGACTGAAATCCTCAAGAAGTAAGTTAAATCGATCATTATCCACCATATCAGCAACTTTGTTCATTTCCTGATATCAAGTAATTGTTTTCTTTGTCCGGCAGGGTTTGGAGAAAATTCACCAAAACAGTTCCGGGACTGCCGAAGGAGCTGGAATTTAGACACCCGAAAGTAAGTACTATAGTAGCATGTTCCGCGCATCTCCTAGTGATTCAAGCGCTAGTTTCATCAATACCATTTAGCATTCTTGCTTATCAGTTTGATTGACCTCTATTTCTTGTAAAGTGGTTGTGGCAGGAACAAGGGAATGACTTCTGTGGATACTATATCTGCGAGTCCATCCGCCACACGACCTGTGAGCGGGGCGGGTACTCTAACGAACAATATGAAGTACGTAAAACAAAACATTCACAATTTTATTTTATTACCATCATTTGTGTTGAGTTTCATTCATTTATATATATATGTATTGACCCCCTTCTTCAAATTAGATGTTTCGGAAGCGGGATGAACTCCTAGCACCAGCTCGCATGCGAGCAATTCAAGAGGAATTGGCGGCATTCTTTCTTGACCACGTGATCCCTGAAGACGGAGAATTCTATGTGGACCCTGAGTCCGTATGATTATATTTGTAAGAGATAATTATTGTATATATGTAGCCGGTAGTGTCAGATAGATATACAGAACTTGTTGTTCGACCAATCTCTCGGAGAAGGAGAGGTGGTCGATATCACTTCTCTCTGTATATATGCATATATGTTCATGACGATCTTCTGTTTCCTTCGTTTGCTTACTAGCTAGCTAGCGTGTCTAGTCCTCTCTATATACGTATGTATAGTACGTAGCGTCGACCAAGCACGGACATAACAGAGGACACTTCTCTCTATTAATTATAACTAGCTAACACAATATATGAAACACCTAAATTAACCCCCCAAAACCCCCAACCCCCCCCCCCCTTTAAAAAAAACAAAAACCCCAGCCACAGAAGTGCTGACGCGTGGATGCCTATTGGTCCCGGTTGGTGCCACCAACCGGGACCAAAGGGTCTCCTGAGTGGGCTCTGCGCACTGCCCACGTGGAGGGCCTTTAGTCCCGGTTCTGGATTGAACCGGGACTAAAGGGGGAAGGTATTAGTACCGACACTTTAGTCCCGGTTCCGGAACCGGGACTAAAGGCCCTTACGAACCGGGACTATAGGCCCTTTTTCTACCAGTATATCGGAATCGCGCGATGGTGTATGTATGCCGAATGCGCGAGTGGAAACTGCGCGTGTGCATGGGACGGACGGATGGACGGATGGACGCGGAATGTGCGTCAAGGCCCGACGTAGCATCTAGATCTGCCGTACGTGGAGCGTGCTAGCTAGCTAGGTAGCCTAGCTTGGCCGAGGAGGATGGTCCATGATCCTCCATGGATGGCTACGTGAGAGAGGCTCCTAATAAATGTGGCGCGTATGTTTCCGGACTACAGTTCCAGGGATGTGACGAGGCTCGCAGTGCATGGGCGGTGCGTACGCTTCATTGGAGGGGAGGGCGTCTGCCGTGCTGTGCTGTGCTGGGGGTGTTTTATGGGTCGTTACACGTCTGTCGCTTGATGCAGGAACAGTGTCGGAGAAATGGATATTTCCATGGTATGACTTAACTATACTATAAGTTAGTACATGTTTTGACCACTTGATCCACGGTTAAGCACATGCACCCAAACCCCGCAAAAAGAAATGCACATGCACCCGAAGGACGAAGTTCTTGATTTCGCCCCGCTTTTTATATAAAGTTTTTTCTTAAAGAGCGCAGGAGAACTGCGATTTCATTAAGCGGAAGGGAGGCAAGGAGCCAGCTGTATAGGGATGACCGCAAGCAACAAAGCTGCGGTCAAAAGAGAAAAGAAAAAGAAGAAAGAAAAAAAGAGAAAGGGTATCCGAAATGTTACTCCACCCAGTTGAGGTGCCGGCCACCGGCCAGCGCCCATTGCCTAGCTTCGTCAGTCAGAAGATCAAGGACCTGCTACACAGAGAGCTCAGAATTCCTAAAGATGCGAGCGTTCCGCTCCCTCCAGATGCACCAGAGGACCAGCAGGGCCATAGACCTGCCGCGCTTGGCATGCGCCGCTCCTGCCGATAAGTTGAAGAGCCACTCATGGAGCGACGCCCATGGTGACCAGGAGTCGGGTAGGAAGCCCAGTAGGTGGAAATGGCCAGTAACCCGAGCCCAGAGCTGCCTCAACCAGTCACAGGTGATAAGGAGATGCTCCGCCGTTTCCAGGTTTCGCCGGCAGAGTGGGCAAAAATAGGAGTTCGGCCATTGGCGAGCAAGCAGTCGGTCCGCTGTGAGCAGCCTGTTTAGGCCAAACAGCCAAGCAAACAGGCGACACTTGGCCGGCGCCCAAGCGCTCCAGACGGTGGTCCATAGTGGCGATCTTGTCGAGCCAAGGAACTGCAGCCTATAAGCAGACGCCACCGAGAAGCAACCATTATCGGTGAGCTTCCAAGAGAAGACATCGGGCTCCCCTGGCCGCAACTGTACGCGGGCGATCACAGTCCAAAGATGCACAAAAGCTGGCAAGAGCTCGCTCGTGATCTGCCCCCGCAGGTCCAGCACCCAACGGCCATCGTGCAGTGCCTCCCGCACCGAACGAAATTTTCGCCTCAAAGCCGCGAAGAGGTCCGGGGCCAGGGTGAACGGCGCGCTGCCCTCAAGCCAACCGTCGAACCAGAAAGAGGCGCGATCACCGCCGCCTAAGACCACCCGCGTCGCAACCGCAAAGATGTCTCTGTCTGCGATCTTGTAGGGCGTCGGGAGACCGATCCAGGGCCTGATGGGGGAGACGCGCTCCTACCACAACCAGCGGAGGCGCAAGGCAGCACCGAAACGATGCAAGTCAGTGATGCCCAGACCTCCCAGCTGCCTTGGTCTGCAGATCCTGCTCCAAGAAATCTTGCAGTGCCCGCCGTGGCAGGATTCCTCGCCTTTCCATAGCCATGCTCGACGGAGCTTATTGATCTCAGCCCGCGCCCAAGCGGGCAACTCAAACACGGACAACCAGTAGACTGTGAAGGCGGATAGCACAACGTTGAGGAGGACCAACCTGCCTGCCATGGACAACAACATGGCCTTCCAGAATGCCAACCGCGCCCGAATCTTCTCCAGAAGCGGTAAGATGTCAATCTTGCGCAGTTTCTGAAGGGAAAGCGGCAGGCTGAGGAATTTGCAAGGAAAGGAGGCTATGGCAGCCCCGAGCGGACTGGTAATGTCGGCGATGTCCAAGGAGTCGCAATGAATGGGGACGACCGCACTCCTCTCGAAGTTGACGTGCAGACCAGTAGCCATGCCGAAAGAGGTAAGAATGGCACGCACAATGGCTAGCTCAGCTTTAACTGGGTTCAGGAAGAGCACGACATCATCCGCGTAGAGCGATGCACGGAAACGCGGAATCCTACCCCGAAGCGGCGAAATCGAACCCGCGGTCACCGCCATGTTCAGGATGCGCTGGAGCGGCTCCATGGCCAGGATGAAGAGGAATGGCGAAAGCGGGTCGCCTTGTCTGAGGCCACAGCAGTGTTGGATAGGATCTCCTTCCTGGCCATTGATCATAACACGCGAGGAAGCCGTGGATAGCATCATGGCCATCCACTCGCACCACCGCCTCCCAAAATCCCTTGCTCGCAACATGCTAAGCAGGTATGGCCAAGACACCGAGTCGAAAGCCTTGGCGATATCAAGCTTCAGGAAGAGCACGGATCGCCTGACCCTGTGGAAGTGCCTGGTCAGTCCACGCACAAGGAGGAAATTGTCCTGAATACAGCGCCCATGCAAGAACGCGCTCTGCCCTAGCAAGATCAGCGAGTCGATGCATCGTGCCAGCCTAGATGCCAGAACCTTCATGATGAGCTTGGCGATGCTGTGCAGGAGACTGATCGGCCTGTAGTCAGACATGGCCGCGGCCTTCGGTTTTTTTGGAAGAAGGACAATGTGAGCTCCATTTAGCTTGTGCAGGCTGGAACGGTTGAGGAGGAAAACCTGGCGGAATGCGAGCAACAGGTCTTGTATGATGATCGGTGCCACAACTTTGAAGAAACCCCCGGAAAAACCATCCGGCCCGGGCGTACGATCCGCCGGCAGATCCTTAATGGCCTGCAAGATCTCATCGGAGGAGAAGGGCGCCTCTAGATCCTCGAGGTTCTCTCGCGGCAACTCAAGACTGTCCCAGTCAATGGAGAGAGGCGTGTGTGCAGGTTTCCCAATAAGGCCATCAAAAAACTCCTTAACCACGACAACCTTGTGGTCCTGCATCGTGGCAATCGAGCTGGCCACCTGCATCGATGCTATGAAGTTTTTTCGACGCCGTCCGTTGGCCTTAAGGTGGAAAATTTTGGTGTTGGCGTCGCCCGAGCGTAGGAAGCGCACGCGTGAACGCTGCTTGGCCTTGATCCGCTCGATAACAACGAGCCCGAGAATCCGGGCCTTGAGCGCTTTGCGAAGCTCAAGCTCGTCCGGCTCGAGTTGGCGCGATTCTTGGGTTTCATCCAAAAGCATGATAGTATCCTGGGCCATGAGGAGCTGAAGCCTGGTGTCTCCAATTGAGTTCTTGCTCCATAGGCGCAGCGCCCGGGCCACCCTCCTCAGCTTAAAATCCAGGCGAGCCAACGCATCGAGGGGCGGGCAAGGCTCGCTCCATGACATGGACACAACATCCGAGAAGCCCTGAAGATGAACCCAGAATGCCTCAAAGCGAAAACCGCACTTACGCCGGCCTGGGTGCTCGCAGGTAAGCAGCAGCGGGCAGTGGTCGGACATCCCCGTGGCTAGCGGCACTAAACGAACCGAGCGGTGAAGCAGCTCCCACTCCACATCACAGAACGCACGATCAATCCTAGAGAGGGTGGGGTCATCTTGCTCATTGGACCATGTGAATCGGCGGCCTTGCAGCGGAATCTCATGAAGCTCACCAGCGTTGAGCGCCGCTCGGAAGCTGGACATCATACGGTGGTTGAGGTTTGCGTTGTTCTTGTCACGCGCCGAGTAGATGAGGTTGAAATTGCCAAGCACTAGCCACAGCCCTGGCCGACGAGCGCGGATCGCCACTAACTCATCTAGGAACAGCAGCTTGGCGGCATCCTCGCAGGGGCCGTAGACGGTAGTCAAGTGCCACGGCGCCCCACCAGTGCGCGGTAAGAATCTAGCAGAAATGGCATGCTCGGTGACCTCCAACTGATCAACGGAAAACACGTCCAGGTCCCATGCAAGAAGGATCCCCCCGCGGGTGCCCACGGCCGGCAGCGTCGCGGTACCGGACAGGCGGCTACCGGTCACTTCCAAGAGGGCCGCGGCAGAAAAAGCGGCGACCTTCGTTTCCTGCAGTCAAAGCACGGAGCAGCGTGATTGCTGGATCAGGGAGTAGATGCCACATCGACGCGCGCGATCGTTGAGCCCCCTCACATTCTAGTTAAGCAGGGAAAAATTACTCATGAAGGAAACTAACAACAACCCAGATTAATGGCGTACTTGTACGGCGAGTCGCGATTTTGAAGAACAACAACAGAGAGGGAGCCGGTCTAAGGAGCACGGGCGTCCGGCGAGGTCGCCAACAAACAGACACAGACATAGACGGCACCGAGAAGTGGTGCGGTACACAGACGGGTGGAGACGAGGGCCTAGCTATCATCAGCAACAGGCAGCTCCTAGCTACAAGTCCTACATGACCATCAGACCGCGCCAGCCGCGCGTTCGCCAGCCAGCCCGCGTAGCTCCTCGTCAGGCAGGTTGATCTTGGCGGCGGACTGCACTCCAGCAGCCCGGGCAAGCTTGGAAGTGAGCTTGCCGAGGGGGGTCTTGAAACATTGCACGTACTTCTCGTGCACCCGGGGCGAGAACTCGGCCTCCTTGTCGATGAAAGCAACCTGTTGGGCCAGACGTGCCTGTGCCTTCTGTTGTTGGGTCATGCCCTTCACCGCCGCCGCCGCCCTAGAGGAGCGCCTTGGCTTGAGAGGGGCCGACTCGTGCGTGGGGACGAAGCACGGCTCTTCGGGCGGCACCACAGGGCCGAGGCGCCGCCCCTCAGGGGCCGCGCCCATGATTGACGGCGGCAGCAGACCAAACACCTTGGCCATGAAGGACGTGTTGGGGTCGACCTCAAGGGCCTGGAGCTTCGTGGCGAGGAAATCAGCTATAGCGCCGGCGTCAAACTGGAGCACGAGCTGAGAGGGCGGCAGCTGGCTCAGCAGGGCATCATCAGAGAGCGGGGCAGGGAGAGACATGTAGCCCCTGCTGGGCCACAGCGCAAGCATCTTGGGCGGTTCCTGCGCCCCTGGCCCGGGCAGCGCCACCACAGGGGGGGCCCAGCTCCTCTGGGCCGTGCTGCGACACGCCAGGAGGGGCATCCTGCAACCCCAGCTCCTCCTCCATCAGGCAAGACCAGGAGGAGGTCACGGGTTCCGCAAATGGCCAACACCCCTCGTCCAGGAAGGGGCCGGGCGTCTGGTGCAGCGTAGCCACCAGCGGGTCTTCACACGTGAGCTCACGCCACATGGCCTCCACCTCTCCGTCCAAGTTGCCAGCGACTGCAGCAGGCAGGGCGGGCGGGAGACCAGGCGGGGCGGTAGCAAGCAGTGGCGCGCCGAGCAGCACCTCTTGAGAAGGCACCTCGAGCTCCGTGGGCACGCCTTGCAGCACGGGGACCAAAGCTGCCCCATGCCCGCCACAGCCAACGGGGAGAGGACAGAGCACGGGCTGACCGGCCCAGGCGATGGGGACCGAAGATGGTCATGGGCCCCCTCCCGGGACCGGGAGCGCACATGGTGATGGTTCCCGTGGCGCGGCCTGGACGTGTCGCTGTCGCTGCCTCCACCCCGGGAGCGCGAGCTGCCGTGGTCAGAGCCTTCGCTGCCGGAGAGGGAGGGGCAGTCACGCGGCAACCCACAGCGGTGCCTGCTAGACGAGCCGCCCAACCCGCCCGAGACGCGCTGAACGCCCGAGCGACTGGACAAACCGTGCTCCGTGCCGTCAGAACGACAACCCAAGAGGGAGCGGCGCCACACCCTCCTCAAGCGGCAACGGTGCCCCCCAGCTTCATCATCTTCGTCGTCCCGAGACCAGTGCCTAGGCCTCGGATGATCTTGGTCTGGCACACGGCGGTGCCTCGTGCCGCCTTGCCCATCTTCGACGTCGAACACCCAGCTGAAGCGGTCGCGCAGAGGCCACTCTGCATCACGGCTCGCCTGGTGCTCGTCGATGGTCGTGTAGTCTCTAGTCTCGTCCATGTGAATGAGGATGGGGAATTGCGGGCCTTGCTTGCCCTCCTCGCGCGGGCAGCCTTCATGCAGAACGGGGCGGCCGCGACCCTCCAGTGCACGATCGATGATGCAGTAGTCGCTGGAGGTAGGGATATCATCGGGGCTCCACGCCCAGACCCATGCACAGACGCACGAGGTATTGGAGAGCGACGTGGTCTGGCGCTCCAGCCGGTCAACCCAGCAGGAGAGGCCAATAGCATCCTACACCATCTCCCGCCGCCAAGCCTGCACCGGGAGGCGCTCAATGGCAAGGCGACAGTAGTAGCGCCAGACGCGCTAGTGGCCATGGGCGGCGGGCTTCCACGGCGTGATGGAGAGAGCAACCCCATGGCAGGAAGCCACCCCCGCATCCACCGCCACATCACGATGGCGCGCGTTGGCGAGCCGCACCAGGAAGTGCTCTGGGAAATGCTTAGAGACGTGCATCTCACCCCAGGGCGCCCCAATGTCGCGCTCGATAGCCTTCGCGATGAGCTGTGGGTTGATGTCGATGCGCTCCTCCGACATGGTGACGAGCACGGCCGTGGCACGCAGGTGGCGAGCCGCCTCCTCGACAGCTTGGGTGCTGACCAAGAACATGGCGCCACCGCGCGGCCGGCGGGAGGCATCACCCTGGCGGTAGGCCATGGCAGGGGAGGGAGCGAGAGGCTGGGTGGGCTGGGGCAGATGGGGCACGGCAGACGGCCACCGTCGAGCGAAGACCGACGCCGGGGAGGGAGGGGTGGCGGGGGCGGACAGCTTGCGGCGAGGGCAGCGGGTGGAGCTGGAGTGGTGACCGTAAAGCCAGCAGGATGAGCAGCGCACAGGGTTGCGGCAGCCGGCGACACGATGCCCTTTATCAAGACACCGAAGGCATCGACCGTGGAAGCGCTTCAAGAATGCAGCGCGGCGTTGGGCAGCCAATAAATCCGCTGCTGGATTGCACAGCCGCCCATGCCGCCCTGCCGCTGAAGATGGTACGAGCGGTGCACGCCAATGGCGCCTCGAGCGCACCAGTTGCCATTCCGGGCCGTCTTCAACGCGGTCGCCACGGGCATCGCGGGGAGCCAGACCTTTGGCGCGCTCCGAGGCCATAGGGGAGCAGCGCCCAGAGGAGTAATGGTTGCTGGACGGGGGGATGAAAATCTCGGACCGAAGACGGCCAGAAGGCGGCAGGCCGCAGAGTGAATGCTGGGAGGGAGAAACCGGGAGGTGCACGCCAGCCGAGCTCGACTCCCCCACTTCAAAGCTACCCCGCGAAGGCGCCGCCCCATGTGCTGCAGCGGTCACCTCGCGCTCCGTAGCTACGGCCAACGAGGATGCCGTAGGGGAGACCGAGGAGTGAATGGCCCGTAGGACCGAAGCCGCGTCCGGGCCAGATCCAGGCGCGCTCCAGCGCTGGGTGGGGGGGAGGCAGGTGGTCGACGCTCCCAGAGCGGGAGGCGCCGATGTGGTGGTCGCCGTGGGCCTGGATGGCGCCGCCGGCGAGGGGCTGGTAGGGGGGAGGGGAGCGCGCCGCTGGGGCGGAAGCGGGAGCGGTGTCGAGACATCCTTCTCACGGAGGCATTCATCCTCTGATTCACCACCGAAGATAATATACGACCGAACGATGCAAGATGATGAGGTAGCCCTCTTACAAAACCGGTCCCATGATAACCGGATCACGCAGAACGCACACGACTATGCTACCAACAAAGAATACAAGAATATCTAAGCACACCTCCACGCTACAACCTAGAACACCTAAGCTCCACGACAGCGCCCTTAAAAGAGAGAACGGTGTTGAGCGTCGCCACTGTCGGGTCCAAAATGGACAAATGTTTTCCCAGAGCCTTGACACATAGAGAAGAATCACGATGACATATTCATGAAGAGCGTGGCAAACACGCATGTCGATGTTGACGGTGTGGAGGCGCAGAGCTTTCACTCGGCAGCTCATTCGTGACGCCACGAGGCCTCTATGACGAATGAGACGGGGTCAGAGCCCCAAATTCGAATCAGGGCGTCGCCACAAAGAGCATGCCGAGCCACCCATCGCCATACACCCCGTCACCCACTGAACTTGGAAGGAGAGCCACCACCGCCGCAATGATGCCCGCCGGAGAGCAACCATGCGGACCACCATCCAGGGCCGCCGCCCCGGCATTCCTGCCATGAGACTTTGTCCGCTACTCATTTCACAACACACTCAAACACGGTATGAAGAGCAGAGGCATGCCATCTATGAAGGAAATATGCCCTAGAGGCAACAATAAAGTTGTTATTTATATTTCCTTATATCATGATAAATTTTTATTATTCATGCTAGAATTGTATTAACCAGAAACTTAGTACGTGTGTGAATACATAGACAAATAGAGTGTCACTAGTATGCCTCTACTTGACTAGCTCGTTAAGCAAAGATGGTTAAGTTTCCTAGCCATGGACAAGAGTTGTCATTTGATTAACGGGATCACATCATTAGAGAATGAAGTGATTGACTTGACCCATCCGTTAGCTTAGCACGATGATCGTTTAGTTTGTTGCTATTGCTTTCTTCATAACTTATACATGTTCCTATGACTATGAGATTATGCAACTCCCGAATGCCGGAGGAACACTTAGTATGCTATCGTACGTCACAACGTAACTGGGTGACTATAAAGATGTTCTACAGGTGTCTCCGATGGTGTTTGTTGAGTTGGCATAGATCGAGATTAGGATTTGTCACTCTGTGTATCGGAGAGGTATCTCTGGGCCCTCTCGGTAATGCACATCACTATAAGCCTTGCAAGCAATGTGACTAATGAGGTATTTCGGGATGTTGCATTACAGAACGAGTAAATAGACTTGCCGGTAACGATATTGAACTAGGTATTGAGATACCGACGATCGAATCTCGGGCAAGTAACATACCGATGACAAAGGGAACAACGTATGTTGTTATGCGATTTGACCGATAAAGATCTTCGTAGAGTATGTAGGAACCAATATGAGCATCCAGGTTCCGCTATTAGTTATTGACCGGAGATGAGTCTTGGGCATGTCTACATAGTTCTTGAACCCGTAGGGTCCGCACACTTAACATTCGGTGACGATCGGTATTATGAGTTTATGTGTTTTCGATGTACCGAAGGTAGTTCGGAGTCCCGGATATGATCACGGACATGACGAGGAGTCTCGGAATGGTCGATACATAAAGATCGATATATTGGAAGGCTATGTTTGGACATCGGAATGGTTCCGGGTGAGTTCGGGCATTTACGGAGTACCGGGGGGTTACCGGAACCCCTCGGGGAGTATATGGGCCTTAGTGGAATAGAGGAGAGGAAGGCCAAGGTGGAGAGCGCGCCCCCTAGCCCAATCCTAATTGGGTGGGGGGGCGCCCCCCTTCCTTCCCTCTCTCTCCCCCTTCCTTCTCTCCTACTCCAACTATGGAAAGGGGGGAATCCTACTCTCAGTGGGAGTAGGACTCCCCCTAGGGCGCGCCATAGAGAGGTCCGTCCCTCCCCTCCTCCACTCCTTTATATACGGGGGAGGGGGCACCCCATAGACACACAAGTTGATCTCTTAGCCGTGTGCGGTGCCCACCTCCACAGATTTCGACCTCGGTCATATCGTTGTAGTGCTTAGGCGAAGCCCTGCGTCGGTAACTTCATCATCACCGTCATCACGCCGTCGTGCTGATGAAGCTCTCCCTCGACACTCAGCTGGATCTAGAGTTCGTGGGACGTCACCGAGCCGAACGTGTGCAGATCGCGGAGGTGCCGTATCTTCAGTGCTAGGATCGGTCGGATCATTAAGACGTACGACTACATCAACCGCATTGTCATAGCGCTTCCGCTTTTGGTCTACAAGGGTATGTGGACAACACTCTCCCATCTCGTTGCTCTTCATCACCTAGATGGATCTTGCGTGTGCGTAGGAAATTTTTGAAATTACTGCGTTCCCCAACAGTGGCATCCGAGCCGGGTCTATGCATAGATGTTATATGCACGAGTAGAACACAAAGGAGTTGTGGGCGTGGGTATATACATATTGCTTGCCGTCACTAGTTGATTCTTGATTCAGCAGTATTGTTGGATGAAGCGGCTCAGACCGACATTACGCGTACGCTTACGCGAGACTAGTTCTACCGACGTGCTTCACACACAGGTGGCTAGTGGGTGTCAATTTCTCCAACTTTAGTTGAATCAGATTCAATGAACATGGTTCTTTCCGAAGATCAAAAAGCAATCACTATACCACGTTGTGTTTTTTTGATGCGTAGGTAAGAACGGTTCTTGCTTAGCCCGTAGAAGCCACGTAAAATTTGCAACAACAAAGTAGAGGACGTCTAACTTGTTTTTGCAGGGCATGTTGTGATGTGATATGGTCAAGGCATGATGCTAAATTTTATTGTATGAGATGACCATGTTTTGTAACAGAGTTATCGGCAACTGGCAGGAGCCATATGGTTGTCATGTAATTGCTTTACTTTATCACTAAGCGGTAGCGATAGTCGTAGAAGCAATAGTTGGCAAGACGACCACAATGCTTTGATGGAGATCAAGGTGTCAAGCCGGTGAGGATGGTGATCATGACGGTGCTTTGGAGATGGAGATCAAAGGCACAAGATGATGATGGCCATATCATATCACTTATATTGATTGCATGTGATGTCTATCCTTTATGCATCTTATTTTGCTTAGTTCGGTGGTAGCATTATAAGATGATCTCTCACTAAATTTCAAGGTACAAGTGTTCTCACTGAGTATGCACCGTTGCTACAGTTCGTCGTGCCGAGACACCACGTGATGATCGGGTGTGATAAGCTCTACGTTCACATACAATGGGTGCAAGCCAGTTTTGCACACGCATAATACTCAGGTTAAACTTGACGAGCCTAGCATATGCAGATATGGCCTCGGATCACTGAGACCGAAAGGTCGAGCGTGAATCATATAGTAGATATGATCAACATAGTGATGTTCACCATTGAAAACTACTCCTTCTCACGTGATGATCGGACGTGGTTTAGTTGATATGGATCACGTGATCACTTAGATGATTAGAGGGATGTCTATCTAAGTGGGAGTTCTTAAGTAATATGATTAAATGAACTTTAATTTATCATGAACTTAGTACCTGATAGTATTTTGCATGTCTATGTTGTCGTAGATAGATGACTCGTGTTGTTGTTCTGTTGAATTTTAATGCGTTCCTAGAGAAAGCTAAGTTGAAAGATGATGGTAGCAATTACACGGACTGGGTCTGTAACTTGAGGATTTTCCTCATTGCTGCACAGAAGAATTACATCCTGGAAGCACCTCTAGGTGACAAAGCCGCTGCAGGAGCAACACCAGATGTTATGAACGTCTGGCAGAGCAAAGCTGATGACTAATCGATAGTTCAGTGTGCCATGCTTTACGGCTTAGAACCGGGACTTCAATGATGTTTTGAACGTCATGGAGCATATAAGATGCTCCAGGAGTTGAAGTTAATATTTCAAGCAAATGCCCGGATTGAGAGATATGAAGTCTCCAATAAGTTCTACAACTGCAAAATGGAGGAGAATAGTTCTGTTAGTGAACATATACTCAGAATGTCTGGGTACCACAACCACTTGACTTAGCTGGGAGTTAATCTTCCTGATGATAGTGTCATTGACAGATTTCTTCAATCACTGCCACCAAGATACAAGAGCTTCATGATGAACTATAATATGCAAGGGATGGATAAGACAATTCCCGAGCTCTTCGCAATGCTAAAGGCTGCGGAGGTAGAAATCAAGAAGGAGCATCAAGTGTTGATGGTCAACAAGACCACCAGTTTCAAGAAAAAGGATAAAGGGAAGAAGGGGAACTTCAAGAAGAACGACAAGCAAGTTGCTGCTCAAGTGAAGAAGCCCAAGTCTGGACCTAAGCCTGAGATTGAGTGCTTCTACTGTAAAGGGACTGGTCACTGGAAGCGGAACTGCCCCAAGTGTTTGGCGGAGAAGAAGGATGGAAAAGTGAAAGGTATATTTGATATACATGTTATTGATATGTACCTTACTAATGCTCGCAGTAGCACCTGGGTATTTGATATTGGTTCTGTTGCTAATATTTGCAACTTGAAATAGGGGCTACGGATTAAGCGAAGATTGGCTAAGGACGAGGTGACGATGCACGTGGGAAATGGTTCCAAAGTCGATGTGATCGCCGTCGGCACGCTACCTCTACATCTACCTTCGGGATTAGTTTTAGACCTAAATAATTGTTATTTGGTGCCAGCGTTGAGTATGAACATTATATCTAGATCTTGTTTAATGCGAGACGGTTATTCATTTAAATCAAAGAATAATGGTTGTTCTATTTATATGAGTAATATATTTTATGGTCATGCACCCTTAATGAGTGGTCTGTTTTTACTAAATCTTGATAGTAGTGATACACATGTTCATAGTATTGAAGCCAAAAGATATAAGATTAATAATGATAGTGCAACTTATTTGTGGCACTGCCGTTTAGGTCATATTGGTATAAAGCGCATGAAGAAACTCCATGATGATGGACTTTTGGAATCACTTGATGCTTGCGAACCATGCCTCATGGGCAAGATGACTAAGACTCTGTTCTCCGGAACAATCGAGTGAGCAACAGACTTGTTGTAAATAATACATACTGATGTATGCGGTCCGATGAGTGTTGATGCTCGCGGCGGGTATCGTTATTTTCTTACCTTCACAGATGATTTGAGCAGATATGGGTATATCTACTTGATGAAACATAAGTCTGAAACATTTGAAAAGTTCAAAGAATTTTAGAGTGAACTGGAAAATCATCGTAACAAGAAAATAAAGTTTCTACGATCTGATTGTGGAGGAGAATATTTGCATTACGAGTTTGGTCTTCATTTGAAACAATGCGGAATAGTTTCACAACTCACGCCACCTGGAAGACCACAACGTAATGGTGTGTCCGAACATCATAACCGCACTTTATTAGATATGGTGCGATCTATGATGTCTCTCACTGATTTACCGCTATCGTTTTGGGGTTATGCTTTAGAGACGGCTACATTCACGTTAAATAGGGCACCATCAAAATCCATTGAGATGACACCTTATGAACTGTGGTTTGGCAAGAAACACAAGTTGTCGTTTCTTAAATTTTGGGGCTGCGATGCTTATGTGAAAAAGTTTCAACCTGATAAGCTCGAACCCAAATCAGAGAAATGTGTCTTCATAGGATACCCAAAAGAGACTGTTGGTTACACCTTCTATCACAGATCCGAAGGCAAGATATTGGTAGCTAAGAATTGATCCTTTCTAGAGAAGGAGTTTCTCTCGAAAGAAGTGAGTGGGAGGAAAGTAGAACTTGATGAGGTAATTGTACTTACTCCCTTATTGGAAAGTAATTCATCATAGAAATCAGTTCCAGTGATTCCTACACCAGTAAGTGAGGAATCTAATGATGATGATCATGAAACTTCTGATCAAGTTACTACCGAACCTCATAGGTCAACCAGAGTAAGATCCGCACCAGAGTGGTACGGTAATCCTGTTCTGGAGGTCATGTTACTTGACCATGACAAACCTACGAACTATGAGGAAGCGATGATGAGCCCAGATTTTGCAAAATGGCTTGAGGCCATAAAATCTGAGATGGGATCCATGTATGAGAACAAAGTGTGGACTTTGGTTGACTTGCCCAATGATCGGCAGACCATAGAGAATAAATGGATCTTCAAGAAGAAGACTGACGTTGGCGGTAATGTTACTGTCTACAAAGCTCGACTTGTTGCAAAAGGTTTTCGACAAGTTCAAGGAGTTGACTACGATGAGACCTTCTCACCCGTAGTGATGCTTAAGTCCGTCTGAATCATGTTAGCAATTGCCGCATTTTATGATTATGAAATTTGGCAAATGGATGTCAAAACTGCATTCCTTAATGGATATCTCAAAGAAGAGTTGTATATGATGCAACTAGAAGGTTTTGTTGATCCAAAAGGTGCTAACAAAGTGTGCAAGCTCCAACGATCCATTTATGGACTAGTGCAAGCCTCTCGGAGTTGTAATATACGCTTTGATAGTGTGATCAAAGCATATGATTTTATACAGACTTTTGGACAATCCTATATTTACAAGAAAGTGAGTGGGAGCTCTGTAGCATTTCTAATATTATATGTGGATGACATATTGCTAATCGGAAATGATACTGAATTTCTGAATAGCATAAAAGGATACTTGAATAAGAATTTTTCAATGAAAGACCTCAGTGAAGCTGCTTATATATTGGGCATCAAGATCTATAGAGATAGATCAAGATGCTTATTTGGACTTTCACAAAGCACATACCTTGATAAAGTTTTGAAGAAGTTCAAAATGGATCAAGCAAAGAAAGGGTTCTTGCCTGTGTTACAAGGTGTGAAGTTGAGTCAGACTCAATGCCCAACCACTACAGAAGATACAGATAAAATGAAAGTCATTCCCTATGCTTCAGCCATAGGTTCTATCATGTATGCAATGCTGTGTACTAGACCTGATGTGTGCCTTGCCATTAGTTAGCAGGAAGGTACCAAAGTAACCTAGGAGTGGATCACTGGACAGCGGTCAAAAACATCCCGAAATACCTGAAAAGGACTAAGGACATGTTTCTCGTTTATGGAGGTAACAAAGAGCTCGTCGTAAATGGTTACGTCGATGCAAGCTTTGACACTGATCCGGATGACTCTAAGTCACAAACCAGATACATATTTTTATTGAATGGTGGAGCTATCAGTTGGTGCAGTTCCAGATAGAGCTTGGTGGTGGGATCTATGTGTGAAGCGGAGTACATAGCTGGTTCGGAAGCAGCAAAGGAAGGAGTCTGATGAAGGAGTTCATATATGATCTAGGTGTCATACCTAGTGCATCGGGTCCAATGAAAATATTTTGTGACAATACTGGTGCAATTGCCTTGGCAAAGGAATCCAGATTTCACAACAGAACCAAACACATCAAAAGACGCTTCAATTCCATCTGTGATCAAGTCAAGGAGGGAGACATAGTCATTTGCAAGATACATACGGATCTGAATGTTGCAGACCCATTGACTAAGCCTCTCTCACGAGCAAAACATGATCATCACCAAGACTCCATGGGTGTTAGAATCATTACTATGTAATCTAGATTATTGACTCTAGTGCAAGTGGGAGACTGAAGGAAATATGCCCTAAAGGCAATAATAAAGTTGTTATTTATATTTCCTTATATCATGATAAATGTTTGTTATTCATGCTAGAATTGTATTAACCAGAAACTCAGTACATCTGTGAATACATAGACAAACAGAGTGTCACTAGTATGCCTCTACTTGACTAGCTCGTTAATCAAAGATGGTTAAGTTTCCTAGCCATGGACAAGAGTTGTCATTTGATGAACGGGATCACAACATTAGAGAATGATGTGATCAACTTGACCCATCCGTTAGCTTAGCACGATGATCGTTTAGTTTGTTGCTATTGCTTTCTTCATAACTTATACATGTTCCTATGACTATGAGATTATGCAACTCCCGAATACCAGAGGAACACTTAGTGTGTGCTACCTCTTGAGCACTGCTTTGGATTTCCCCGAAGAGGAGAGGATGATGCAGCAAAGTAGTGTAAGTATTTCCCTCAGTTTTTGAGAACCAAGGTATCAATCCAGTAGGAGGCAACACACGAGTCCCTCGTACCTACACAAAAACAATAGCTCAACGCAACCAACACGCTTAGGGGTTGTCAATCCCTTCACGGTCACTTACGAAAGTGAGATCTGACAGAGATGATAAATAATATTTTTGGTATTTTTGGTATAGAGATGCAAAGTAAAAAGTAAAAGTAAAGTAAAAGCAAAGCAATAATAAAGTGATGGAGATTGATATGATGAGAAAGAGACCCGGGGGCCATAGGTTTCACTAGTGGCTTCTCTCAAGAGCATAAGTATTCTACGGTGGGTGAACAAATTACTGTTGAGCAATTGACAGAATTAAACATAGTTATGAGAATATCTAGGTATGATCATGTATATAGTAACCACGTCCGAGACAAGTAGACCGACTCCTGCCTGCATCTACCACTATTACTCCACTCATCGACCGCTATCCAGCATGCATCTAGAGTATTAAGTTAAAAATGGAGTAACGCCTTAAGCAAGATGACATGATGTAGAGGGATAGTTTCATGCAATATGATAAAAACCCCATCTTGTTATCCTCGATGGCAACGATACAATACGTGCCTTGCTGCCCTTCTGTCACTGGGAAAGGACACCGCAAGATCGAACCCAAAGCTAAGCACTTCTCCCATGGCAAGAACAACCAATCTAGTAGGCCAAATCAAACTGATAATTCGAAGAGACCTGCAAAGATAACCAATCATACATAAAAGAATTCAGAGAAGATTCAAATATTATTCATAGATAGACTTGATCATAAACCCACAATTCATCGGTCTCGACAAACACACCGCAAAAATAAGATTACATCGAATAGATCTCCAAGAGAGAGGGGAGAACATTGTATTGAGATCCAAAAAGAGAGAAGAAGCCATCTAGCTACTAACTATGGACCCGTAGGTCTGAAGTAAACTACTCACACTTCATCGTAGGGGCTTGGATGATGATGTAGAAGCCCTCCATGATCGATGCCCCTCTGGCGGAGCTCCGGAACAGGCTCCAAGATGGGATCTCGTGGATACAGAAAGTTGCGGCGGTGGAATTAGGTTTTTGGCTCCGTCCCCGATCGTTTGGGTGTACGTAGGTATATATAGGAGGAAGAAGTACGTCGGTGGAGCTTCGAGGGGCCCACGAGGCAGGGGGCGCACCCTAGGGGGGGGGGGCTCCACCCTCGTGACTGCCTCGTGGATTTCTTGACGGAGGGCCCAAGTCTCCTGGATCTTATCTGATGAGAAAATCACGTCTCTGAAGGTTTCATTCCGTTTGGACTCCGTTTGATATTCCGTTTCTCCGAAACACTAAAATAGGCAAAAAACATCAATTCTGGGTTGGGCCTCCGGTTAATAGGTTAGTCCCAAAAATAATATAAAAGTGGAAAATAAAGCCCAATATAGTCCAAAAAAGTAGATAATATAGCATGGAGCAATCAAAAATTATAGATACGTTGGAGACGTATCAAGCATCCCCAAGCTTAATTCCTGCTCGTCCTCGAGTAGGTAAATGATAAAAAGAGAATTTTTGATGCGGTGTGCTACTTGGCATAATTTTAATGTAATTCTTCTTAATTGTGGTATGAATATTCAGATCCGAAAGATTCAAGACAAAAGTTCATATTGACATAAAAATGATAATACTTTAAGCATACTAACTAAGCAATTATGTCTTCTCAAATAACATGGCCAAAGAAAGTTCATCCCTACAAAATCATATAGTTTAGTCATGTTTCATTTTTGTCACACAAGAATGCTCTCATCATCCACAACCCCGATGACAAGCCAAGCAATTGTTTCATACTTTAGTAATCTCAAACCTATAAACTTTCACGCAATATATGAGCGCGAGCCATGGACATGGCACTATGGGTGGAATAGAATATAATGAGGGGGTTATGTGGAGAAGACAACAAAGGAGAAAGTCTCACATCAACGAGTCTAATCAATGGGCTATGGAGATGCCCACCGATTGATGTTAATGCAAGGAGTAGGGATTGCCATGCAACGGATGCACTAGAGCTAGAAATGTATGAAAGCTCAACAAAAGAAACTAGTGGGTGTGCATCCAACTTGCTTGCTCACGAAGACCTAGGGCACTTGAGGAGGCCCATTGTTGGAATATACAAGCTAAGTTCTATAATGAAAAATTCCCACTAGTATATGAAAGTGATAACATGAGAGACTCTCTACTATGAAGATCATGGTGCTACTTTGAAGCACAAGTGTGGTAAAAGGATAGTAACATTGTCCCTTCTCTCTTTTTCTCTCATATTTTGGGCCTTTTTTATGGCCTTTCTCTTTTTTTGGGCCTTCTCTTTTTTATGGCCTTTCTTTTTTTATTCCTCACTTGGGACAATGCTCTAATAATGATGATCATCACACTTCTATTTATTTACAACTCAATGATTACAACTCGATACTAGAACAAAGATGACTCTATATGAATGCCTCCCGCGGTGTACCGGGATATGCAATGAACCAAGAGTGACATGTATGAAAGAATTATGAACGGTGGCTTTGCCACAAATACTATGTCAACTACATGATCATGCTAAGCAATATGACAATGATGAATGTGTCATGATGAACGGAATGATGGAAAGTTGCATGGCAATATATCTCTGAATGGCTATGGAAATGCCATAATAGGTAGGTATGGTGGCTATTTTGAGGAAGATATAAGGAGGTTTATGTGTTAAAGAGCGTATCATATCACGGGGTTTGGATGCACCGGTGAAGTTTGCGCCAACTCTCAATGTGAGAAAGGGCAATGCACAGTACCGAAGAGGCTAGCAAGGATGGAAGGGTGAGAGTGCGTATAATCCATGGACTCAACATTAGTCATAAAGAACTCACATACTTATTGCAAAAATCTACAAGTCATCAAAAACCTCGGCACTACGCGCATGCTCCTAGGGGGATAGATTGGTAGGAAAAGACCATCGCTCATCCCCGACCGCCACTCATAAGGAGGACAATCAAATAACACCTCATGTTTCAAATTTGTTGCATAACATTTACCATATGTGCATGCTATGGGACTTGCAAACCTCAACACACGTATTTCTCAATTTCACAACTACTCAACTAGCATGACTTTGATATTATTACCTCCATATCTCAAAACAATCATCAAGCATCAAACTTTTCTCAGTATTCAACACACTCATAAGGAAGTTTATTATTAATCTTGCATACCAAGCATATTAGGATTTTAAGCAAATTACCATGCTATTAAGACTCTCAAAATAATCTAAGTGAAGCATTAGAGATCAATAGTTTCTATAAAACAAATCCACCACCATGCTCTAAAAGATATAACTGAAGCACTAGAGCAAAATTATAAAGCTCAAAAGATATAAGTGAAGCAAATAGAGTATTCTATCAAATTCCAAATTATGTATGGCTCTCTCAAAATGTGTGTGCAGCAAGGATGATTGTGGTAGACTAACAAGCAAAGACTCAAATCATAAAAGACGCTCCAAGCAAAACACATATCATGTGGTGAATAAAAATATAGCTCAAAGTAAAGTTACCGATAGAAGTAGACGAAAGAGGGGATGCCTTCCGGGGCATCCCCAAGCTTTGGCTTTTAGGTGTCCTTATATTATTATCTTGGGGGTGCCATGGGCATCCCCAAGCTTAGGCTCTTGCCACTCCTTGTTCTATAATCCATCAAATCTTTACCCAAAACTTGAAAACTTCACAACACAAAACTTAAAGTAGAAAATCTTGTGAGCTCCGTTAGCGAAAGAAAACAAAATACCACTTCAATGTACTGTAATGAACTCATTATTTATTTATATTGGTGTTAAACCTACTGTATTCCAACTTCTCTATGGATTATAAACTATTTTACTAGCCATAGATTCATCAAAATAAGCAAACAACACACGAAAAATAGAATCTGTCAAAAACAGAACAGTCTGTAGTAATATGTAGCTAGCGCAAGATCTGGAACCCCAAAAATTCTAAAATAAATTTCTTGACGTGACGAATTTATCTATTAATCATTTGAAAAAAGAATTAACTAAATAGCACTTTCCAAATAAAAATGACAGCTGTTCTCGTGAGTGCTAAAGTTTCTGTTTTTTACAGCAAGTTCAACAAGACTTTCCCCAAGTCTTCCCAACGGTTCTACTTGGAACAAACACTAATTAAACACAAAAAACACAACCAAAACAGAGGATAGATAAATTATTTATTACTAAACAGGATCAAAAATCAAGGAATAAAAATAAAATTGGGTTGCCTCCCAACAAGTGCTATCGTTTAACGCCCCTAGCTAGGCATAACAAGCAAGAATAGATCTAGGTATTGCCATCTTCGGTAGGCAATTCTTTGATGAGGCATCTATCTCCCTCAGGAATTTCTTTCTTTCTAGTGATTATCAAACTCTTAGGCACAAGATCGAAAAATTCATTTGTAGCAATTGGTTCCTTAATGATAGCAAAAAGATTGGGATGAATACTTATAGATTTAAGATCCGCAGTTTCCTTACTAGATGATTCACCCTTATTTTTAGGAAAATACATAAGCTTGGAAAGTTTAGTAGGATGACTTGGAGTATTCTTTATGGAAGAAAAAGCGGTTCCCAAGTTTGTAATGATACCCTCAAGTTTATCGATTCTAGTGGAATCTAGATTTATTTTCTCATTAATTATGGGTTCCTTTTCCTTAATATTTTTCAAAGTCATTCCTACCCTAGATCCATATTGGGTAATTTGATTGTGGATATTTTTATCTATATTTTCAATTAATTCAATGGTAGCAACTTTATTTTCAGTAATTTCAAGTCTTTGTTAACATAGTTTCATTAACCAAAAGAGGTGGTGAGACAAATAAATCTAACATAGCATTATAAGAATCAAAAGTATGGCTACCCAAGAAATTCCCTCCGGTAATGGTATCAAGGATATATCTATACCAAGGACTAGCACCTACATAAAAATTGCGGAGAAGAACTGAAGTAGATTGCTTCCTGGTAGATCTATTTTGAGCATTGCAAATTCTATACCAAGCATCTTTTGAATTTTCTCCCTCCCTTTGTTTAAAATTTAGAACTTCATTCCCGGGAGACAACAGAGAAGATATGAGACTAGCCATGACGACAAGCAAACAAACTAACACACAAGCAAACAAAAAGCAAACAGGCAAAAAGAGGCAAATAGAGAAAGAGAGGGAGGATAGAGAGAGAGGGCAAATAAAACGGCAAGGGTGAATTGGGGGGAGAGGAAAACGTGAGGAAAATGGAAAATAATGTAATGCGGGAGATAGGGATTGTGATGGGTACTTGGTATGTTGACTTTTGCGCAGACTCCCCAGCAACGACGCCAGAAATTCTTCTTGCTACCTCTTGAGCACTGCGTTGGATTTCCCCGAAGAGGAGAGGATGATGCAGCAAAGTAGCGTAAGTATTTCCCTCGGTTTTTGAGAACCAAGGTATCAATCCAGTAGGAGGCTACGCGCGAGTCCCTCGTACGTACACAAAAACAATAGCTCAACGCAACCAACGCGCTTAGGGGTTGTCAATCCCTTCATGGTCACTTACGAAAGTGAGATCTGATAGAGATGATAAGTAATATTTTTGGTATTTTTGGTATAGAGATGCAAAGTAAAAGCAAAGCAATAATAAAGTGATGGAGATTGATATGATGAGAAAGAGACCCGGGGCCATAGGTTTCACTAGTGGCTTCTCTCAAGAGCATAAGTATTCTACGGTAGGTGAACAAATTACTGTTGAGCAATTGATATAATTGGGCATAGTTATGAGAATATCTAGGTATGATCATCTATATAGGCATCACGTCCGAGACAAGTAGACCGACTCCTGCCTGCATCTACTACTATTACTCCACTCATCGACCGCTATCCAGCATGCATCTAGAGTATTAAGTTAAAAACAGAGTAACGCCTTAAGCAAGATGACATGATGTAGAGGGATAGTTTCATGCAATATGATAAAAACCTCATCTTGTTATCCTCGATGGCAACAATACAATACGTGCCTTGCTGCCCCTTCTGTCACTGGGAAAGGACACTGCAAGATCGAACCCAAAGCTAAGCACTTCTCCCATGGCAAGAACAACCAATCTAGTAGGCCAAACCAAACCGATAATTCGAAGAGACTTGCAAATATAACCAATCATACATAAAAGAATTCAGAGAAGATTCAAATATTATTCATAGATAGACTTGATCATAAACCCAAAATTCATCGGTCTCAATAAACACATCGCAAAAAGAAGATTACATCGAATAGATCTCCGTGAGAGAGGGGGATAACATTGTATTGAGATCCAAAAAGAGAGAAGAAGCCATCTAGCTACTAATTATGGACCCGTAGGTCTGAAGTAAACTACTCACACTTCATCGGAGGGGCTTGGATGATGATGTAGAAGCCCTCCGTGATCGATGCCCCCTCCGGCGGAGCTCCGGAACAGGCCGTAAGATGGGATCTCATGGATACAGAAAGTTGCGGCAGTGGAATTAGGTTTTTGGCTCCGTCCCCGATCGTTTGGGGGTACGTAGGTATATATAGGAGGAAGAAGTACATCGGTGGAGCTTTGAGGGGCCCACGAGGCAGGAGGATGCGCCCTAGGGGGGGCGGCGCCCTCCACCCTCGTGACCGCCTCGTGGCTTTCTTGACGGAGGGTCCAAGTCTCCTGGATCTTATCTGATGAGAAAATCACGTTTCCGAAGGTTTCATTCCGTTTGGACTCCGTTTGATATTCTGTTTCTCCGAAACACTGAAATAGGCCAAAAACAGCAATTCTGGGGCTGGGCCTCCGGTTAATAGGTTAGCCCCAAAAATAATATCAAAGTGGAAAATAAAGCCCAATATAGTCCAAAACAGTAGATAATATAGCATGGAGCAATCAAAAATTATAGATACATTGGAGACATATCAGTGTGCTATCAAATGTCACAACGTAACTGGGTGATTATAAAGATGCTCTAAAGGTGTCTCCGATGGTGTTTGTTGAGTTGGCATAGATCGAGATTAGGATTTGTCACTCTATGTATCAGAGAGGTATCTCTGGGCCCTCTCGGTAATGCACATCACTATAAGCCTTGCAAGCAATGTGACTAATGAGTTACTTACAGGATGTTGCATTACGGAACGAGTAAAGAGACTTGCCGGTAATGAGATTGAACTAGGTATTGAGATACTGACGATCGAATCTCGGGCAAGTAACATACTGATGACAAAGGGAACAATGTGTGTTGTTATGCGGTTTAACCGATAAGGATCTTTGTAGAATATGTAGGAACCAATATGAGCATCCAGGTTCCTCTATTGGTTATTCACCGGAGATGAGTCTTGGGCATGTCTACGTAGTTCTTGAACCCGTAGGGTCTGCATGCTTAATGTTCAGTGACGATCGGTATTATGAGTATATGTGTTTTTATGTACCAATGGTAGTTCGGAGTCCCGGATATGATCACAGACATGATGAGGAGTCTCGGAATGGTCGAGACATAAAGATCGATATATTAGAAGGCTATGTTTGGACATCGGAATGGTTCCGGGTGAGTTCGGGCATTTACCGGAGTACCGGGAGTTACCGGAACCCCCCGGGGAGTATATGGGCCTTAGTGGGCCTTAGTGGAATAGAGGAGAGGAAGGCCAAGGTGGAGGGTGCGCCCCCCTAGCCCAATCTGAATTGGGTGGGGGGGGGGCCCTCTTCCTTCCCTCTCTCTCCCCCTTCTCTCCTACTCCAACTAGGGAATGGGGGGAATCCTACTCCTAGTTGGAGTAGGACTCCCCCTAGGGTGCGCCATAGAGAGGGCTGGCCCTCCCCTCCTCCACTCCTTTATATATGGGGGAAAGGGGCACCCCATAGACACACAAGTTGATCTCTTAGCCGTGTGCGGTCCCCCCCTCCACAGATTTGCACCTCAGTCATATCGTTGTAGTGCTTAGGCGAAGCCCTGTGTCGGTAACTTCATCATCACCGTCATCATGCTGTCGTGGTGATGAAGCTCTCCCTCGACACTCAGCTGGATCTAGAGTTCGTGGGACGTCACCGAGCCGAACGTGTGCAGACCGCGGAGGTTCCGTATCTTCAGTGCTAGGATCAGTCGGATCGTGAAGACGTACGGCTACATTAACCGTGTTGTCATAACGCTTCCGCTTTCGGTCTACGAGGGTACGTGGACAACACTCTCCCCTCTTGTTGCTATGCATCACCTAGATGGATCTTGCATGTGCGTAGGAAATTTTTGAAATTACTGTGTTCCCCAACAATCTAGTACTAGCCCGACATCAGTAACCGAGTCTGGGTAGGCGCCTCCACCATAGGAGGCACCCACGCCTGCGTCCCTAGCCAATTCCAGTGGACTAGGGAGGACACGACTCCATGACTGCCGACGGCCGGCGGCAGTCAAGCCCCAAGCCCTAGACCAAGCGAGCTCACACAACACCATGTCCGCGCATTGACACAACAAAATCGCGACCACCACCAATGGCCACCATACCCGCAACGAGCACTACTCGTGGGGACATCCCGGGCTATGTCCAACCACACCTACCCGAGCAGAAGCTCTGATCCGCCCTAGGCCCTGAATGACCCGCTCGAGCATGAACCCTAGATCTGGACCTCCCCCGTCGGGCATACGATCGGTACCACCAGCGCCCACCCAGCCCCGCATTCTACCGGTACAGACCCAAGGGAGGGAAGCCGCCACCACCACCTCACGTCGCCCTTAGGACCTTGGTTGCTGCAGTCCTACCAGACACACACCGCCACCCTTGCCTCCCACCACAGCCGCCTCCCGAGCAGGTGGAGAGCACCAACCACGCTGTGGCCACCACGCCGGGGCATGACCCAGCAACCACCGTCCCAGGCCGCCTACTGTCCAGATCCGGCTGCCACAGCATAGGCGAGCTCTACCTCACAGACCACCGCCCATAGCAGCTCCACCAGCCCTCCCATGACGCCAAGCAGGTCTACCATAGCCATCCATCACCAAGCTTTCTCCTTACGTTGTCATCGGAGGTGAGCCGCTGCTCCGCCGCGACCCACATACATGGGAAGGGCCCTCGCGACAGTGGATGTCCCGCCCCACCCAAGCCTAAGGCGAGAGGAGAGAGGACCTCCGCCAAAGCCGTCGGCCGCCCGGGCTTCTCCCGACGGCTTCCTGGGATGGTGACAAAGGGAGAACGGGAGGATCGGTGACCCGACGGCTTGGTTCGAGCTTTGCCTGAGTCACCCAAGCGGGGGGCGACTCGGGGGATTTTTTTCCTTCTCTCCATCTAAAGGATATTCGTGGTGGTAAATGTTCAAAGCAAGGTGACCCTTTATATCCCATCATTTTTCAACATGGTTGCCGATGTGTTTACCTTGCTATGTCCATTCTCCTTGGGGTCATCAGAGCAGCGTAGTACTCCATAGAATAGGCGTTGACGACTGGAGGGTCAGCATCCTTTACCATGGTGTTGCCGTCAATGGAGCATGAGGATGTGGGAGGCCAGCCAGGCATCGGGTGATGTGAGCCTGCTCCTGAGCAAGGTGCCGAGCTTTCGCTACGCTGGCCGCCCTTAGTTGGGAGAGCCGCTTGGATTCCTCGATGCTAGCCGAAGTGCCTTGGAATTTTTTGCAGTGGTAGCGTCGGGCATCAGTCTTTGTCGAGGTGAAGGACCCATGGAGGAGGTTGTCGCTGTAGCTCGGGCACGGTTCTACATGACGCACGGCCAAATCATCTTGATCCGGCCTGCACCACCCTTTGCCTCGTGCAGCGAGTGGCCCAGGCCTCCAACTTATGGAGCCACAGGTTTGGCGGTGCGGGCACTAGCACCCGACACCGTCTGGGAGGAGAAAGGGCTGGAGGTGTCAAGCAACACTGCTCGCCCCACCGCCACATCATGGAGGGGATGGACTATGACGGGCTAGTGTGAGCGCAGCTGGAGCTTGAGCTGCCCCTCCAAACCACCAGCGGCTCGTGAGCTTCTCGTAGTCCGGGGTGAAGCTCAAAACAGACATGCATGACGAGTGCATCCTAGTCAATTTGGTCGGCCTCCTTGCCGGATTCGCTGCCATCCGTCCATGGTGGCGTGGGAGGGGAATGGGCTGCCGATGAGCAGACGGTGTGGGGATCGGAGCAAAGTGGAGTGTGGAAGGGGAGTAGAGCGGTCATAAGTTTAGGCTAGGGTTTGGTCCGGGTGGGGATGAGGTGGGTTTATGTGGCGTCTGGGTGGGCTAGCATGGCCAAACCAACATGGCGGCCACGTGAGGGTGATGCGGCTTGAACTATGTTGGTATTTCCCCAAAGAGGATGGGATGATGCATCACAACTACGGTAGGTATTTCCCTCAGTGATGAGACCAAGGTTATCGAACCAGTAGGAGAACCACGCAATACTATGTAAACGGTACTTGCACACAAAGAACAAATACTTGCAACCCGACGTGCAAGAGGGGTTGTCAATCCCTCCCGGGTAAAAGATAGATTAGTTTGTAGTAGAAAGAATAAATAGATCTTGCGGAAATGCAAAATAAAATAAATAACAAAAAAATTGATGCAAGGTATTTTTGGGTTTTTGGAATAATAGATCTGAAAATCAAAGCAAATAAAAATAGATCTCAAAGACAATATGATAAAGAATAGACCCGTGGGCCGTAGATTTCACTAGTGGTTTCTCTCGAGAAAAATAGCATACGGTGGGTAAACAAATTACTACTGGGCAAATGATAGAACTTTGAATAATTATGACAATATCCAGGAAATCATCATTATATAGGCATCACGTCCAAGATTAGTAGACCGACCCCTGCCTGCATCTACTACTATTACTCCACACATCGACCACTATCCAGCATGCATCTAGTGTATTAAGTTCATGGAGAAATGGAGTAATGCAATAAGAACGATGACATGCTGTAGATAAGATCTATTCATGTAGGAATAGACCCATCTTGTTATCCTTAATAGCAACTATACATACGTGTCATGTGCCCTTCTGTCACTGGGATTGAGCACTGTAAGATCAAACTCATCACAAAGCACCTCTTCCCATGGAAATAAAAATTGATCTAGTTGGCCTAACTAAACAAAAGATTCGAAGAAGAAATACGAGGCTATAAGCAATCATGCATATAAGAGATCAAAACTCAAATAACTTTCATGGATAAAATAGATCTGATCATAAACTCGAAGTTCATCGGATACTAACAAACACATCGCCAAAAGAGTTACATCAAATAGATCTCCAAGAGACCATTATATTGAGAATCAAAAGAGAGAGAGGAAGCTATCTAGCTACTAACCACGGACCCGAAGGTCTACAATAAACTACTCACGCATCATCGGAGAGGCACCAATAAGGATGATGAACCCCTCTGTGATGGTGTCTAGATTGGATCAAGTGTTTTTGGAACTTGCGGCGGCTGGAATTGTGTTTCATTGACTCCCCTAAGGTTTTTGGATTTTTGGGATATTTATAGAGCAAAGAGGAGGTGCGGGAGGCGGCCGAGGTGGGCACAACCCACCAGGGCGCGCCTGGGCCCCCAGGCGCGCCCGGGTGGGTTGTGCTCCCCTCGGAGCCCCCTCTAGTACTTCCTTGGCCCGTCGTCTGTCTTCTGGTTTAGAAAAAATCTCCAAAAAGTTTCGTTGAATTTGAACTCCGGTTGGTATTGATTTTCTGCGAAGTAAAAAACAAGCAAAAAACAGCAACTGGCACTGGGCACTATGTCAATAGGTTAGTCTGAAAAATGATATAAAGTTGCTATAAAATAGTTGTAAAACATCCAAGAATGATAATATAACAGCATGGAACAATAAAAAATTATAGATACGTTGGAGACGTATCAGAGGGCATGTCCAGACCTCATCATATCCATCTCACCTGTGGGTTGGGTTTAGGAATGCCGTACAACCCGAACATTTGGGCCAGGTTTAAGGGGTCCGGTTGGGTGCAAGTTTTTGATCCGGAAGCATCCAAGTTGTCCGCGCTGACATATGAAGAGAGAGAAGGGGTCTGGTTATAGATGCTCTAACGCCCCTACCAAGGTTCAGTTGCACATTTACCAATACCAGAAAAACATATATCTTGAAACACACAACAAAAGAACTTCAACAACCGAGATGCTTTAATAGACACAGCAAGAAGGAGCACCACCACAATCGCCATGCTCATGCTCATCCCCACCCGCTAGCCATGCACCACTTTGAATACTTCACTTGCTACCATTTCGAGCATTTTTAACCCCATCTCAGGGTTTCTTGACCTCCTAGGTTTTTCTGCAAAATCCCCCAATCATTAAGCCATTGAGAAATCATATCCTACATACCTAAGAGAGTCATCCACTAACTTATTTATCTCAACACGCAAGCTTTGCCACCTCACCATACAATTACGAATGGGAGAAGGCCCACCATAATATGTAATCATGTATGGAAAAAGACCCACAACAACATTCAACCATGCATGGGAAACTGTTTTCCATTCAATTATTCTACTTATATATTTAAAAAATACTATAACAACTATGCAATCCAATATAATAAGTCATATGTATTTCTAATTTTGGTTCTCATGTTATCAATGCAAATCTTTCATCAACAAATTCCCATGATAATGAGCGGGGTATCCTCTAGTTAAAAAGAATACATGGGTCGTTTATCTTCTTATTTTCGAACATAGCACTATTTTCTAGTTTTCAAATTGTCTAGAACAAAGCTGATAAAACAACCATCATTAAATGTTTCTCATAATTCCAAGTTTTACTACCCAAACATTAAAAAAAGTCATGGATGTTATCAGGTACGTCCAAAAAATTGAAGGCGCATTTTAAAATCTTTGAAAGTATTCTGGAAATAGAATATTGCATGAAGAGATGGTCAATTGACTCAACTCTGCCACAAAAAGGGACAAGTTTTAGTACCAACTTACATTCTTCTTATCAAATTGTCGTTAGTTGGGGCAATATTAAGCACTGGCCAGCGACATCGATATCCAAATTATAGGTGGTATTTTAACTTTGGACAAAAATTATGAGGGAAGTTGACCCCATTTTCGGTCATATTTATATAGTAAGATTTTATTGAGTATATAACCATTTTTCCAGAGTCCATTTCGTTGTAGGGTGATTCCATTTCTCCCCTAAGTCAAACCCACTATTGGCATTTACCCCTAAAAAATCATGTGCTCAAATTCCCCCCTCTTCTGTCTGGTTTGCTTATGGAAATACCCTTCCATGTTGTTTCCATCTAGTCAAGAGCCTTTGATGGTGTTCAAGAATTTTTTGGACAAGTTTGCCCATCCTTACATGTGGGGCCCCAATGAACTGGTATCTCCAAATATCTTTCTTCTTCGTCTTGATGGCTATTCTCCGACGAATCTCAGGTGGCAACAAGGACGGTATGGAGTTCCGGGAGTGAGCCAGGACAAAAGGTAGTCCATATGCATGTCTAGAATGTCGTATGTCTAGCTCATCCGCGATCGATGAGGTAAGTGGTGCACCGTTGATTTGGGGATTTCACATCTAGAGTTCAAGTGCCACAAGATAATATTTTTTGGGGGGGAGGTGGGGTTTTGCTTGTAGGTGGATGGGTATGGGATTGTGCAATTTTAATCAAAGGTTTACATTCCAATCCAACTTTTAGCAGGATTGAGGAGCGCACGAAGCATAGGTGCCTATGGCATGGGCTAATTCACGCTCACTGTGTCACCTCGGGAGGAGCAAACACGAAAAGACGTTTTTTCGGGTTGTCCACTCAATGCAATTCACATCATATTCTCTGTTTTCCTCACATTTTTGCAAAGATATGATTTTGAGAACATTCCTTGACACATTCTCTATTATGCTTTGACAACTTCCTCAAGAGTGTAAATGGGTATTTTGATTGACCCCCACCCCTCGGGCTGTAGGGGAACGCAATATTTCAAAAAAATTCCTACGATCATGCAAGATCTATCTAGGAGTTGCATAGGAATGAGAGGGGAGAGTGTGTCCACATACCCACGTAGACCGAAAGCGGAAGCGTTGAGTAACGCGGTTGATGTAGTCGAACGTCTTCGAGATCCAACCGATCAAGTACTGAACGCACGACACCTCCGTGATCTGCACACCTTCAGCTCGGTGATGTCCCTTGAACTCTCGATCCAGCTGAGGCCGAAGGAGAGTTTCGTCAGCACGACGGCGTGTTGACGGTGATGATGAAGTTACTGGTGCAGGGCTTCGCCTAAGCACTACTATAACCGAGGTGGAAATCTGTGGAGGGGGGCACCTCACACGGCTAACAACTCAACTTGTGTGTCTATGGGGTGCCCCCTCCCCCGTATATAAAGGAGTGGAGGAGGGGGCTGACCAGCCTCATGGGGTGCGCCCCAAGGGGGGAATCCTACTCCTACTAGGAGTAGGTTCCCCCTTTCCTAGTCCAACTAGGAGGGGAAGGAAAGGGAAGAGGGAGAGAAAGGAAAGGGGGGCTGGCCCCCTTCCCAATTCGGATTGGGCTTGGGGGGGGGGCGTGCCCCTCCACTTGGCCGTATCCTCCTCTCTTCCACTAAAGCCCATGAAGGCCCATTAACCCCCGGGGGTTCCAGTAACCCCTCGGTACTCCGGAAAACGCCCGAACTTATCTGAAACCTGTGTCCAAACATAGCCTTCCAATATATCAATCTTTATGTCTCGAACATTTCGAGACTCCTCGTCATGTCTGTGATCACCTCCGGGACTCCGAACAACCTTCGGTTCATCAAATCACATAACTCACAATACATATCGCCATCGAACGTTAAGCGTGCGGACCCTACGAGTTCGAGAACTTTGTAGACATGACCGAGACTCATCTCTGGTCAATAACCAATAGCGGAACCTGGATGCTCATATTGGTTCCTACATATTCTACGAAGATCTTTATCGATCAAACCGCATAACAACATACGTTGTTCCCTTTGTCATCGGTATGTTACTTGCCCGAGATTCTATCGTCGGTATCATCATACCTAGTTCAATCTCGTCACCGGCAAGTCTCTTTACTCGTTCCGTAATGCATCATCCCACAACTAACTCATTAGTCATGTTACTTGCAAGGCTCATAGTGATGTGCATTACCGAGAGGGCCCAGAGATACCTCTCCGACAATCAGAGTGACAAATCCTAATCTCGATCTATGCCAACTCAACAAACACCATCAGAGACACCTGTAGAGAATCTTTACAATCACCCAGTTACATTGTGACGTTTGATAGCACACTAAGTGTTCCTCCGGTATCCGGGAGTTGCATAATCTCATAGTCATAGGAACATGTATAAGTTATGAAGAAAGCAATAGCAATAAACTAAACGATCAAAGTGCTAAGCTAATGAATGGGTCATGTCAGTCACATCATTCTCTAATGATGTGATCCTGTTTATCGAATGACAACTCATGTCTATGGTTAGGAAACTTAACCATCTTTGATTGACGAGCTAGTCAAGTAGAGGCATATTGGTGACACTCTGTTTGTCTATGTATTCACACATGTACTAAGTTTCCGGTTAATACAATTCTAGCATGAATAATAAACATTTATCATGATATAGAAATATAAATAACAACTTTATTATTACCTCTAGGGTATATGTTCACTGACAGAACTATTCTCCTCCATCTTGCAGCTGTAGAACTTATTGAAGACTTCACATTTCTCAATCCGGGCATTTGCTTGAAATATTAACTTCAACTTCTGAAACATCTCATATGCTCCATGACGTTCAAAACGTCGTTGAAGTCCCGATTCTAAGCCGTAAAGCATGGCACACTGAACTATCGAGTAGTCATCAGCTTTGCTCTGCAGGTGTTCATAACATCTAGCGTTGCTCCTGCAGTGGGTTTGGCACTTAGCGGTGCTTTGATACGTCCATTTTGCATCATGCTTTTATATCGTTAATTATTGTATTATGGGCTGTTATTACACTTTATGGCACAATACTTATGCTTATTCTCTCTTATTTTACAAGGTTTACATGAAGAGGGGGAAAGCCGTCAGCTGGAATTGTAGGCTGGAAAAGGAGCAAATATTAGAGACCTATTCTGCACATCTCCAAAAGTCTTGAAACTTCACGGGAGCACGTTTCAGAATATATAAAAAATATTGGGCAAAAGAAGTACCAGAGGGGGGCCACCCACCGTCCACGAGGGTGGGGGCGCGCCCTACCCCTGGGCACGCCCCCTGCCTCGTGGGCCCCCTGGTGGCCCTTCGATGCCCATCTTTGGCTATATGGAGTCTTTCGTCGAGGAAAAAATCATAAGCAAGCTTTCGGGAAGAAACTCCGCCACCATGAGGTGGAACCTTGGCGGAACCAATCTAGGGCTCCGACAGAGTTGTTCTGCCGGGGAAACTTCCCTCCGGGAGGGGGAAATCATCACCATCCTCATCACCAATGATCCTCGCATCAGGAGGAGTTCAATCTCCATCAACATCTTCACAAGCACCATCTCATCTCAAACCCTAGTTCATCTCTTGTATCCAATCTTTGTATCCAAACCTCAGACTGGTACCTGCGGGTTGCTAGTAGTGTTGATTACTCCTTGTAGGTGATGCTAGTTGGTTTACTTGGTGGAAGATCATATGTTCATATCCATTACGCATATTAATACCCCTCTGATTATGAACATGAATATGCTTTGTGAGTAGTTATGTTTGTTCCTGAGGACATGTGAGAAGTCTTGGTATAAGTAGTCATGTGAATTTGGTATTCGTTCGATATTTTGATGAGACATATGTTGTCATCCCTCTAGTGGTGTCATGTGAACGTCGACTACATGACACTTCACCATTTTTTGGGCCTAGAGGGAGGCATTGGGAAGTAATAAGTAGATGATGTGTTGCTAGAGTGACAGAAGCTTAAACCCTAGTTTATGCGTTTCTTTGTAAGGGGCTGATTTGGATCCATATATTTCATGCTATGGTTAGGTTTACCTTAATACTTCTGTTGTAGTTGCGGATGCTTGCAATAGGGGTTAATCATAAGTGGGATGCTTGTCAAAGTAAGGGCAGTACCCAAGCACCGGTCCACCCACATATCAAATTATCAAAGTACCGAACGAGAATCATATGAACGTGATGAAAACTAGCTTGACGATAATTCCCATGTGTCCTCGGGAGCGCTTTGAGTTTGTCCAGGCTTGTCATTTGCTACAAAAAGGATTGGGCCATCTTGCTGCACCTTATTTACTTTTATTGCTTGCTACTTGTTACAAATTACCTTATCACAAAACTATCTGTTATCGATAATATCAGTGCTTGCTGTGAATACCTTACTGAAAACTGCTTATCATTTCCTTCTGCTCCTCGTTGGGTTCGACACTCTTACTTATCGAAAAGGCTACGATAGATCCCCTACACTTGTGGGTCATCATGCTTCCAGGAAGTAATTATTTTGCACAGCAATCAGGATAATCCTCAAGTTACGGACCCAGTCTGTGTAGTTGCTACCATCATCTTTCAACTTAGCTTTCTCTAGGAACACATTAAAATTCAACGGAACAGTAGCACGGGCCATTTATCTACAACAACATAGACATGCAAAATACTATCAGGTACTAAGTTCATGATAAATGAAAGTTCAATTAGTCATATTACTTAAGAACTCCCACTTAGATAGAAGTCCCTCTAATCATCTAAGTGATCACCTGATCCATATCAACTAAACCATGTCCGATCATCACGTGAGATGGAGTAGTTTTCAATGGTGAACATCACTATGTTGATCATATCTACTATATGATTCACGCTCGACATTTTGGTCTCAGTGTTCCGAGGCCATATCTGCATATGCTAGGCTCGTCAAGTTTAACCTGAGTATTCTGCGTGTGCAAAACTAGCTTGCACCCGTTGTATGTGAACGTAGAGCTTAACACACCCGGTCATCACGTGGTGTCTCGGCACGACGAACCGTAGCAACAGTGCATACTCAGGGAGAACACTTTTACCTTGAAATTTAGTGAGAGATCATCTTATGATGCTACCGTCGAACTAAGCAAAATAAGATGCATAAAAATATAAACAATCACATGCAATCAAATAAGTGATATGATATGGCCATCATCATCTTGTGCCTTTGATTTCCATCTCCAAGCACCGTCATGATCACCATCGTCACCGGCTTGACACCTTGATCTCCATCAAAGCATCGTTGTCGTCTCGCCAACTATTGCTTCTACGACTATCGCTACCGCTTAGTGATAAAGTAAAACAATTACATGGCGATTGCATTTCATACAATAAAGCGACAACCATAAGGCTCCTGCTAGTTGCCGATAACTTTTACAAAACATGATCATCTCATACAACAATTTATATATCATCACGTCTTGACCATATCACATCACAACAAGCCCTGCAAAAACAAGTTAGACGTCCTCTACTTTGTTGTTGCAAGTTTTACGTGGCTGCTACGGTCTTCTAGAAAGAACCGTTCTTACCTACGCATCAAAACCACAATGTGGTATATTGATTGCTTTTTGATCTTTAGAAAGAACCATGTTCATTGAATCCGATTCAACTAAAGTTGGAGAAACTGACACCCGCCAGCCACCTGTGTGCAACGCACGTCTGTAGAACCAGTCTTACGGTCATGTAATGTCGGTCCGGGCCGCTTCATCCAACAATACCGCTGAATCAAGAAACAACTAGTGATGGCAAGCAATATGTATATACCCACGCCCACAACTCCTTTGTGCTCTACTCGTGCATATAACATCTACGCATAGACCTGGCTCGGATGCCACTGTTGGGGAATGCAGTATTTCAAAACATTTCCTACGATCACGCAAGATCTATCTCGGAGATGCATAGCAACAAGAGGGGAGAGGTGTCTACGTACCCTCGTAGACCGAAAGCGGAAGCGTTCAGTAATGCGGTTGATGTAGTCGAACGTCTTCGCGATCCAACCGATCAATTACCGAATGCACGACACCTCCGTGATCTGCACACGTTTAGCTCGATGACATCCCTCGAACTCTAGATCCAGCTAAGGCCGAGGGAGAGTTTCATCATCACGACGGCGTGTTGATGGTGATAATGAAGTTACCGACGCAGGGCTTCACCTAAGCACTATGACAATATGACTGAGGTGGAAATCTGTGGAGGGAGGCACCGCACACGGCTAAGAAATCAACTTGTGTGTCTATGGGGTGCCCCCTCCCCCGTATATAAAGGAGTGGAGGAGGGGGCCGGCCGGCCTCATGGGGTGCGCCCCAAGGGGGGGGAATCGTACTCCTACTAGGAGTATGTTCCCCCCTTTCCTAGTCCAACTAGGAGGGGAAGGAAAGGGAAGAGGGAGAGAAGTTAAGGGGGGCCAACCCCCTTCCCAATTCGGATTGGGCTTGGGGGGCGTGCCCCTCCACTTGGCCGTCTCCTCCTCTCTTCCACTAAAGCCCATGGAGGCCCATTAACCCCTCGGGGGGTTCCGGTAACCCCCCGGTACTCCGAAAAATGCCCGAACTTATCCAAGACCTTTCTGGTGTCCAAACATAACCTTCCAATATATAAATCTTTATGTATCGACCATTTCTAGATTCCTCGTCATGCCGGTGATCACATATTGGACTCAGAACAACCTTCGGTTCATCAAATCACATAACTCACAATACATATCGTCATCGAACGTCAAGCGTGCGGACCCTACGGGTTCGAGAACTATGTAGACATGACCAAGACTCATCTCCGGTCAATAACCAATAGCGTAACCTGGATGCTCATATTGGTTCCTACATATTCTACGAAGATCTTTATCGGTCAAACCGAATAACAACATACATTGTTCCCTTTGTCATCGGTATGTTACTAGCCCGAGATTCGATCGTCGGTATCATCATACCTATTTCAATCTCATCACTGGCAAGTCTCTTTACTCGTTCCATAATGCATCATCCCGCAACTAACTCATTAGTCACATTGCTTGCAAGGATCATAGCGATGTGCATTACCGAGAGGGCCCAGAGATACCTCTCGGACAATCGGAGTGACAAATCCTAATCTCGATCTTTGCCAACTCAACAAACACCATTGGAGACACCTGTAGAGCATCTTTATAATCCCGCAGTCATGTTGTGATGTTTGATAGCACACTAAGTGTTCCTTAGGTATTCGGGAGTTGGATAATCTCATAGTCATAGGAACATGTATAAGTTATGAAGAAAGCAATAGCAATAAACTAAATGATCAAAGTGCTAAGCTAATGGATGGCTCATGTCAATCACATCATTATCTAATGATGTGATCCCGTTTATCAAATGACAACTCATTTCTATGGTTAGGAAACTTAACCATCTCTGATTAACGAGCTAGTCAAGTAGAGGCATACTAGTGACACTCTGTTTGTCTATGTATTCACACATGTACTAAGTTTCTAGTTAATACAATTCTAGCATGGATAATAAACATTTATCATGATATAAGTAAATATAAATAACAACTTTATTATTGTCTCTAGGACATATTTACTTCATGGGCTAATCGTGTTGGGCATGTTTTGACATGCTAGCATCGAACACAACTAGATCAAAGAAAATAGTCTTGAGAGGAGGGTGACGAATATGGCCAATATAGCTAAGAAATTGAAGCTCTAGTTGAAGAAGAGGAATGATCTAATGGAAACAATGGGTTTTCTGATAGTTCTTGGCTAAACATTGTGCCTAGTCTAGTCTATATGTGTTCCAATTAGGCAAATAAGTGTATGGTGCTATGTTTGTTTGTTGAACTAGTTGTAATCTTGTGTTTCTACAGTAGTTGTAATCATGTGTTTTGTTGTTGAACTAGTTGTGATCTTGTAAAATTGCTATGTTTTAAGGTTGTCAAATGTACATGTACTGAGCTAAGTTGAGCAGTTAATGCTTCTGACATGACTTTTCAGGAAATTATGTTGAAATTTGATCATGTACAATTGAATTGTTGTACACTCTAAGTGTTGTCAAATGTACATTCACAATAATTATAATGGAGAGGAAAATTCAATTCAATTGTGGTAAATGTTTCTTGTGTTGTCAAATTCACATCAAAAAATTGCATCAAATATAGGATAGCACATAATGACAGCAAAATAACAAATATTGACAGCAAGATATGGTATCACCAGGCCCATCTGCAGGAATTTGAGGCCCCGAGATGAATCACGAAATAGGGTCCTAAATTTTAAAACTTTATATAACTGAATAACTATGCCCAAAATACCTCATAGCTTTATAAGAAATACCTCACGAGAAAGCATACACAAATCTACTAGCTACACAATATATGTAGAACTGAAACTATCGAACAAACTAGATAAAATTGACAAAAAATAATAATGGATACAAAAGAATACCAAACCGATAGCTTGATTCATTTGATACTCCAATCATCGACACCATCCTTATCTTATTTTTTTAACATGAATGTATAATGATTTAGTCCATACATAAACACAATTATTTTTCAATTCAATAAATTCAATTTTAAATGCATGAATGTAGAACTCAACACATACACCATGCAAGTTTGATGTCTTGTCTCGATACAAGAAAATACCCAAAATTAGTGGCCAAGGCAGCGAGCAGTGTTGGTGTTTCTCGACTTTGTAGGTGCTGCCAAACCTGGGCGTAGCGGAGGTACGACCAATGCCCAGAAGTGGTATCACGAAGGCTGGGGTGACTGTGGAGCATTGCTGCCCTGTTGGGAATGGTGCGGTGGCGCTGCATGGAGCAGCTAGCGGGTGGGGCAGGATTGGATGAGAGCGGCCGTTAGCGGCGGTCTGCACTTCAGAATATTCATCGATTCGACACGCGAGGGCATGGGAGGTGGTGAGAGGTGGCACACGTGTGCGTAGGCAGGGGTAGGGGCTGTAGGAGGGTCGCGACCCTAGGACTCGGGGCTCATTGCGCCTATTATGCCGAACAATGTCAAGAAACCCTTGAGACCGGACACACGTGGGACATAACTAATGGCGGATGTGTTGGGGAACGTAGTGATTTCAAAAAATTTCCTACGTACACGCAAGATCATGGTGATGCATAGCAAAGGGAGGGGAGAGTGTGTCCACGTACCCTCGTAGACCGAAAGCGGAAGCGTTAGCACAACACGGTTGATGTAGTGGTACGTCTTCACGATCCGACCGATCAAGTACCGAACGCATGGCACCTCCGAGTTCTGCACATGTTCAACTCGATGACATCCCTCGAACTCCGATCCAGCCGAGTGTTGAGGGAGAGTTTCGTCAGTACGACGGCATGGTGATGATGATGATGTTCTACCGACGCAGGGCTTCACCTAAGCACCGCTACGATATGATGGAGGTGGATTATGGTGGAGGGGGGCACCGCACACGGCTAAGAGATCAAGAGATCAATTGTTGTGTCTATGGGGTGCCCCCCTCCTCCGTATATAAAGGGGGGGAGGAGGAGAGGGCCGTCCAAGGTGGTGGCACGCCCTAGGAGGGGGAAACCTACTCCAAGTAGGTTTGCCCCTCCCTTTCCTAATCCAATAAGGAGGGGGAAGAAAGGAGTGGGAGAGGGGAAAGGCAAGGGGGGCGCCGCCCCCCTTGTCCTATTCGGACTCAAGGGGAGGGGGTGCGCCTCTTGCCCTGGCCGGTTCCTCTCTCTCTCTCTCTCCACTAAGGCCCATTAGTTCCCGGGGGGGGGGGGGGTCCGGTAACCCCCGGTACTCCGATAAATGTCCGAAACCTTCCGGAACCTTTCCGGTGTCCAAACATAGTCGTCGAATATATCGATCTTTACGTCTCGAACATTTCGAGACTCCTCGTCATGTCTGTGATCACATCCGGGACTTCGAACTACCTTCGGTACATCAGAACACATAAACTCATAATATAACCGTCATCAAACTTTAAGTGTGCGGACCCTATGGGTTCGAGAACTATGTAGACATGACCGAGACACGTCTCCGGTCAATAACCAATAGTGGAACCTGGAGGCTCATATTGGCTCCTACATATTCTACGAAGATTTTTATCGGTCAAACCGCATAACAACATACGTTGTTCCATTTGTCATCGGTATGTTACTTGCCCGAGATTCGATCGTCGGTATCTCAATACCTAGTTCAATCTCGTTACCTGCAAGTCTCTTTACTCGTTCCGTAACACATCATCCCGCAACTAACTCAGTAGTTACAATGCTTGCAAGGCTTAAGTGATGTGTATTACTGAGTGGGCCCAGAGATACCTCTCCGACAATCGGAGTGACAAATCCTAATCTCGAAATATGCCAACCCAACAAGTACCTTCAGAGACACCTGTAGAGCACCTTTATAATCACCCAGTTACGTTGTGACATTTGGTAGCACACAAAGTGTTCCTCCGGTAAATGGGAGTTGCATAATCTCATAGTCATAGGAACATGTATAAGTCATGAAGAAAGCAATAGCAACATACTAAACGATCAAGTGCTAAGCTAACAAAATGGGTCAAGTCAATCACATCATTCTCCTAATGATGTGATCCCGTTAATCAAATGACAATTCATGTCCATGGCTAGGAAACTTAACCATCTTCGATTAACGAGCTAGTCAAGTAGAGGCATACTAGTGACACTCTATTTGTCTATGTATTACACACATGTATCATGTTTCCGGTTAATACAATTCTAGCATGAATAATAAACATTTATCATGATATAAGGAAATAAATAATAACTTTATTATTGCCTCTAGGGCATATTTCCTTCAGGATGCACCTCTGGTTTTCTCTCCGATCGGGGGCCTGTCGATTTTGGGGGCCTTGTGCGGTCGGCCACTTTGGCCTCCCTCATTGAAGGGCTTGGATATCACATACTGATAGAAAACGCCCAGAACAATTCATTACAAAAGCAGCTGGGGCACATCTAGTACACCAGCACATGGCATGTGTGGTAGTCGACAACCAACTCCTTTTTATCAGTGTATCATCCAGCTTGTGTATGGTGTGTTCATATTGGCTATTCAGCTAGTGCATGGTCGTACTAATTTGTGCATGGTCGTTCATCAGCTTGCAACTTCTAGCTAGCTAGCAATGGGGGTGTTTGTAACTGCAACGCACACAAGCTTTTGCCAAACAGGTCCACAATATTCTCAATACTTCAAAATTGATTGTAATGTCAAAACTGTGGTATTTTGTACCTGCTTGTTAAATTACTGTGGTTTTCCAATACTTTAATTTTTCAATACTTCGCTATCAAACACAACCTTAGTTTCAATTATATTTTATGTAGAATGGAGTATCTACCACCATTTCTGGTGTGCAAGTCAAGATGCGCAACCGACCTTCTAAGTGGCACGTTGTTTGGCATCTACTTCCCGATGTGCTTTGTTCCTGCAGCGGTAACACATTATATGAACTATTTATAAAAGTTTGTTCTTTTGTTTTTCTTGCAATTTCCCGTAATGCAATGTGTTTGCTTTTTGGTTTTTTACACAGATCATCCCTTGCAATGTGAGATTGTATTTCAATGAGCTCATTACCGAAGACATTGTGATCTTCGACGCTCCAGGGTGCCTACACTATGGAGGTCCACAAGGGACGAAAAATATCCCAGATTGGAGGAGATGAATGGAGTGGTTTCATCGCCCACATGCATCTCACTAGGGGTGAACTTACGAGCTTCTCCTTCAGAAGACAAACTCCAAGGCTGGCTGTTATCTACATCAATTGGGAGGACGAAGATGATGACCCACGTGATGAAGCCCTCAAGGCCAAAGGAACCAGGCTAAGCGAGGACGAATCAGACAACCTCTGGTACATACTTCCTCCACATGATGACTACGTCGGGATGCCATTCGTGACCCACCTGACAAGGACAAATGTTGACCGACATGTCATGGTATGTTACTTGTCAGTGTAGAAATTTGATATACTTATTGTTGAAATTTGATGATATATATGCTTAGTTATGACATGCTTGTAGTAATGTGACATGCTTGTAGTAATGTGATATGCTTAGTGTAGAATTTGAGGATATGCTTAGTGTGTAGTAATGTGATATGCTTCGTGTATAACGTGATGAATATGCTCTTAGCTAGTGTGTAGTAATGTGACATGCTCATTTACCATATTTGTTTTTTTAGAAATTACCTAAGAGGCTAAGTGAGAGCTGTGGCATCGAGCGAAATTACCTAAGAGGCTAAGTGAGAGCTGTGGCATCGAGCGAAATTACCTAAGAGGCTAAGTGAGAGTTGTGGCATCGAGCTGGATGAAGCAGGCATTGTTTGACTACGCCTTACCGCAAGGGGCTCCACCACGAACTGTGCTTACGCATTGGACAAGGACGGTCGCACTGTGTTTAGCGCCGCGGGATGGAACAACTTCCTTGCTGGAAAGAATCTCCAGGTTGGACATGCCATCTTAGTCACCATCAGGAACACCCGACGCCATGCCTTGAGGATGATGGTGGTCATCAACCTCATTTAGAACTTTGTGTGTGGCGGGAAAGTACATGCATAATCTGCCTAATTATGTATTAGCGCTATGTACTAGTATTGTTTTATCTCGCAATGTTTCTATTAACTGGTTATGTTTTTGAGATCAAGCTAGAAGCCACTTAAATATCAACTCCTAATGTTCTATTATCTGGTACTGTTCTACTGTGTAATGTTATATAGTATGTACTTAGTGTTAATGTGAAATGCTAAATGTTACATGGTGTTGAAAAACCTTTTTTGTGCATGAAACGTTTGTGGCGTGCAAATTACATTGTGCGCTGCTAGGTGAGTGAATATAGTGGTGGCATTGCAAACATCGCACGCCAGCAACACGTATAATACTGCTGGTGTAGGCTCCAGCGCCACCACTATTTTTAACACTGGTGCCATATTGGTGGCGTGGGGCTCCTACGCCAGCAAGGTTGTTTTTTGTATGCCATAGCTAGGCTTTTCTGCACTAATGTGGCAATAACAAATACAAGCCTTTTCCACTTTCTATCGGTGTGGTGGATTACTTGTAGGTTGATCCCATCTATCATACACAACTCCCTCTTGGAGATTATTTATCGAACTTGGCCAAAGAAAAACAAATAGAACAAAAAGCATATACGAATAAAAATTATGCAAGAAAGAAAACAAAATTGATCTCAAAAGAATTTATGGATAGATCTAATCGTAAAGTGTCAATTCATCACGCCACAACAAACACACCAGTAGAGTACATCATATGGATGACAATCATGAAGGGAAGCTCATGTGCTCGTTGTATTGAGAATAATGGGAGAGAAAACCAACAAACTACTTATATGGATCCATAGTCCAAAGGAAACTACTCACGAGCGATCATGGTGGCCTTCAGGTTGATGGAGATGGGCACCGCGATGATTCCGCCCTCTAGCAGAGTACCAAAAAACGTCTCCACATTGGATCACATCGGAACAAAGGGGTGCAATGGAGAAAATAGAAAAACTCCTCGATGGTTAGAGTTTTTGGGCAAGACAAAAAACATAGGTGTCGAGTGGCAATGCAGCACAGCTCTAGGGGGGGGGCGTGAACGTCCACCGCAAGCCACGCCCCTGGTCGCATGTTCTGGCCACATGGGGCCTATAGGGCTCCCCTAGGAGGGGTTTAGGTCCTTCGAAAGCTTCCTGAATCAATTTTCTAAAAAAAAAATCTGATTTTGGAGCTTCATAAAATATTTTTTCGTCAAAGTCCAAAAACAAGCAGAAAATAACAAGTAACACAAGGCACTGAGTTAAGCTTAGTCCAGAAGAATAATAAAATGATACAAACATACCAAGAAAAAATTAAAAATTATAGTTACGTTTCAGATGTATCGCACCTGCATTCCTTCCTCTGACTCCTGCATTTATTCCTTTGGTCTGACTGGACCTGGCTTAAGAACCGGTAGCTAATGCCCTTTGTGATCCGGTTTGGATTGCAGAAGGTCTCCGTTTTTCCTCAAGTTGTGATCCTGGGTTATTGATATCATGATAGGATGTGCACTACAATAGAGGGTCTAACAAGTTATCGCTAATGAACTAAATTCCAGTTTTTTGTAAACCAGACCATAATAACCTTTGGGATGAAAATACCAATAGCTAAAATAGGCATGGGAACAAGATCTTACTCTCACGGCCTTATATTTGTGCTAGGGATCTTATGTTCATAATCAATATGACTCTCGAAAACAATTGTTACGATATGCTTGTGACGTGATGAAGTGGAGGATGTGTCCAAAGTTTGTCTTGACCGGTGTGCGACCCACATCAAGAGTCAGTCAACCGATTTCTCTTACTGTCGCACGGGGTTACACTGGTTATTAAGAATAATAATTCAAACACAACATTGGGCGTTTAATGACTACACCTATTGCCCCTAAGGAATTGCATTCCGCTACCGTACACGACCTTTGTGTCACTAGTGTTGAGAATAGCGTTCCACGCCTTCTTGCTTCTTACCTCCTCCTTGATCTGTCTATGAGATCCTGGGTACCTGTAAGGCCTTAGAACAAGAAGAAGACAAAAGGCAACTCTATGAAAATTCATACAAATAACATCAATTACCGAAGTCAATTCCAACTTTCCGTGCACAAATACATAGGGTTGCAAGGCCTTGCTTTAATCAATTGTATTACTGAATTATTCAAACATGGCGACCGGATCGCAACATAAACTCATTGAAGGGGACATAAAGATGAATGATTGACTGATAATATGTCTTAGAATATTTGCCATATGCGATACACCGGTTACAAGTATGACTAACTTGGACAGAATAGCTGTGGTGATGAAAGTAGCGGTGGCTATGGAGGTTGGATGGGAGACGGAGGCTAGGGTTGGAAGATTGGTTCTCGTTCTCCGTTTCATGAATGGTACCCCCTTTGTTGAGATTCTGGCGTCGACCCCTTTATAGAAGTTGGTTAGGTGGACAACCTGATGCTGGTAGTGGCTGATACGTATGGTGGTACAAGAGGGCACCGCCGGTGCTTGTACCGAGCATCGGCCTGCGCTCTGGCTGACTCCCTGCACCTCCTGTTGACTTTCCTCTTCCACCAAACTTCATATTACCTTCCACATGATGATATCCTATCATGTTTATGCTTTTTTCTGCGGAAACACACTAAACAAAGGATTTTGCAATCTCTCGCATTCATTAGTCCTTAGTGGTAATATCAGAGTAATTGCCTCGGAAATTCCGGAATTAAAGGGTTTAAACAACGGTGGGATGAGCACATAAATATCACTCATTAGTAGCTTGTGATCTAGTTGCTCTCTCCTCTTGTTCTTTCTATCACATTAATTTTCAACTAGGCTGACTTACTTTTAGTATGTGTTCCAAACATAAGAGCTAACTCATCATCACATTGCATTGGCACGCAAGAAGTTTTTTTTCCATGTCCCAATATCTAAATTCGATAGCATCATATGGGCCCCATGGGTATTTATCAGAGACAGTAGCTTCTAAACTGGTTAAATGTTGAAGTACTATCAATAAAAGACAACAACAACAAAGCCTTTAGTCCCAAATAGTTAGGGGTAGGCTAGAGCTGAAATCCAAAAGATCTCGCAACCAACTCATGGTTTTTTTTGAACCGGGCATTACCCCTTTCCATTACTCTCATAACGAAAATAACATCAGTTCGAAAGATCCAGGAAACCTAGAAAGGGGAAGCGGGTTCAACGCATCACTGGGAAACCCACGATGAGCACCCATCATGGGGCAGCCCACCATGGGGCGAAAACCCAGTGACACCTACGAAGCTACGACCAGAAAAGTTCAGCCATTACAAGCCTGATTCAGATAGGCCACCCACACAAAAGCTCACGCAGGAGCATGAACCACTCACATAATCAAACTAGTCTTCCACCAAAACGCCAACTTCATGCGCCATGATCGAGGTACAGGAGCCAAAAGAAGCGCAGGCGGAGAAGAAGAAGCACTGCCTCCCGCCCTTGGCCACCTGAACTTCAAGTTTCACCCGCTCCGCGTCGCATCTCTCGGTGCTGCACAGATTCTCATCATGTTTGTGGCGTTGATCCTCAGCATCTTCGATCCACGCTCCATCGCCTCCCGATCTTCACCCGACAGCAGACCTGCCCAATAAGATATGTATCCACAAGCAGAATATATCACCTCAAAAGGAGACTTCAAATCCTTGAATTCGAAGATTCTTTTGTTACGACAGTTCCACATCGCCCAACATAACGCAGCCAGGCCAAACGTGTAAAACCTCTCACCATCAGGGAGGTAACAATGACACCAAGCAAAGTATTGCCACAAGTTGTTAGGGCAACACTCAGTGCCCAAAACACACCCCACTGTTCTCCACATAACTCTAGCGACAAGGCAGGTAAAGAAGAGGTGCTGAGAGGTTTCTCTGCCGTCACAGAAGGCGCACACCGGCCTTCCCAGCCACCCGCGTCTGCACATTACATCCCTGGTCAGGACGGAATCCTGAAACAATTGCCACAAAAAATCTGAATTTTTAGGGGAATTTTTGCTCTCCAAATCCATCTAAAGTTGCATCCAGCTAGGGGTCTCTCCAAGAATTCATAAACAGATTTTACGGTAAATTTTTTCTTCTTCCCCAGGGACCAAACAACCTGATCTGGATCATTAGATAGGGGCCAGTCCTACACCTTATCTCGCACATCCCTCCATTGTTCGAGAAGTGTGGAGTTGAGACTTCTTCTAAAGAAGTTCACCTCCACATTCTCCCTGAACTTAGCCACCGTTATCTCTTGATTATCACATATGCTGAACAGAACAGGAAACTGGACATATAGTGGTTGCTTATCGCCAAAAGGATCCAACCACAACCTGGCAAGATTGCCAGAGTTCAAGATTACTTTTCTGCCAATCATATAGTGCTCCTTAACTTTCATAATAGCTTTCCAGATGTGAGAGTCCCCAAATCTGGTCTTAATGGATGCCACTATATCCTTTTTGAAATATTTTGCCCGGATCACCTCCTGCCAAAGCCCATTCTGGGTCTCTAACTTCCACCACCACTTGGTGAGCAGACTTATATTCTGTTTACGTAAATCTTTCACCCCCAGGCCCCCCTTCTCTTTCGATCGAGAAATTCTGGACCATTTGACCAGGTGATACCGCTTGTGTCCATCATGTTCTTGACAGAAAAAGCGCTTGCGATGTTTATCCAGTTTACTAATCACTCCCTTAGCTAGTAGGAACATGGACATGTAGAGGTACACAATGCTAGTTAAAGAGGAGTTAAGGAGAATGAGACGCCCTCCCGAGGAGGCTGCATTGCCAATCCACGATTCACAGCACTTGAGGAATCTTTCATCCTCAAAATCCCAATCTAGGCTACGTAAGTTCGAGAAACTAACCGGCACCCCAAGGTACTTCATGGGGAAATGGCCGATGTTACAATTGAACAAGTCTGCATAGTAAGATATCACATCATTGTCTCCCCCGACACATAGGATTTTGCTTTTTAGAAAATTGATCTTCAATCCAGACATAAGTTCAAACATGTATAACAGCAGTTTTAGGTTGACAGCAGCCTCATTATTATGTTCAAAACAGATCACCGTATCATCAGCGTACTGCAATATTGCTACCCCTCCCTCAATTAAGTCCGGTGCGAGGCCAGTAATCAAGTTTTCTTTTTGAGTGTTAGTGACCATCTTCGAAAGGGTTTGAACAGCCAAGTTAAACAAGAATGGGGAGTAAGGGTCGCCCTGCCGGACCCCTTTGTGACTCTGAAAGTAGGGTCCTATTTCATTATTAAGCTTAATTCTTAGGGTGCCATTGTGCAGTATCTTCTCCACCCAGCCGCGCCAACTCGGGCTGAAACCACAGTTTCGATGACATTCTAAAAGAAAGTCCCAATTTATCTTATCATAGGCTTTCTCGAAATCCAACTTAAGAACAATCCCCACCTTCTTTTTATGGTGGGTATGGTGTAACACCTCATGAAGAGTAAGGATCCCATCCATAATGTTTCTGTGTTTTATGAAAGCATTTTGATATTTGCTAATCAATTTGTCAGCAAAGATAGCCACTCGGTTATCCAGAACCTTCGTAATCAGCTTGTAAGGGCATCTAAGGAGACATATGGGGCAGTACTGCTGGATCTTTCTCGCCCCATTCAGCTTTGGTATTAGAGTGATAATACCATAGTTCAGTCGGGCCACATCTAGGGTGTTATCGTAGAAGGCTTCAAACAGCCGCATAGTATCTTTTTTACAAAGTCCCAACAATGCTTATAAAATTCTGCCGGGATACTGTCGGGGCCTGGGGCTCTATTACTTTCCATACTAAACAGGGTCGTTCTTACTTCCTCCTTAGTAAAGGCTTTAGTCAGCGTATCATTGTCATCCGCAGTGAGTTTCTCACTACTAGACCACGTATCAGGAGACATATGAAATAAATTCCCCCTCGCAGGGCCAAATAGGTCTTTGTAAAAGGTTGTTGCATGACCCAGCAGGTTCTTAGTGCCTTCTATAACTTTCTCCCCATCGTCCAAAGAATGTATAGTGTTTTTCTTTTCCTGCCATTGGCTATCCGATGAAAATAAGCTGTGTTCTGGTCTCCTTTTAGAAGCCACCTTTCATTTGAATGCTGTAGCCAAAACAGCTCATCCTCTGCAAGAATCTCATATAGTTCTACACACAGGATGGTCCTCTTCTCATAGGTTTCCGGGTCCAGGGGTCCATTCTCTTCCTTTTTCTCTATCTCCTCCAACTCTTATTTAATCCACTTTTTCCTTTTCCTGGCATGCCCAAAAGCATGCAAGCCCCAACCTTTAAAGTATTTTTAATACGTTTCAACTTTATATTCAGGATGTCAATAGGGTCTACAGAATACACAGGCTGTTCCCATATCTCTTTAGATTTATAATAAAAAAATCCTCATTTTTAACCAACTCAGCTCAAATCTGAACTCTCTCCTATGAGGAGCCCCCTTATCAGTGGGGTTGGATGAGAGCAGCAGGGGGTTGTGGTCAGACACATCTCTCACAAGCTTACGAACCGTAGCTAAGGGGAATAAATCTTCCCAATCAGGGCTCATTAGGATCCTGTCTAATTTCTCCAGAGTAGGGTGCCTCTGTTTGTTGGTCCAAGTATACTTTCCTCCCCCATGTGAATCTCTCTAAGGTTAAGGTTTTGGATAATAGAGTTAAATCTATCCATGTACAGGGATCTATGCAGATTTTTATTCTTGTCACAACTTTCCTGAAGGATGTTAAAATCACCACCAATCACATAAGGAGTCCTAACATTGGTGCAGACCGAGATCGGCTCATCTAGGAACTCATCTTTCTTATCATCACGTGTCGCCCCATAGACTACCACCAATGTCCATATAATCTTGAGGTTAACATCAAGAACTGCAACTTGCATGAGGTACTTACTTGCATTCCAGGAAACAACCTCCAGGGTCTCTTTTTTGACCCCACACAACACACCACCTGATTTACCAACAAAAGGGATCCAATTCCAACTAAATCTATCAAAGGGGTCAACTCTCCTCAAATACTTTTGATCAAAGGTTTTTTCTTAGTTTCCTGAATACCTAAGAAGGCCAGGGAGTGGTCCTTAATGATGTTAGAGAAGCAGGTGGCCATCCCTCTTTTACCTGCTCCCCTGCAATTCCAGAATAGGCCTTTCATGATTTCTTCATTCTAGCCCCCCCCTTTTGGCAGCCCTGCTAGGAGATCGAGCAGGACTACCAGCTTCCCCTACCAAAGAGGATCCATTTTTTTGACTTCTGGTGGTAGGCCTTGCTATAACCACAATAGATTTCCTCTCCCTCTTTTTTCTAGATCTCACTTTAGTGAAATTCAACTCTTCCACCTCATTAACATCCACCCACTCCATATTCAAAGGGGTATGATCCCCTTTTGCATTAGTTAACACAAGTTTTCCCCCTCCAGGGTCATTCTGGTCTGCATTTGCATTTTTTTGTCCATGTTTCTACATGTTTCTAGTTTTCTAAGGATATCCACATTACTAAAATCATTATCAGGAATATTCGCTCCCATTTTAACTGCTCTAAGAATGAGATCAGGATTAGATAAGGCCTCAAAAGAGTTAGGGCTATATGTAGTACCTTCGATGTCTCTTTTCTTAGCCGCTGCCATTGCCTTCTCCTCCACCCTCTCCATCATGTTGTGGGCGTTTCTCAGGCTGAAGCGCAGGTTTTCCTCCATGACAAGTGGGGGAGTAGGGGGCCCCACATTGATCATCTCCGCCTCAGGTGACTCAACCCTGTACTGCCGAGTAGCAGTCTTCTCACCATCCCCATTCACTTCTTTTACCTGACGAAATTTTTTAACGACATCAGAGTAAGATTTTCTGGGACTTTTCAGGTTACAAGTCAATGAATTCACATCACAGGAGATTACTTTATTTTGTTCCATCTCATAGGCCATAGTTTCAATTAGCAACGTGGTATGCAGAGAGTCATCAGACTCTACACTCTCTTGCGACTCCCTAATGGGATCTGCTTCCCTCCCCAAACAATGCAAGGAGACTTCACAGGTGGTTCAACATGAGTTTTGTTCTCTATTTTTCCCTTTTGCATAAGGGGGCAGTTCTTCCCATCAGCATTCCCATCAAAATCAGCAGGTGTCTGAACTGTCTTTTCATCCCTATTAGGATCTCTCACCAGGATCTGTTCCACCTCATAGAAAAAGTCATAAAAATAGTCTCCCAGCCCAACTTCTGCAATCACAGGAATTTCATCCACATTCCTGCACCCAATCCTCACCCTAGCAGAGGTCGGACGATGCAGAGTAGCCGCATCAATCTCCAAGGGGACCCCAACTAGTGATACCACATATGAAAGGTTTCTTTCACTCCTCTTATCAAGTGGCACATTGCTGATCTTAACCCATGCTATCTCCATCTTGCCTTTAGCCCCTACCGCAGACGACCACAGAGTGCCAAGAATAACAGCACCACTAGTCTTAAGCGTCACCCTCCCCACATAACAGATCTGAGCAACAACACTTGGGTTAGGAAATCTCACTACAAACACCCCTGACCCTATAGCATGAGCAGAGCAACGCCAATCAGTGGCTAGGTAAGCTGACATATCTAACTCCATCTGACGCGTAGAGGTTTCACCTTCCACAATAGTAACCACAATATTGTTGGCCCTAGCTTTTTGTTGATTGGCGGAACAGGAGTCGTGGATATAGTAAAACCCCTGTCCCTTGGACTGGAATGCAAACATGGGTGCAGCACATTCCCAGGGCAAAAACTCCACGCACACAGAAGCTAGATGCCCTATTTTCTTGCATCTCTCGCAGTAGGCTTGCGGACAGCGAGTAGGGGAGTGTTCATGAGATTTGCAAATGAGACACGTATATGCTTTTTTGGCAGGAGGCACCTGAGCAGGGGGCTGCTTCCCCTGAGGACGATCAGACGACAGATGAGGTTGCTTTCCGGCGGTGTCGCCGCCCGAGCCTGATGACGCCTGGGCCTTGTGCACCCAGACACCACCGCTCTGGATCTCTCTGCGATTGGTCGCCGCTGCTTCATCCCAGCGCGCTGTATCCTCCGCCGACGCGATGTTGGACGATGTCGAGATGTCGTAGCTGTCGCCTTCTTCACGCCTGCAGGAGAACTTGCTCCGGTCACCTCCCCGGCCATTGCCGCGGCCAGCCTGCCGCCCTCCTCCGTGGTCCATGCGCCCGGCCCCGCCTCCACCGCGTCGCTCTCCGCGGTGGCCGTGCCCCGCGTCGTTCGCCATGGAAGGGGACGACACCACGGTTGCAAATGATCTAGGGTCTCCGCCTACCTTACCCTCCCACCACTCGAAGGAATCTGGATTTCTGGATCTAGGTTTTTCCGCCGCCGCCCAGAAGTGAGAGAAGGAGGTCTCTAGGTCAAGGATCGGTGCGGGTCGGGGCTTTATACCAGCGCTGCTACCCCGCGGGGGTGGGTGGGTTCCCGCCACGTGTCGCGCATCCGCCATTGGTGGGCTCGGTGCCACGGGCGGGTTTGTCTCGGGTCGGCTCGCCCCACCCGCGCACGTCACCGCGCTCCCGTGTACCGCCGCGATGCCCACGTCTCCTCCGTGCACCGCGCGGTGTGCGACGCCGGCAGCCGATCCCGAACCCTCACCAGGTAACAAGGAAGCGAAATCACGTACCCAATGTCGATTTCCTCCCCCTCGCGTAGGAAACGTGCGTCCACCGTCACGCCCCGCTGATCCGTGAGGACCAGTCGGAGAGCCTCCCGGCGCAACGTGAGGACGCCATCGTCGAACCTGAGCGTGCGTGAGATGAGATCGGCGGCGTACGAGACCCGCCATCTCACGTCGCGGTCGTCGCCACTCGTGCCGCTCGAACACGCCATCTCCCCCTCGATAGCTCTTTTCTTTACGTGCAAAAAAGGAACTAACACGAGTCCATGGTTGTAGCCCATCGATAGCTAGCTTCTACACACCCATGTCCATGACTAGTTCTTTGGTGATATTCCAGCCCTTCAGGTCTCTCTTTATGACTCCTCACATGTCAAGTTTGGTCTCTCTGACCTCACTTGACATTATCAGCATGCTTTAGTCATCTGCGCTATGCATTGGAGCTTCTGGAGGCATGCGTTGAATATGCCCAAACTATCTCAGACGATATTGGACAAGTTTCTCTTCAATCGGTGCTATGATGTATATCATCATTCTGGATCCGATCCTTCCTTGTGTGGCTACACACCTATCTAAATATGCGCATCTCCACCGCACCTTACTGTTGAACGTGTCATCTTTTAGTCGGCCAACATTTAGTGTCATACCCCTTTGGTACAACATTGCAAGTCGAACCGCCATCCGATAGAACCTGTCTTTAGCTTTTGTGGCACTCTCTTGTCACAAAAACAATAGTAGCTTGGCGCCACTTCATCCATATCAACCACAAGAGAAAATGTGAACATTGTGTCGACTCCTTTGGTACCATCAGTGCTTAAGACACTCGTTTACATTCTACAGCTCAGATAAAAGGCTCTTGTTGGGTCCACACCACGACAATATTCAACAAAGATGCAAATTACATGAACGCCGTAAGTACTACGACCGCAATCATGAGAAAACGGAACTCAACAAGCGCGCATTTCAGTTCTAGGTGACTGTGGACAGAGACTTACACCACTGGAACCTCCATTGTCGTCATCGCCATGGTCTGTGAGCTCCCCGCTTTGCCGCCGCCGTAACCACGGACACCAGCCATCCCGTGTGGTCGCCGCCTCCTGTACCTCCGTAACACGACCAATATGAGCCGTGGAATCAGATCCAGTCTCGCCACATCTCAATCCGCGTGCTCTCCCTCGTTAGCCGCCGGTGTCGAAGGAAATCAGAGAGCTGGCGTTAGGGTTCTGCCTGTCGGGAGAGAGGAGAGGGCAAATGCTCGATCCGGAAACGAGACTCAGGTTTTGGAACAAGACAATGCGTCAATGCGGCACCACATGCAAAGAAGGGCGAACTTGAAGTCGAGGCCTATAGATTCAGTATATCTACCCCTTTGCGTAAGAAGTCTGTCTGTAGATGTAACAAAGCTCTTCTTTAAGCCATTGTTTTAAACAACAATCACTCGATTAAGCTATAAGCTTCGGGGAGTGATCTTGGAACCAAAACATTCACCAATACAAAGTACACCTCATAAAAACGAACTTATTGCCCTGGCTCAGGCGCTGGCTGTCATCCATGACATCGTACAAGACACACATACTGGCACACGACCGATTAATGATCCGGCTTTTCCCCAGGTTCCATCTACTACATATTTTGGATTGCCTGCTTGTCTCGACCCCTGCACGCGCATACGCACTCTGCGCCGCTTGTCAAGCTGTCGAGCAAATCTTAATTAGGCGACGGCCGGTGTCCAGCACCGTGGAATGAATCGGACTGCGCATTTCCGTCGCGGAAACCAGCAGAAAACTGAACCGAGAACCGCGTGTGGACAAAGCGATAGCACATGCTGGTTTCCCTTGTGCAAGTGGAAGCGCACGCGCCACCTCCCGCTGTCTGCTCTCGCGCCACACGGACATTCCCTGCAGCCCCCGTGCCATCTCCCCGGTTTCTCCAATGTTTATGTGCCGCCCCGCCTAATAACGCCGTGATTGTTTGCTGGCATGCGAGTAATCTATAGCCATGGTAGCACTGGCTTTTAGTGCTAATGAAGGTGGATTAGAATAGCGCACCGATGACTTGACTCGGACGGAGGGGTTTGGCTTGGAGACACCACGACAGCGTCGAATACTATACTCCTAGCTTAGCCAAGCTTTGGAATTAGATAGAACGGCCAGGTACAGTTACGTACTTTTGGATAATGCTGTAATGGTTACTACGCATACTTTTGAGCCCTAGATCTATGTGGCATGAATATACTCCTAACTGACCAACCTGTAGACGTACATATGCGTACGCAGAGGGCGCAGTGGAGTGGTGGCAACATATTTGACCGGGGCTTTGACCGGCAGCGGCAGGGGATCAGCCGGGGACGTGGACAGCTCGAAAAGACCACGTGATCCCGGAGGAAGATCCGCCCCTCGACCATCTCTCTCTCCCACTCTCCTCTTCTCTCTCCGTGGGCTGGGCCGGCTTCCCGTCCGTCCGTCCATCGAGTGACAAAGACAACCAAACCTGCATGCAGAGAGTGATCTGCACCTCTGCAGTCTGCACTTCTGCTAGCTGAGCTAGCTAGACTGTGCTCTGCTGCAGCGGCTGCCATGCGTAGCACAGCATTGAAACTTTGAGGGAGGCAGGCAGGCAGGCAGGCCAGCTCGGCTCGTGCAGTTGCATGCAAACCATGCAAAAACTGGGAGCTGGAGAAAGAAAGTAGAGAAAAGATGCCAATGCGGTGCCATCCACCCATCCATCAACCGTCATTTCGCCCTTTATCCCGTGGCTGTTGTAGCTAGCTAGAGCCTATGGCCACTCGTCAATCAGTGCCTCAATACGTACGTAAGTTATATGCTCCGTACTTCTATATGCTCGAGGCTCGACGCCTCTGTTAGATGTTAGAGCAACTCTAGTTGACTCGTGCTTGACTTCATAGGAGTATGATATGGGGCTGTTGAGTCTAAGCGAAAACACAGAGTTGTCATAATATGGGCTATATAAATCTGAAGTCTGATGGCAAAGTATATTATCATGAGCATGGCAATTTTCTTCATTAATAATGGCAATTTCTTGTCAAATTCAGTTTTTTGCTAGGATTTGCCATGTCTGCTTAAGAAAATTGTTATCATTGCGACAACATAATTTGCCATTTCAAACGTCGGATTTTTCATTCTTGAAAAATTGGATGTCTGATTTGACATTCCTGTTTTTTTTTTACATACAGGTTTTGCTTATCACTGAACGCTTCTTCCCTAATTCCCCACCTAGAGCTAAATTTTTCTAGTCCCTCTCGCATATAGATCATACACATATACTATAACCCACATACAATGATCCCAAACTCTTAACACAACACTTGCAAGCACGAATCACGCATGCATCACACATCTTGCACGTGTACAAACATCTTGATTGGGCGCTGATTTGTTCCCGCCTTCCCTGTCGGTGGTGATAGTGGAGGATGTGGGTGGTGAGAGGAGAAGTGTAGGTCGTGTGCGCAGAGAGGAGAAATGGAGGTTATGGGCGGCAAGTAGGGAAGTGGAGGCTATGGGTCTTTTATAGGTGTGGGCGCTAGACGGTGATTCCCAAGTAATTGTTCACACTGATCATATTGCTATAAAATATCTTATGGAAAAGAAAGATGATAAGCCTAGAATCATTAGGTGGCTTCTTTTGCTATAAGAATTTGACTTGCATATTACTGATAGGAAGGGAGCTGAGAACCTCATAGCTGATAACTTGTTCATGTTAGAAAATATTCTTGATGGCCCACTACCTATTGATGATAGCTTTCCTGATGAACAACTAGATGTAATAAATGCTTCTCATAGCACTCCTTGGTATGCTGACTATGTTAATTACATTGTTACTAAATTTATACTATCTAGTTTCACATATCAACAAAAAAAATCTTCTATGATTTAAGACACTACTTTTGGGATAACCCACATCTTTATAAAGGAGTAAACGGTATTATTAGACATTGTGTACCTAAGCATGAATAGAAACAAATCCTACCAAAATGTCACTCTGAAGCCTACGGAGGACATCATGCAGGAGATAGAACTGGTTATTACAATCTGGTTTTTATTGGCCTACTCTTTTCAAAGATGCCCGTAAGTTTGTCTTGTCTTGTAACGAATGCCAAAGAATAGGTAATATCGGTAAGCGTCAGGAAATGCCTATGAATTATTAACTTGTTGTTGAACCATTTGATGTTCGGGGTTTTGATTATATCAGACATTTTCCTTCCTCTAACGGGTATACACATATTTTGGTTGTTGTTGATTATGTTACTAAGTGGGTAGAAGCTATTCCAACTAGTAGTTTTGATCATAACACCTCCACTGAAATGGTTAAAGAAGTCATTTTCCAAGGTTTCGAGTCTCTAGATATTTAATGACTAATGGTGGTTCACACTTTATTCATGGTGCTTTCCGAAAAATGCTTGTTAAATACAATGTTAACCACATAATTGCACCATCCTATCATCCTCAATCTAGTGGTCAAGTTGAACTTAGCAATAAAGAAATAAAATTAATATTACAAAAACTGTAAATAGGTCCCGAAAGAAATGGTATAAGAAATTAGATGACGCACTTTGGGCCTATAGAATAGCTTATAAAAATCGCATGGGTATGTCTCCATATAAAATGATTTATAGAAAAGCTTGTCATTTGCCTCTTGAGTTAGAACATAAAGCATTTTGGAAAATTAAAGAAATCAATTATGACTTAAAACTTGCTGATGAAAAGAGGTTGTTTGATATTAGCTCACTAGATGAATGAAGAACCCAAGCTTATGAAAATGCCAAACTATTTAAAGAAAAAGTTAAAAGATGGCATGAAAAAAGAATGCAAAAGTGAGAATTCAAGGTTGCAGAATATGTTCTTTTGTACAACTCTCGTTTTAGATTTTTTGCAGGAAAACTTTTTCCAAATGGGAAGGACCATATATCATTAAAGAAGTTTATCGGTCTGGAGCTATTAAGATCAATAATGCTGAAGTTACTAACCTGAAGGTGGTCAATGGACAAATAATTAAGCACTATATCTCAGGTACGCCTATTAATATTGAAAGCAATATTATCCTAATCATGACACCAGAGGAGCACATAAAAAAACCTTCCAGAACACTCCAGAACCCTGAAAAAGAGGAGGTATGTGATACAATAAGTAAACGGACTCCGAAAAATCCGCAAAAAAATCTGTCAGTTTTGGAATATTAGAAAATCTAGGAAAATAAGAAACAATCAGGAAGGCAACCGAGGTGACCACGATACACCAGGGTGCGCATGCCCTCCCTAGCGCGCCCTGGTGGGTTGTGGGACCCTCGGGCACCATCCCGACTCTGTTTTCCTTCCATATGCTTGTTTCCCAAGATAAAAAATCTTTATATATACCCCCGAACAATTTGACCACCGCATCGGAAATAAATCTTATGTTTTCGTTTCATGTTGTTTTCTGTCAGATCCATCGAGCTAGGCATCATGTCTTCTCCCTCCTCCAACAACGTGAAGGCGATTCTTGGCTGCTGAAGATGGAGTTGAGGAGAGAAGAACCCAAAGAAGCCAATAATGGGGACAAGGCTAAGGAAGCCATGGGGGATCAGGCTCAAGAAGGGGGACAAGCTATGCTCGCGGGAGAGGCCAGCGAAGAGGAGGATGTCATTCAACCTTACTATGACCATCTTACTCCCACTAAAATTGAAGCTTTTAGGGCCATTGAAACGACACGTGTTCAGAATAAATATCTCACTCTCAAAAATATTTTGTTGCAAGAGCAAATCATTGCCCTCCAGAGCATCGTTCGCAGATTGGAGTACCTATTGAGCTTGAAGTGTGACGCTACTACATCATCACCACCACCCTCTTCTTCACCACCAAAGGAGACTTGAGTACATGGTATGGGCACTCCCATTGGCTTGTGCCAAGCTTGGGGGAGGTGCCCCGGTATCGTATCACATCACCTCTATTACCTTTACCTATCTTAATTCGACCTTTAGTTATTTCGTGATTTAGTTGAATAAAACCTTAGTATGATCTATTCTCGAGTGTTTGTTTCGTGATCTATCTATCTATGTAATCGAGTGAGAGTTATATAATAAAGTTTAGTTTGAGTTTTGCTTCTTTACTTTTCTGTTTCAATCAAAATAAAAGGAAATAATAAAAAAGATCATATGCTAATCTTATGGTAAGTAATGATATCACATAAGGAAAAGTATAAGTGGTAAAATTTGTTGGAAGTTGACAAACATAGAATTGGTCAATGATGCAATTCATGAAAGAATTAATAAGAAAAGAGAAGATTCACACGTGAATACACTATCTTGGACATCTTTTATGATTGTGAGCCCCCACTAAATATCTTGTGCCAAATGGTTGACGTTGGACAAGGAAGACAACATAATGATTTATGCTTGTTCGTATTCACACAGAAGTTATATTGTCATAGATCCTTCAACATGTGGTCCTTTCTCCATATCTTTGCTAGCCAAAATTCCGCATTAAGTAGAGATACTACTCGTGCATCCAAAAACCCTTAAACCAAAACTCTTATTTTGAGAGTCCACCATACCTATCTATGGATTGAGTAAGATCCTTCAAGTAAGTTGTCATCGGTGCAATAAGGAAATAAAAATTGCTTCTAAATGTGTTTGATCATTTAATGTAAGAGAAATTAAGAGTTGTACGAACTTGTGATGGCAAAGTAATAAAAGTGACGGATGTCGGTGTCAAAATCGGCAGATCACGGGTAGGGTGTCCCAAGTTGTGTGTCTGAGGATCAATGGTAACAAGGGACAATAGGGACACGATGTTTACCCAGGTTCGGGCGCTCTTAAAGGAGGTAAAACCCTACGCCATGATTGATTGTATTCGGTGTGTATAAGGGTTACATGAGTTGATCTACCTCGAGATCGTGATGGCTAAACCCTAGCTATCTAGCCTATGATCCTTCTTCCTTTCTACGGATCTAACCCTCCGGTTTATATACACACCGGAGGGGCCTAGGATTGTATAGAGTCGGTTTGCAAAGGAAGGAAGTATTACACCCGGACACCAAACTTGCCGTTCTACGCACATAGGAGTCCTACCCGGACACGGGGGATAGTCTTCTGCTCTGTCTTCACGGCCCATCAGTCCTGTCCATATCGAATAGACCGGACACCCGAGGACCCCCTAATCTAGGACTCCCTCAACTGACTGCATAATGAAGGTTGCTATCATAATGGGCAATATAATGTGATGTTCTTTTGCATTAAGAGATTGTGCATACAACCAAAAAGCGCATGGCAACCTCTACTTCCCTCTACGAAAGGCCTATCTTTTACTTTATGTATTTACTTTTTATGTAAAGAGTCAAAGTATTCTTCTCTATTCCTTTTTATTTTTCTCTTTGGCAAGCATCATGTGGTGGGGAAAGATCTAGGCACATATATCCAGTTGGATGTGAGTGATCATGAGTTATTATTGTTGACATCACCCTTGAGGTGAATAAGTTGGGAGGCGAAACTATAAGCCACTATCTTTCTATGTGTCCGGTTGAAACTTTTTGCTCATGTAAAATGTTGTGAGTGTTGGCAATCATAGAAGATTAAATGATGGTTGAGTATGTGGACTTTCCAAAAGGCTCTGATACGTGACCCTTCCTGAAAATATGATGAATTGTAGTTGCAAAGTTCACTGCGAACATAGTTTGTTGGTTTTCAATAAAGTTTATGCTTTCTACTTCAATGTTGTGATGAATTGCCACTTGTTCATGAGAATTTATAAGATAAAAGTTATATGACAAAGTTTTATGATGAAGTTTGTTCATTTCATAATAATAAGCATGATGCTACTATGTCTGTATTTTGTTTTTATCGACTCCTCTATCTCCAACCATGTGGACATGTTTTTCGATATCGGCTTTCGCTTGAGGACAAGCGAGGTCTAAGCATGGGGGAATTGATACGTCCATTTTGTGTTATATTTTCCTACTGTTATTTATAATTTTTTTATGCATAATAATGCTTTATGGAGTAATTCTAATGCCTTTTCTCTCATAATATGTAAGGTTTACACAAAGAGGGAGAATACCGGCAACTTGAATTCTCGACCTGAAAAAGCTACGTCGGAGTTCTGCACATCTCCAAATGAGCTGGAATTTTATGGAGAATTATTTTGGAATATTTAATAATTATTGTAGAAAAGATCCACCGGAGGGGGGACACCGGGTGACCACAAGACACCAAGGCGCGCCAGCCCCCCCCTAGGCGCGCCCTGGTGGGTTGTGGCCAGTCCAGCCCACCTCCGGTGCCCATCTTGTGGTATATAAGTCACTTTTACCGAGAAAAAAAATAAGGAGAGGACTTTCGGGAAGGAGCACCGCCGTCTCGAGGCGGAACTTGGGCAGGAGCACTTTTGCCCTTTGGCGGAGTGATTCCGCCGGGGGAACTTCCCACCTGGAATGGAAAACCGAAGCCATCGTCATCACCAACAACCCTCTAACCTTTGGGAGGCCAAGCTTCATAAACTTCTTCAACAACACAAACTCCTCTTAAATCCTAGTTCATCTCTTGTGTTCAATCTTTGTACAAGAACCTCAGATTGGTACCTCTGGGTGACTAGTAGTGTTGATTATCTCTTTTAGTTGATTACTATATGGTTTATTTGGTGGAAGATTACATGTTCAGATCCATTATGATATTTAATACCCCTCTGATCTTGAGCATGAATATCATTTGTGAGTAGTTACTTTTGTTCTTGAGGTCACGGAAGAAGTCATGTTGCAAGTAATGATGTGAATTTGATATGTGTTCGATATTTTGATGATATGTATGTTGTGATTCCCTTAGTGGTGTCATGTGAACGTCGACTACATGGCACTTCACCATCTTTGGGCCTAAGGGAATGCATTGTGGAGTAGTTATTAGATAATGGGTTGCCAGAGTGACAAAAGCTTAAACCCTAGTTTATGCGCTACTTCGTGAGGGACTGATTTGGATCCATATGTTTAATGCTATGGTTAGATTTTATCTTAATACTTTTCTTGTAGTTACGGATGCTTGCATGGGGGTTAATAATAAGTGGGAGGTTTGTTCAAGTAAGAACATCACCCAAGCACCGGTCCACCCACATATCAAATTATCAAAGTAGCGAATGCGAAACAAACCAACATTATGAAAGTGAGTAGATGAAATTCTCGTGTGCCCTCAAGAACACTTTGCCTTTTATAATAGACGCCTGTCCTTTGCTACAAAAAGAATTGAGCTACCTAGCTGCACTTTATTTATCATTACCGTTATTTGCTCGTTATAAATTATCTTGCTATCAAACAATCTGTTACTGATAATTCCAGTGCTTGCAGAAATTACCTTGCTGAAAACCACTTGTCATTTCCTTCTACTCCTTGTTGGGTTTGACACTCTTACTAATCGAAAGGACTATGATTGATCCCATATACTTGTGGGTCATCAACTACGTACGCCTACGCCCTCTCCCTCGCCCAAGCGCGCGGTGGCTCGCAGGAAGAGGAGAAGGTTTTGACTACAGCGCCCTCTCCCTCTCCCTCGCCCTCGCCCTCGCGTTGGATGTGCAGCAGTTCATTCGGTGTCAGATTGCCAGAAGCATATTGTACTGTAGTATCATCATTGTTGGACCTTTCAAAGAGGCGAAGAGCCAAGTGCAAGGTTCATAGGAGGGCGAACTGTTGAACCTCCCGAAGAGGCGAAGAGCCAAGGGCATTGTTTATAGGAGTTGTCGTCCTAGTACTACAACTATTGCGAATGATCGCTACTGTCTGATGCCGCCACGTTACCTATATACAAAGCCGTGCCACCTTTTTTTCTCACAGAACGTGTTGGAGCCTGTGCAACAGCCACACAAGTTTCACGTACACATAACATATTTACTAATAATAAATTTTAAAGGACAAATATCAGCATGTCACACAAGTTCATCTCCACTTCATGTGATAAATTTGTTCATGACTACTCTACATATATTTACAGCGCTACCATTCACAATTTACCATACTCCACTTACACATTATAGATGGACTCCATGTCCTCCTCCAGGTTCCAGTCCTAGGTGTTCTTCATAGATGGCACGATCCACAGCGGTGGGCAATGGGAATCATTGTCATAGCTTTCTAGTCCGGTTCCACATGATGGAGACTCATCCAAGATGAAGTGGCATAAAACAGGGATAGCGTGTCTTAGCATGTCGTTCATCCGATGGTGCCCATTGAAGACACAACCATGCTTCATGAACGGCAGACCTTTGGTGTCGTGCACGGAAGGTGGCATCTGCTTCACGATGGGGTAGTTGTCCCCAATGAAAAGCGAGTACTCTCCAAGGGTGTTCCTCGGCACCCACATAGCATCACGGAGGTCGAACTCGGTGCCGTTCATCTGGTACACACGGCATCTCAGATCTGGACACATGTTGACGTACACGGTCATGGTCCATGCATGATAATGTTGTGCTTAGATATGGCGGTCGGTAATATTATGCAGAAAGTAGTACTACTCCAATATAGAGGAAGTCAAATAACCGGCTTATTATATATAGCCACTCTTCGCTACATGGATGAGATAGTAAGACATGAAGAAACAAAAATGATGGGAGCTAGTGGGTTCAAGTCTTTAAGGGCCTAGCTATACGCATCCTCCAAGGTAAAAATTACTAGTACTAGTAAGTACTACAATAAAAGAGAAGGCAGGAGGGTTCAAAAATCTAATACTAAATTGTAGAATTAGTACTAGTAAACATGTCCCAGTCAAGAAAAGAAAAAGAACTAACAAGTACTACTATTCTAACACACAACAATGAGAAAATGGAATACCTATAGGTAGATGGTGACGGTCCGATCGTGGTAGTCGTGTGACCATGTTGCACATTAGTGGTACCATGGGTAACGACTGCTAAGATAGTTGATCCCAATCTACCAAAGTCAGCTACTAGGTTCTAGGTTGGACCGAATCGCGGATGCAAATGCACATTCAAGATCGGCGATCTTATTTTGGTCGGGGGATGATTGGTCCCTGCAAAATAATGGAGTACCGTTAGGGATGCAAATGATGGTTTGTGTATCTCGTTTGTAATTTCCCGTACTGTAGGATGGCAACCAGATGAAACAAGTCCCCTGGCTTGTGACTGCGAAGATGTGGCCTACATGGCACACGGCGTCTTCGAACATGTAGGGGTACAAATCTACCACGGCCAACATGGCCAGCCTCTACCGTTACGGCCATTTGTATTGATGGCAATCCTTATGTTGAACACCGCGATGAGATAGTAATCGTCATAGCTGTGTCGCTTTGTCGGCGGGTCCGTAATTTCTATCTTCTTCAATATCATGTAGGCATCATCATACGTATTCAAGCCCAGCAGTCCGGAAGGCCGATCCCAATGGTGGAGAAGGGGTCAACGAGAACTTCCAATCCCAATGGAGATAGTAGTGTCTAATCAGGCTTAACCAAAATACATACTGACATAATACTAAAATAGTTTAGTATGTAATATGTGAAAATAGTTTTTGCAAAGTCACATGGAAGGAGTTTTAAGCAAGAATAGGTATCCTAAAATACTTCAATCACACTTGTGTTAAATGTGTTCCATGATATGTAAACAACCATATATGTCTAGTACTTCAAGTAAGTTTCGAGTAAAATTACCAGAATGACCAAATTGATGATCATAGGACAACAGTGAAAATGTCAGTACGTACTAATGACATGTTTCTCGCATACGGAAAAGATGAATAGATTCTTGTAAGGAGATACATCAATACAGGCTCGTTGTAAGTAGTACATCTACTACTGCAGGATGCTGCTAACGCGACACTACAATCAGAGACCCTTCGAGAAATTGTGTGCGACGCAATAATCGCAAACGGTGTTGTATGAAAACCGTCAAAAATGATGCAATACATTTGTGATGAATGATACATCAAACACGGTTCAGATTATAGTTGCATGTGAGATGATGGGCATATGGTTGATCCATACGAACTGTTTGCGATGAGACTGTCGTCGTCGTCCTCCTCCTCCTCCTCCTCGTTCAACCATTCCTCCTCATCATCATCGTCGTACTCTTCTTTGTCCTTCGACGGCTCCTTGTCCGTCTGGTTGTCGTCTGATGACTCCGGAGGCGGCGTCCCTTCCATGAATCGGATATAATCGAGGTCTGGGCTCGACGCCGGACTCATGGAAGACGAGCGGGATGATTCCGATGTTGACCTATCATCGGGCGCCAGACTATTGGCCGAACTTTTGTCCTTGCTATCGCTCGACCTTGCTGTAGAGTGTGTGCCAGTGTCTAGCGCGGCCTGCCGGGGACGATGAAGATGGTGGACAGTTAAGCGAGATATGCAGAGAAGACGAACTGACAATTGAAGCGGGGATTGAAGCGGAGGTTGACGTATTATCTAACCGTTGATATAATCAACCGCAATTATTTGTACCCAGTCGCTCCAAATTCCTGGGGTTGCGTAGGACTCCTATTGGCTATTTAGCTGGTTTCCTTTTTCAGGACAAAAACAAGGAATGAGTTTTGGGATTATGCACCGGTACCGGTACAAACGGAGTAGGACAGTTGGCAAGCAATACATTGAGCTCTTCTTATTGATAAAGCTAGTAATAATCAAACTAGACAGGAAAATAAAAAAGACAAAGAAAAATATCTGCACGAATCTTCACGTAACATCAATGGCATAGGACCTAGATGTGCATTACTTAGAGCACATCTAGATGTGCTTTAGCAATACTGTCAAACAAAACCCCTAATCATCATTGCAAACAACACATAGAACATGGCTAATGCGACAACCACAACTACACATGCTAGTTCCTTCTTGTCTCTTGCTTTCATCTGTTTCCTGTGATTGATTCTTTCTTGCTTCATCGTACTGATTGTACATTCCAGATCAACCAGTTTCTTCTTTAGCTTTACGTTATCTTCTGCGAGCTTGGTGATAACACTCCGAGCCCTGCCATGCCATTCTTCATCCAGCCAGTTAACAAAGGCACACACCTCATATCCCTGCCGATGTTAAATAGTATTATGGATGAGCGGTGGCATTAACTGAAGTAAAATGATGAACTTAATTAGCACTAACCTCTAAGGGGCAACTGAGAAACCGCCTGCCAATGTCGAATCCCTCTGTGCATACATGTCGAGCGGGAGTGTGCCCGTGCACACAACTCAGCTTTTGGTACTTCTTGATGGCGCAAAACTCGGAGTCGAACTCGTGTTATGGGAGTTTGGAGTCAAGCTCCGGATCTGGCGGCAGATCGCTTTCTTGGGGGGGGGGTGTGGGTCATTCAGGATGGATTCAACAAGGATCTATACTTTGGACATGCTAAAAAAGATCGGGATAGATTGGAACCTGACAGGACGATTCGGATCCGTAGTACACCTGCCTTCTGATGACCTTAGGCAAGTGCTCGGCGGCGATACGAACAGGAGCAGCTGCACCGAAACCATCAACACCACTCGTCCGGATTCCCCCAATGTCAGCGCCACACGAGGGAATTTGGAGGCTAAGTAGGGATTTGGGGCAAATGGGGAAACCGTGGAGATAAGCTTAGGGAACTACTAATGGCACTATGTATATGTTGTATACGACACATTGTTTGTACATGTCGTTTGTGTTGGGTATCACGACGTCACACACGATTTTTGCACCAAACCGTGTGAGAAGACAACGTAGGTTAGACATGGTTGTTGTTACATAACCATATGTGATGTACTACCCTGTCCATATAATTGACTTATGGTGAGATATCGTGTAAACAGCAGCTCCGTGGATATCCGGAAAAAAACAATCGCTCTGCATATAGAGATGGCGGCGGCAGCCTAGGCAGCGGCTACCGGAGAAGAGGTCAATCCTCAGTCGGTGGGCGGTGGCGGCGTCATAGGAGGTCAATCCTCGGTCTGCGGCGGGAGATAGGAGGAGCTCAACCATCAAGGTCGGCGGCGGCGTGATTCGAGCACATCCATCGCGGTCGATGGCGGGATAGTGGAGGTCGAACTTCAGGCGGTAGCCGCACTAAGCTTTGCTCCTCGACACTGCTATCTCAGCATGCCACCGCATCGCGCTTGTCTGTCTGCTGGGTGGAGGTCGCCACGAGGCTAATTAATTAAGGTATTTTTTTCGTGAGTGGCTTAATTAAGGTATTCAATTCCTAAGTGTAGTGGTGTACTAGTACTCTGCGTGTAAATCGACTGGCCATTAATTTTTGTCATTGGACGTCTGGATAACAACATGGAGATCCCTCAGTAATTATTAAAATAAAACCTTGTGATTTATGCACGCATCTCTGGGCAGCAGTTAATCCGTGTATTAATGTTGTTTTTTTTAATTACCATTAGTCTGCTGGAGACGAAACGATCTCGATGGATGAAGAATCGGAAAACCGCAGATTTTATCAGTGGCATGACAGAGTTCATAAATTTGGCTAAAAGTACAAAGAGGAGAATTGGTGATGCGGATTACATCCTGTGTCCATGTACCGATTGTGCCAATACAGAGTCACACAAAGTTGCAGATGTCCAGATGCACAAAGTCTCTAGGGGATTCATGGATGGATATACACGTTGGACCAGACACGGTGAAGAGGAGCTCATGGATGAAGATACCCAGGGCAGTGAGATGCCAAACCCCGATCAGTGTCACATGAATGTTGAATCTAACATCGGGTCAGAGGCGTCAAGCTACCAATGGAACACCGGAAAGCCGAAATGCCCACTGGAAAACCAAGACGTCCACGCAGATGACGACGATCTTGGTATGCCAGATTTTGCTGCTATGGTTGCAGATTTCAAGGGCCTAGAAAAGATATGAGTGGGTACAAGGATCTGCCAACCATTGATGCGGACTCTAAGAAAGAATTGTATCCAAGTTGTAAAAAGAAATATTCCAGGTTGAGTGCCACCCTGGCGCTTCTCAAATTTAAAGCAGCAAACAGTCTATCAAACAAGGGCTTCACAGAGATCTTAGGTATTTTCAAAGATATTCTTCCTGAAGATAATATGCTCCCCAGAAGCACGAATGAAGTGAAGAAAATTGTTTTCCCATTGGAACTTGAAGTATAGAAGATACACGCTTGTGTGAATGATTGTATATTGTACCGTGGTGAGTACAGAGATTTCCGTGCATGTCCCACATGCAGGCATGCATGATACAAGCGCACGAGAGAAAAGGACAAGTACAAATTGGACGAGGAGATCAAGACAGGAATCCCGTTCAAGGTTGTTTGGTACTTTCCTTTAATTCCAAGGCTGAGGCATTTGTTTGCAAACCCTAGAGAGGAAAAGAGGTTGCGGTGGCATCATGATGAGCAAATTGCGGATAGTTTTATGAGGCACCCGAAAGATGGGGCTCAGTGGGAATTAATCGACAACAAGTCTGAAAATTTTTCCAAGGATCCTAGAAGTATATGGCTCGGGGAGTGTACTGACGGGATGAATCCTATTGGCGATATGAGCACCAATCACATCACATGGCCGGTTCTTCTGTGCATATATAACCTAGCTCCTTGGTTGTGTATGAAGAAAAAATACATTATGATGTCAATGATTATCCAAGGCCCAAAGCAACCTGGAAATGACATCGACATTTACTTTGAACTACTGGTAGAAGAACTGCTGACAGTGTGGATAGATGCGCCAGCCGTAAAATGTTATGATGCTTACAGAAAGGAGATTTTTGATCTACATGCGATGCTGGTGCACACCATTCAAGATATGCCGGCATTAGGCAACACATCGGGGCAGAAAACAAGGGGAGATGTAGGGTCTGTCACATGAATGGATAGGACAGCTAGCAGAAGACTTCCCAACTCGCGCAAAACAGTGAATTTGTGTCATCGTAGGTTCTTGCGAATGAATCACCCATACCGAAAGAGGAAAGCTGAATTTGATGGTACGGCAGAGGCAGGTGTGTCCCCTAGACCCTATGATAGGGAGGTGGTCCACAACGTGGCTAAAAAAATTAATGTTGTGCTTGGCAAGAACCACCCTTTGATGGTGAAACTAACACCCAAGGATCAAGTGTTTAAGAAAAAAACGGCATTCTGGAAATTACCTTACTGGGAGATTCTACGTGTATGTCATTGCATCGATGTCATGCACGTAGATAAGAATGTATGTGAAAGCATCCTTAGTACTCCGCCAGGATTAAAGGTAAAAGAAAGGATGATGACGGTTCACGGCTCGATATGCTTGCTGATCAATCACAACGCAAGAGTGAAGCAGAAGATGATGACAAATTCATCAAAGCTCGCCAGAGTTACAATTTCAGTACAAAAGAAGCAACACAGTTTTCACCTATTTGTTGTCAGTTAAGACACCCTCTTCTTACTGCGCAAACATCAGAAGTCTCGTGGATGTGAGCTCAGGTAAAATGAAGTTGGGACACATGAAGTCACATGATTGCCATGTAATGTTGACACAAATCCTCCCGGTGGCCATTAGGAATCTGATGGACAAAGATATAAGAAACACACTCATTGACCTCTGTGATTTCTGCAACAAACTATGGCAGAAAGTTGTAGATCCTAAAGAGTTGGATAATATGCAAGATGACATTGCAAGAATATTGTCCAACCTAGAGATGTTTTCCCACCGTCATTCTTCGATGTCATGGTCCATCTCACTATGCACCTTGTCGACGAGATAAAGTATGGTGGTCCTGTGTTTCTTCGCAACATGTATCCCTTCAAGCGGTTCATGGGAATACTCAAGCGCTTTTGTCGGAACCGAAACCATCCAGAGGCAAGCATCCTACAAGGTTATACCGTGGAGGAGGTGGTTGAGTTTTGCACTGAATACATGAAACAATGACCTATACGTTTGCCCCTCTCTGCCACGAGGGAAGGCTGAAAGGTAACCCGGTCCTTGCTGGCACGCAAAAGGCTGCACCGGAAGAATTGGCAGAGAAAGCCCATTTGATGGTACTGCTTAACAGCCCAGTTCTCATCGCTTATGCCGAAGAACACTTGGCGGAGATACGCCAAAGCTTCTTACCAATGGAGCCTTCATCAGAAGTGTAGATGAAGGAGCATACTAAGAAGTACGCCGAATGGCTGAAGAATCGTTTGGCACAAGGATCCATCTATGACATTGCAACGTGGTTGGCACAAAAGCCATCACCTATGGTGTTGACGTACCAAGCATATGGCATAAATGGATACACGTTCTACACTGAGGAACGTGATAAGAAGACCTTGTATCAGAACAGCTTTGTTCGAATAGAATGCATGACTATAAATGAAGCTGATAAAAGGGTATACTATGGAACCATCAAAGAGATTTTGGAGCTTGACTATGTGAAAGTTAAGGTGGCATCATTCAGGTGCGCATGGATCCCTCTTGGTCAGGTAAGGATTGATGAGTACACGAAGACCTGTGTTAACAGGACAACGATGGCATATCACGCGGACCCATTCATTCTTGCCAGCAATGCTACCCAGATTTTCTTTGTGGAAGGCCCCTTGCATAAGAACGGCCATTTAGCGATGCATGGGAAGAGAAGGGTACTCGTGTTGACGATGTTGCCGATCAGGACGAGTACGATGAATTTGATGAGTTGCTAGCCAAGGGATCGCGCACTAGTGCAATAGAGAAGCGTAAAATCATCAAAAACCCCAAGTTCATTCGGGGTCAACTTAATGATCCCAGTTCCCCCATGTACATGGGAATTAAGCCGTAAGAATAGTCTTTGTGCCTACCAGGCAACTTAATTCGTTCAATTTAGAACTGTCGCGTGTACTGAAATTGTGAGTTATGCCTGGTTTTCTATTGATGTAAGAACCGTTAATACGTTGACCTTGATATGTTGACAGCTCAGGCAATGAATATGAACTGTTTTATTATTATTATTATATCATAGAGGTAGCACACTCAATCGGTCTCACTACAGTATGTGTGAACAAAAATATGCAATCTGGTTTGCGAATAGCACACGGTTCGTTGATAAAGCCGTGTGCCGACCAAACCCCGCCACACCCCCCCCACAATCTGAGTAGTGCTTTCTGATTGGCCAGAACCCAAACCCCACGGATCGTACGTCTGCACCGTTGGATGCTCCCAGATCGAACAATGATCCTCATCCCTTACGACAGCATATGCAGTTCCAGTTGTAATTTTCTTTTTATGCACAAAATGCACGTTAATCTAAAAAAATGGCTTAAATATAGCTAATGATACCTGAAATGCGCCAGAAAATCAAACCCATGGTATAATGGTGATTGCATACCGTGCAAATTTTTATGAGGCCAAACGATGAAGTCACCGACCACAGGAGTTTGAATTGACACGTCTCCTTTTGGAAAACCATGATCCCTCATGTGAGATGCTCCAGTTTGGAAGGAGCGTTCATCAAAACTTGTGCCAAACTTTACCAATTTTTTTCCACAGGGTCGTGAGAGCACGCCACAGGCACACATCGATTTTGATGATGTCCGAACTCCATCTAAATTTTCTGTAATTAAAATACCAACTAGGCCTACGCCAGTGGCCGCACCTCGCGGCCGAATTGTTTGAAACTTCTCCCCGCTTCTCGAACAAACGGATGAAAACTCACAAAGCGATGCACAAATGATCTGTACACCTTTGCTAGGCTGATAGTAAGGGGGTATCATAGCTAGTATCATGCATGCCAACTAGGCAATTTTGATGAGTTGTCATAGAATTAATTAAATGTAGAAAGAGAGGGTCAAGTATCATATCATGAAACCGTATCATAATAAATGTTATGCTACTATGTGTCATGCATGACAATATAAATAAAGTACTACATATGATACTTGCTACTCTATGATACTATGCATTAGAGCAAGTAAGTACACAATAGAGTGACGTAAGACTAGCGATAATGGGTAGTAACATAGAATGTTGCTAGTCTATGTTACTACCTTTATAGTGGGGAGTAACATATGTGTAGTAACATGCAACACTTTATTTATTAGGCTGTAGACTCATCTTGCCTTGAGATGTGTGATGTTACTCAAACTAGCCACAATGGGTAGTAACATAGACTAGTAACATGCACATGTGTTACTAGTCTATGTTACTACCTCTATAGTGGAGAGTAACATATATGTATGGTAACATGCAACACTTCATTTATTAGGCTATAGACACATCTTGCCTTGATATGTACATGTGATGTTACTCATACTACTAGTAACTAGCTATGTTACTACTTTCCTCTCTTTCTTCATTTATTTCTTGCCACATCATCTACTTAATTTATCTAGATATGTGTGATGTTACTACCTATGTTACTCCCATTATGGGTAGTCTCATACTACAGTAAGACTATACCCATAGTGGGAGTAACATAGGTAGTAACATCACACATATCTACTTTCCTCCATTTCTTCATTTATTGCTTGCCACATCATCTATTTTATCTAGATATGTGAGATGTTACTACCTATGTTACTCCCACTTTGGGTAGTCTGGCTATAAGGAATAGAATAATATATATATATATATATATATATATATATATATATGCTTATTAGTTGGAGGAAAGAGAAGAGAAGCGGGCTCTTGGTTAGTAGAGCCAGCTGCAACACGAGACCCAAGACACATTGTGAGGATGTAAGGTGGACCAACTATTGATAAACTAGTACATATATAAAACTTATTATTGTACATGCCCATTAAGAGGTTGGCTGTATTTGACATGGCAACTTCTTATAGCCGACCCTTGGCAGTATTATTAACCATGCATGCTCTTAGTGAGGTAGCTAGTATATCATACACGACTAGCAAGTATCAGACTAGCCACAGTGGGAGTAACTTCAGCAGTAACACCGACTCCAACTCAGCAAACTTGCTTATGTGGCAATAAGTTAATGAGGACAGAGATAGTTTCAGTAACTTAGCTAGTTAATATAGCATCACATGTCCTAATGCAATATGAGTTTGTAACCTATGAAATGAAGCTTTGCATAACATTGTACTTATGTTACTACCCACTATGAAGGTAGTAACATATATAGTCTAGGGATATGTGTATGTTACTAGTGTACTACTCTCCATTCTGGCTAGTCTCATACTCCCTCCTTTCCAGTTTAGGCTGGTTGTAATGGTATTACCATAAGCTGTATGGATTGAGGATTTCCTCCTTCACATCCACATGGCTCGCGGTGACGATGTACATGCCATCATGTACCTCCCACTAAAACTTAAAGGACCAGCTCGGCATTGGCTGAATAGCTTGCCAGCAGATTCCGTCGGCAGTTGGGAGGATTTGGAAGATGCATTTCTTGACAACTTCTAGGACACCTATGTGCGGCCACCAGATGCTGATGACTTGAGCCACATAACCCAGCAGCCAGGGGAATCGTCCAGACAATTTTGGACATGGTTCTTGACTAAGAAAAATCAAATTGTAGACTGTCCGGATGCAGAAGCCCTAGCGGCATTCAAGCATAACATCCGCGACGAGTGGCTCGCCCGCCACCTCGGCCAGGAGAAGCCGAAATATATGGCAGCCCTCATAACACCCATGACCCGCTTTTGTGCGGGCGATGACAGCTGGCTGGCTCGCAGCAACAACACATCAAGGAATCCGGATACCTCGGATACCAAAGAAGTTAACGGTAGGCAGCGTCGTAATAGACCAAAGCACCGTAATAACGGCGATAACACCGAAGATACGACAGCCAATGCCGGATTCAAAGGCTCTAGATCCGGTCAGCGGAAAAAGCCATTCAAAAGAAATACTCCGGCTCCGTCCAGTCTGGATCGCATACTGGATCGCTCGTGTCAAATACACGGTACCCCTGACAAGCCAGCCAATCACACCAACAGAGAATGTTGGGTGTTCAAGCAGGCCGGCAAGTTAAATGCCGAAAACAAGGACAAGGGGCTGCATAGCGATGACGAGGAGGAGCCCCGGCTGCCGAACCCAGGAGGACAGAAGGGGTTTCTCCCACAAGTGAATATAGTGAACATGATATACGCAACCCACATTCCCAAGAGGGAGCGGAAGCGTGCACTAAGGGACGTCTACGCGATGGAGCCTGTCACCCCGAAGTTCAACCCATGGTCTGCTTGTCCGATCACCTTCGATCGCAGGGACCACCCCACTAGCATCCGTCATGGCGGATCCGCCGCACTAGTCCTAGACCCCATCATTGACGGATTTCACCTCACTCGAGTCCTTATGGACGGCGGCAGCAGCCTGAACCTGCTTTATCAGGATACAGTGCGAAAAATGGGTATCGATCCCTCAAAGGCGTCATCCCAGGTGTAGAGGCCCGTTGGACAGGCTCAATCACACTGGAAGTGGTCTTCGGCTCACCGGATAACTTCCGAAGCACTACCGCATAATGCACTGCTCGAACGGACATCATTTGCAAAATTCAATGCGGTGCCGCATTACGCCTACCACAAGCTCAAGATGCCAGGACCTCACGGGGTCATAATAGTAAATGGAAACACAGAACGCTTGCTCCGTACGGAAGAGCACACTGCGGCCCTTGCAGCAGAGGCACAAAGCAGCCTGTTCAGACAGACCACTCATTCGGCGTTATAGCCCCCAGACACCTTCAAGCGAGTCTGAAATAATCTGCAACAGGATCGCCTGGCGTGATCTAACAATTCGGGCCCCGTCCTAGTCCCAGTGCAGCGACGAAATTCATGCCGCGCGTACATAACTATGCATTGAAAATACCATGGACATAGGCGGGGGCACAATCAGGACACACCCCACATTGTGGCTTAACCACACCAGGGGTTGTATACCTTTGACATTCCCTCTCTCTTTCAGGGCCTAATTCTTCGGAAGGCCTTTCTGGCAGTTCGACGGCTGGACACATTCCAGAAGCAACAACCAAGGCAGCAAGAAGCTAAGATGAACACGGGAACCGCCAGGTGGTCTCTAGTAATACTTGATATACCCGCTTTTCACTATTATTGCGTAGCTTGCCTTGGATAGGACATTTCGAATTGTCCTACTTTACGCTTATTGCACTACTTGTACCAGTACGCTTCGACGTATTATTCAAATAAAAATGCATATTATTAATCTGTTATTGCATTATTTAAGTTTTCTCTTTCTCTTATATGTCCATTTATGACATTCTGCACCTGCACGCTCGGGTACGGTCAGTACGCCAGGGGCTCTTGTTCACCCCGTAATACGGCGCAAGAAGTCCGAACACTTTCGACAGTGTGGCACCCCGAACTTATAGCATTATATGCATCAGCTCCGAATCATGTCTTGGGTCAAATGTTGGGTTTCCCGGCTCCCATGCTTTGGTACCTTACGTTACGCTATATCGGCTAAGGTAGCGGTGGGAGAACTACTGTGATTGTGTCCCAGTTCTTTCGTACGAGCACCTCAGTAGAGAAAGCCAAAAACTGACTGTCATGATAAGGCAAGAGACTGGTCGCTGTTCGAGAGGTCTCAAGTCCTTAAAGACTTTTTCCACTTTGGGCGAGGAGTCAGTCTTGTCCGGCTTATGCGTGTATAGCACCCCAAATTCGGCCCTCCGAATACCAGGGGCTTCACCAAAAATTTAAAATCATATTCTTCTATGGCTAAGTGAGAGTGATAAAGCATTATAGTCTGATTGCCTGGTTCGTTGCGCTGAGCACCTCCCTTGAAGGACCCAAAATTGGGGTAAAGAGTGTTCAGATTTACCCCAAACAACCCAGTGCTAGCTACATGGGGGTAGAAGCCGACGACTGGCCAACTCTCAGATTTTATAAACAGCCGCATAGAAGGTAATATTTTAAATTAAGAAAGCGTCGCATGGCGCAAAAGAACTCATTTCATATTACAGGATCACATGGGCATGTTCATTCAAAAATTACATCCTTGGCACACTCATCTGCCACTAAGCGGGAACCCTTCAGGACACTCTCATAGTAATTCTCGGGGCAGCGATGCTCCTTTCCCTCGGGCGGCCCCTCCTTCACAAGCTTCACGGCGTCCAGCTTCTCCTAGTGCACCTTCGCCCGGGGAAAAGCTCTACGTGCACCTTTGATGCAAATGGATCGCTTGATGACTTCAAGCCGTGGGAAGGCTTCCACCAGCCGCCTCACCAGACCGAAGTAGCTGCCGGACAAGGGCTTGCCAGGCCACATCCGGACTATAAGGCCCCTCATGGCCTGTTCGGCCGCCTTGTGAAGTTCGACCAACTGCTTCAGCTGGTCGCTCAAGGACACGGGGTGTTCGGTCCCAGTATACTGAGACCAGAACAACTTCTCCGTTGAGCTCCCCTCCTCAGCCCAGTAAAACTCTGCGGCATCCAACACACTGCAGGGAAGATCTACAAATGCTCCTGGAGAGCTCCGAACTCGGGTAAGAAAAAGGAAAGTCTCCTTCACATGTTTGCTTTGCATATTGAATGCCTTACTCGCTGCTATCTTCTTTGCCGCATCAATCTCCTGGAGGGCCTTGTGGGCTTCGGCCTTGGTGCTCCGGACGCTCTCAAGCGCCTGCGCGAGCTCGGACTCCCACGTCTTGGAGTCAAGCTCCAAGGACTCATGCTTCTTGGCAAGAGCCTCGAGCTCTTGTTGCACCTCGCCCACTCGGGCTTCTTGTTTCTCCCGTTCAATACGTTCTTTGGTCGCTTTGTCTTTGGCCGCGGACAATGCGTTCCTCAGGGTCTCCACCTCGGTCGTGGCCCCTGACAAATTCATGATGATCCTATTACTTTACACCGAACTTATTTTTAACTATATAAACTGGGGTATATTTTACCTTTGCTCTCTTCGAGCTGCCCCTTGGTAAGGCCGAGCTCGTCCTCGGACCGCTTCAGGGCCTGCTTCAGCGCAGAGACCTCCACAGTACGTGCGGCAACGACCAGCAGGGAAGCCTGCACATACACATAGACATACTCTAATTAGACTCCTGAGTTATCATTTGATACTCTATTCGGCTTTTCTTCACGAACGCCGAACAGAGCATCAGGGGCTACTATCTATGCGGTAATATATTTATATTTTGATTGCTTACCTCAAAGCCTGTTAGGAAGCTGGCACAAGCTTCGGTCAGCCCGTTCTTGGCGGACTGAACCTTCTTAACCACCGCACTCATGATAGTGCGGTGTTCTTCATCAATGGAAGCGCTGTGAAGCGCTTCCAGCAAGTTGTCCGGTGCCTCTGGTTGGACAGAGGACACCGGCATGGATGGTTGGCCCCCCTTAATGGGGGACCGCCTGCCGGAGTGCGGAACCATTGAAGGTTCCGGCACAGTGTCTGGATGGGGCCCGAACTCGAAGCCCGTAGGAGCCTCGCTCCCTTGGTACCCAGGGTCCGGGAGGTCGCCGTGAGGCGCCCCCAGGACCGCCTCCCCTTGGGACGGTGCCTTTTCAGACACCACCTCGGCGTTGTCCGTAGGGCGAGGGGTGGAAGCCGTCAGAGGAGAACCGCTGTTCATATCCAACGAGCCCAAAGAGCCGCTCGACGAGGGTACGTCGAGACAAGCTCGGGCCGGACTGCATAATCATGTTCGGCATGAGCATATGCAGTACAGTAAAATGTACCATGAAGTACTATGGTGTCCGGACACTTACGACTTCGCCAGGGGCTTGTCCCTGGGTAGCCACTCGTCGCCGCTGTCGGCGGCTGTCTTGGCATAGTCCGGAGGGAGGGTCTTTCCCTTCTTGGACCCTTCGGCCTCCCCGAATGGGTCGGCCTTCATTTTCTTGTTTCCCCAGGCTGGGGGGAGAACTTTTCTCCTCCTCATTTCTGTGGGGGGAGTGCGCGTCGGACTCATCAGACGATGAGTCTGATAGAACCATGTTGCGCCGGAGACCCTCTTGGGTCCCCGCAGCCTTCTTCTTGGCCGTCTTGTCCGGCACCTCGTAAGGTGCCGGAGTCAGCATCTTCATTAGAAGAGCATTTGCAGGATCTTCGGGCAGGGGGGCCGGGCAATCAAGCTGCTCTGTTATCTTTATCTAGTCCTGTTAAATGACATGAAAGCTTAAGATCCAGCACATAACTAAACCAGGGTGCATAAATACCCTAAGAGATATAAAAGCCTACCGGATGGGCGCGGTCCTCGGTGAGGGAGGGAGGCATCTCGGCACCCTTGAACAGCACCCTCCAGACGTCCTCGTGCATCGTGTTGTAGAGCTCTCGCAGTGTCTGGTGCTGGGCCGAGTCGAACTCCCACAAAACAAATGCCCGTTGTTGGCACGGAAGGATCCAGCGGAAGAGCATAACCTAGACCACGTTGACGAGCTTGATTTTCTTGTTCATCATGTCCTGGATGTAGGTCTGGAGTCCGGTCAGCTCTACCGAAGAACCCCAGGACATGCCCTTCTTTTTCCAGGAGGTGAGCCGTGTGGGGATTCCGGATCGAAACTTGGGGGCCGCCACCCAGTTGGAGTCGCGCGGCTCGGTGATGTAGAACCACCCCGATTGCCACCCCTTTACGGTATCCACGTAGGTACCCTCGAGCCAGGTGACATTAGGCATCTTGCCCACCATGGCGCCTCCGCATTCTGCTTGCTGGCCTCCCACCACCTTCGGTCTGACATTGAAGGTTTTCAGCCATAGGCCGAAGTGGGGCCTGATGCGGAGGAAGGCCTCGCACACGACGATAAACGCCGAGATGTTGAGGATAAAGTTGGGGGACAGATCATGGAAATCCAGTCCGTAGTAGAACATGAGCCCGCGGACAAACGGGTGGAGAGGAAATCCCAGTCCATGGACGAAATGGGTAAGAAAAACTATCCTCTCATGGGGTTCGGGCGTTGGGACGATCTGCCACGCATTCGGCAGCCGGTGCGCGATATTCGCAGGTAGGTATCCGGCCTCCCGTAACTTTTTTATGTTTTCCTCCGTGGCGGAGGAAACCATCCACTTGCCTCCTGCTCCAGAAATGCTTGGAGTGGTTTGAGAAGAGGAACCCGAGCTTGGGCGCTAGAGCTCGAGTGTGCGGGAATGGGTAAGCGAGAAGGAAGAAGGCGTGGGTGAAAAAAGTATATCTTTGTCCCTTTATAAGGGCGGAGGAGGCGATGAGTCTCCCCACTTGCCTGGCAAAACCGCTTATTCCCCAGGCGCCGTAATTGATGGCACAGTTGGGTTACCCACGTACGTATTGATGAGAATCCCGTGATAAGGGTGACACGATCTCTGCTTTGACAAGACATATCAAGAAAACCGCCTCGCGATATGTGCGGAGCTGGTTGAGAAAAGCGGTTCGAATAATAACCGGGCCATGAAGTGATGTCATACTACCAAAACATGTCAGCAGATTAGATTTATGGAAGTATTATTCTCTCTACGGTAGTATGTGGAACTTATTTTGCAGGGGCGGACACTATCCTTGCATTCAAACTCTTCCATGGTGTATTCGGAGGAGGAACCCGCCTTGCAATGCCGAAGACAACACTGTGTGCCAGACTCATCTTCATTGAAGCCTAGTTCAGGGGCTACTGAGGGACTCCTGGATTAAGGGGTCTCCGGATAACCGGACTATATCCTTCGACCGGACTGTTGGACTATTAAGATACAAGATTAAAGACTTCGTCTCGTGTCCGGATGGGACTCTACTTGGCGTGGAAGGCAAGTTAGGCAATATGGATATGGATTTCTCCCTCTTTGTAACCGACCTTGTGTAACCCTAGCCCCCTCCGGTGTGTATATAAACCGAGGGGTTTTAATCCGTAGGACAACATACAATCATACCATAGGCTAGCTTCTAGGGTTTAGCCTCTCCGATCTCGTGGTAGATCTACTCTTTTAATACTCATATCATCAAGAACAATCAAGCAGGACGTAAGGTTTTACCTCTATCAGGAGGGCCTGAACCTAGGTAAAACATCGTGTCCCCTACCTCCTGTTACCATCTGCCTTACACACACAGTTCGGGACCCCCTACCCGAGATCCGCCGGTTTTGAAACCGACACCGCCAACACCCCCCCCACACACACACAGTCCGGCTGCGTTTCACTCAACTAGTCCACCCAATCTCCTTCGCTAGCTCCCCCTCTCCCAGATCTACAGCAGAACCCTCTCTGGCGCCGCCGTGCTCACCCCGATCATGTGCCCGCTCTTCGGCATCAAGCCTACCTCCACTGCCATTCCCAACACACACCGGCCCACACCTCGCCGTCTTCGTTTGCTCGCCAGCCACCCTCGAGCATATCGATGCAGTGACCCTCGCCTCTCCTGTGGTCCGGCCGGGTTTGCATTAAGAAGCTTGTTAGTTACTGCTCTCCATTGCGGTGAGGCATATTTCCTTGCAATCCCTCTTCAAATTCCGTTCTGTATGTTCCCAAATTGGCTATAAATAACGGAGAGCATATATATGTTTATTATCTACCTTCCTTACTACATATAAGCTATATTTGTTCCAATAAGTTACTGCCTATTTATAGATCGTGGGCGCCCAAGTCACACAAACTTAACAAATTAGCCATATATTTTCTAAATTATTGCATGGGATGTTTAGAAAGCTTGATACCAAGTTGTTAGTTTTATGCTTATCCTCCTTTCCTGAGTTTCGCATGTGTTCTCTGTAGATGCCGAGTAGCAGCGACATCACTCATTCAGGACATGTATCTTCATCTGATTCGGACAACCCTAGGTGTTCAGCAGATTGTGAGGGATCAAGTAATCTTGAACGGGATAGTGCTGCAGCAATTTCCCTTCCGGTCAGGACACGGAGGAACACTCCAAGGAAGCCCACACACCAACTTAAAGGTGTATATGAAGTAACCGAGATTGATTTAACGTCCTGGGCTCCAACTAAACCAGATAAAGCACGCATGAGGTTCAGGAGTGTGTGTGTGGATTTGTTGGCAGGGCAAGGCTCAACATGAATCTGCCGGGGTTTCGAAAGGCTGACACAGAAACACGGCGAAGGATAGTCTGGGAGATCATGGATCACTTCAACGTCCAGAGCAATGGAGAATGCAGGTGGAACACGCTGCACTGAAGAAGGCTAGGGATGCTTGGAGAAACTGGAAGCACGTGTTGTACAAGAAGTACTTGAGTGAAGGCAAGGACCCAATCCCCACATACCCCCAAATTACAAAGGCAGACTGGGAAGAATTCAAAGGGTCAGGGCAACTCTAGAGTTTGCTGCAAAGAGTTTCAAGCAATCGTAACTTTAGAAGAAGAACATACACCCCCACCAAATGGGTGTGGCAGGATACTACGGCATGAAACTGATATGGGAACATGAGGACAAAGAAGTAGTAGCGGCGGGTGGGAATCCAGCCTTTAGTGAAATCAAGGGCGAACGCGCCAGAGACTACTTGCCGGCACGTGCAAAGAGGCGTGATGACGGAACTTATTACTTTGAAAATGCACATGACGCCATGTGACATTTTGTCCATTGCTCTGGACAAAAGTGCCCTATGGACGTGCAAGGGGTATAGGTGTTAATGACCCACACAAGAGGGCTTTCACACTCAGCAAAGAAGAGAGGCTCGGCATTAAAAAAGCAAGGAGTGAAATGAAGCAGAATGCATTGTTTGAAAAGTTGAAGAAGGAGATTTATCCGGCTATTCGAAAGGATGTTGAGGAGTCAATGATGATGCAGAAGACTCTAACACTGACAGATAGCCAGCAGATGGGAGGGGATGCGGTTATGCATGATGCTGCTTATTACACGACAACACTGCACAAGACTAGCTATGCATCAGCTGATGATACGTCTCCAACATTATACACTTTTATATTATTTTGGGACTAACCTATTAACCGAAGGCCCAGTGCAAATTGTTGTTTTTTTGCCTATTTCAGTGTTTCGCAGAAAAGGAATATCAAGCGGAGTCCAAATGGAATGAAACCTTTGGGAATGTGATTTTTGGAAGAAACGTGATCCAAAGGACTTGGAGTGGACGTCAAGAAACAACCGAGGAGGCCACGAGGCAGGGGGTGCGCCTACCCCCCTGGGCGCGCCCTCCCCTCTCATGGGCCCCTCGTGGCTCAACCGACCTACTTCTTCCTCATATATATACTCATATACCCTGAAAACAACCAGGAGCACCACGAAACCCTATTTCCACCGCCGCAACCTTCTGTACCCAAGAGATCCCATCTTGGGGCCTCTTCCAGGGCTCCGCCGAAGGGGGCATCGATCACAGAGGGCCTCTACATCAACTCCATGGCCCCTTCGATGATGTGTGAGTAGTTTACTTCAGACCTTTGGGTCCATAGTTATTAGCTAGATGGCTTTTTCTCTCTCTTTGGATCTCAATACAAAGTTCTCCTCGATCTTCTTGGAGATCTATTCGATGTAACTCTTTTTGCGGTGTGTTTGTCGAGATCTGATGAATTGTGGGTTTATGATCAAGTCTATTTATGAACAATATTTGATTCTTCTCTGAAATCTTTTATGTATGATTGGTTATCTTTGCAAGTCTCTTCGAATTATCAGTTTGGATTGCCCTACTAGATTGATCTTTCTTGCAATGGTAGAAGTGCTTAGCTTTGGGTTCAATCTTGCGATGCTCGATCCCAGTGACAGAAAGGGAAAGGACACGTATTGTATTGTTGCCATCAAGGATAAAAAGATGTCGTTTATATCATTTTGCTTGAGTTTATCCCTCTACATCATGTCATCTTACCTAATGCGTTACTCTGTTCTTATGAACTTAATACTCTAGATGCATGCTGGATAGCGGTCGATGTATGGAGTAATAGTAGTAGATGCGGGCAGGAGTCGGTCTACTTGTCACGGACGTGATGCCTATATACATGATCATGCCTAGATATTCTCATAATTATTCACTTTTCTATCAATTGGTCGATAGTAATTTGTTCACCCACTGTAATACTTATGCTATCTTGAGAGAAGCCACTAGTGAAACCTATGGCCCCCGGGTCTATTCTCCATTATATTAATCTTCCGTTAACAAGCTATTTCAATTACCTTTTATTTTGCAATCTTTACTTTTAACCTTTATCATAAAAATACCAAAAATATTATCTTATCATCTCTATCAGATCTCACTCTCGTAAGTGACCATGAAGGGATTGACAACTCCTTTATCACGTTGGTTGCGAGGTTCTTATTTGTTTGTGTAGGTACGAGGAACTTGCATGTGGCCTCCTACTGGATTGATATCTTGGTTCTCAAAAACTAAGGGAAATACTTACGCTACTTTGCTGCATCACCCTTTCCTCTTCAAGGGAAAACCAATGCAGTGCTCAAGAGGTAGCAAGAAGGATTTCTAGCGTTGTTGCCGAGGAGTCTACGCACAAGTCAAGACATGGCAAGTACCCATCACAAACTCTTATCCCTCGCATTACATTATTTGCCATTTTCCTCTCGTTTTCCACTCCCCCACTTCACCCTTGCCGTTTTATTCGCCCTCTTTCTTCTACTCCCCTTCTCTTCTCTAGTTCGTCTCTTTTTGCTTGTTTCTTGTTTGCTTGTGTGTTGGATTGCTTGCTTGTCACGATGGCTCAAGACAATACTAAATTATGTGATTTTTCCAATATTAACAATAATGATTTTATTAGCACTCCAATTGCTCCTCTTACCGATGCTAAATCTTGTGAAATTATTGTTGCTTTGCTGAATCTTGTCATGAAAGATCCGTTTTCCGACCTTCCTAGTGAAGATGCCGCTACCCATCTAAGCAACTTTGTTGATTTGTGTGATATGCAGAAGAAGAAATATGTGGATAATGATATTGTTAAACTGAAGCTATTCCCATTTTCTCTTAGAGATCGTACTAAAACTTGGTTTTCGTCTTTGCCTAAAAATAGTATTGATTCATGGAATAAGTGCGAAGATGCTTTTATCTCGAAGTATTTTCCTCCCGCTAAGATCATCACTCTTAGAAACGATATTATGAATTTTAAGCAACTTGATCATGAACATGTTGCACAAGCTTGGGAGATGATGAAATTAATGATATGTAATTGCCCTACACATGGTTTGAATCTTTGGATGATTATACAAAAAAATTATGCCGGATTGAATTTTGCTTCTAGAAATCTTTTAGATTCGGCCGCGGGAGGCACTTTTATGGAAATAACTTTAGGAGAAGCTACTAAACTCCTAGATAATATTATGGTTAATTATTCTCAATGGCATACTGAATGATCTACTAATAAAAAGGTGCATGCTATAGAAGAAATCAATGTTTTGAGTGGAAAGATGGATGAGCTTATGAAATTATTTGCTAATAAAAGTGTTTCTTCTGATCCTAATGATATGCCTTTGTCTACTTTGATTGAGAATAATAATGAATCTATGGATATGAATTTATTGGTAGGAACAATTTTGGTAACAACGCATATAGAGGTATTTTTAATCCTAGGATGTTTCCTAGTAATTCCTCTAATAATTATAGTAATTCCTACAACAGTTCTTATGGAAATTATAATAAGATGCCCTGTGATTTTCAATCTAATATTAAAGAATTTATTAGTTCACAAAAGAGTTTCAATGCTTTGATTGAAGAAAAATTGTATAAGATTTATGAGTTGGCTAGGAACGTGGATAGAATTTCTCTTAATGTTGATTCTTTGAAAATTAGATCTATTCCACCTAATCATGATATCAATGAGTCTCTCAAAGCTATGAGAATTTCCATTGATGATTGCAAAGAAAGAAGCGCTAGGATGCGTGCTAAAAAATGTGAAAGCGTGGTCTTCTAGTTTCCATGATAATAATAATCAAGATCTAAAAGTTATAGATGTGTCCCCTATTAAATCTTTGTTTTGCAATATGAATCTTGATAATGATGGGACTGGAGATGAGTCAACTTTAGTTAGAAGGCATCCCAATGATTCGGAGTTTTTAAATCTTGATGCCAAAATTGATAAAAGTGGGATGGGAGAGGTCAAAACTTTAAATAGCAATGAACCCACTATCTTGGATTTCAAGGAATTTAATTATGATAATTGTTCTTTAATAGATTGTATTTCCTTGTTGCAATCCGTGCTAAATTCTCTGCATGCTTATAGTCAAAACAAAGCTTTTACTAAACATATCGTTGATACTTTAATGCAATCTTATGAGGAAAAGCTAGAATTGGAAGTTTCTATCCCTAGAAAACTTCATGATGAGTGGGAACCTACTTTAAAATTAAGATTAAAGATCATGAATGCTATGCTTTATGTGATTTGGGTGCTAGTGTTTCCACGATTCCTAAAACTTTGTGTGATTTGCTAGGTTTCCGTGAATTTGATGATTGTTCTTTAAACTTGCATCTTGCGGATTCCACCATCAAGAAACCTATGGGAAGAATTAATGATGTTCTTATTGTTGCAAATAGGAATTATGTGCCCGTAGATTTCATTATCCTTGATATAGATTTCAATCCTTCATGTCCTATTATTCTTGGTAGACCTTTCCTTAGAACGATTGGTCCAATTATTGATATGAAAAAGGGAATATTAGATTCCAATTTCCATTAAGGAAGGGCGTGGAACACTTTCCTAGAAAGAAAATTAAATTACCTTATGAATCTATTATGAGAGCCACTTATGGATTACATACCAAAGATGATAATACCTAGATCTATCCTTGCTTTTATGCCTAGCTAGGGGTGTTAAACGATAGCGCTTATTGGGAGGCAACCCAATTTTATTTTTGTTTCTTGCTTTTTGATTCTGTTTAGTAATAATAATTCATCTAGCCTATATTTAGATGTGGTTTTATGCTTTTAATTAGTGTTTGTTCCAAGTAGAACCTTTGGGAAGACTTGGGGAAAGTCTTTGCGATCTTGCTGTAAAAACAGAACCTTTAGCGCTCACGAGATTTGCTGCAATTTTTTCCTGAAGAGTGCTATTTAGTTAATTCTTTTTGAAGATGATTAATAGATAAACTCCTATCGTCCAGCAATTTATTGTAAAATTTTTGGGGTTCATAAGTATTCGAAACCTACAGATTACTACAGACTATTCTGTTTTTGACCGATTCTGTTTTTCGTGTGTTGGTTGTTTATTTTGATGAATCTATGGCTAGTAATAGAGTTTATAAACCATAGAAAAGTTGGAATACAGTAGGTTTAACACAAATATAAATAAATAATTATTTCATTACAGTACCTTGAAGTGGTGGTTTATTTTCCTAACGGAGATCACGAGATTTTCTTTTAAGTTTTGTGTTGTGGAGTTTTCAAGTTTTGGGTAAATATTTGATGGATTATGGAACAAGGAGAGGCAAGAGCCTAAGCTTGGGGATTCCCAAGGAAACCCAAGGTAAATTCTAAGGACAACCAAAAGCCTAAGCTTGGGGATGCCCCGGAAGGCATCCCCTCTTTCATCTTCGTCCATCGGTAACTTTACTTGGAGCTATATTTTTATTCACCACATGATATGTGTTTTGCTTGGAGCATCTTGTATGATTTGAGTCTTCGCTTTTTAGTTTACCACAATCATGCTTTCTGTACACACCTTTTGGGAGATCCACACATGAATTGGAATTTATTAGAATACTCTATGTGCTTCACGTATATCTTTTGAGTTGGATAATTTTGCTCTAGTGCTTCGCTTATATCTTTTAGAGCATGATGGTGGTTCTATTTTATAGAAATAATTGATCTCTCATGATTCAATTATATTATTTTGAGAGTCCTTTAGAACATCATGGTAATTTGCTTTGGTTTTAAATTTTAAACACTAAGAGAAGTTGGATGCTTGATAGTTGTTTTGAGATATAAAGGTGGTAATATTAGAGGTGTGCTAGTTGAGTAATTGTTAAATTGAGAAATACTTGTGTTGAAGTTTGCAAGTCCCGTAGCATGCATATATGGTAAACATTTTGTGACAAATTTGAAGCATGAGGTGTTCTTTGATTGCTTTCCTTATGAGTGGCGATCGGGGGCGAGTGATGGTCTTTTCCTACCAATCTATCCCCCTAGGAGCATGCACATAGTGCTTGGTTTTGATGACTTGTAGATTTTTGCAATAAGTATGTGAGTTCTTTATGACTAATGTTGAGTCCATGGATTATACTCACTCTCACCCTTCCATCATTGCTAGCCTCTTTGGAACCGTGCATTGCCCTTTCTCACCTTGAGAGTTGGTGCAAACTTTGCCGATGCATACAAACACCGTGATATGATACGCTCTATCACACATAAGCCTCCTTATATCTTCCTCAAAACAGCCACCATGCCTATGTATTATGGCATTTCCATAGCCATTCCGAGATATATTTCCATGCAACTTTCCACCGTTCCATTTATTATGACACGCATCATCATTGTCATATGCCTTGCATGATCATGTAGTTAACATTGTATTTGTGGCAAAGCCACCATGCTTAATTTTTCATACAAGTCACTCTTGATTCATCGCAATCCTGGTACACCACCGGAGGCATTCACATAGAGTCATATTTTGTTCTAAGTATCGAGTAGTAATTCTTGAGTTGTAAATAAATAGAAGTGTGATGATCATCATTAGAGCATTGTCCCATGTGAGGAAAGGATGATGGAGACTATGATTCCCCCGCAAGTCGGGATGAGACTCCGGACGAAAAAAAAGGAGAAAGAAAAGAGGCCATAAAAAGAGAAAAGAAGGCCCAAATAAAAAGAGAGAGAGAGAGAAAGAGAGAAGGGACAATGTTACTATCCTTTGTCCACACTTGTGCTTCAAAGTAGCAACATGATCTTCATGATAGAGAGTCTCTTATTTTGTCACTTTCATATACTAGTGGGAATTTTTCATTATAGAACTTGGCTTGTATATTCCAATGATGGGATTCCTTAAATGCCCTAGGTCTTCATAAGCAAGCAAGTTGGATGCACACCCACTTAGTTTCTTTGATGAGCTTTCATATATTTATAGCTCTAGTGCATACGTTGCATGGCAATCCCTACTCCTTGCATTGACATCAATCGGTGGGCATCTCCATAGCCCATTTATTAGCCGCGTCAATGTGAGACTTTCTCCCTTTTTGTCTTCTCACACAACCTCAATCATTATATTATATTCCACCCATAGTGCTATGTCCATGGCTTGCGCTCATATATTGCGTAAAAGTTGAAAGAGTTTGAAAAGGCTAAGTATGAAACAATTGCTTGGATTGTCATCGGGGTTGTGCATGATGAGAGCATTTTGTGTGACGAAAATGAAGCATGGCCAAACTATATGATTTTGTAGGGATAAGCTTTCTTTGGCTATGTTATTTTGATAAGACATAATTGCTTGGTTAGCATACTTGGAGTATTATTATTTTTATGTCAACATTAAACTTTTATCTTGAATCTTTCGGATCTGAACATTCATGCCACAATAGAGAAAATTACATTGAAGAATATGCTAGAAAGCATTCCACATCAAAAAATCTGTTTTTATCATTTACCTACTCGAGGAAGAGCAGGAATTAAGCTTGGGGATGATTGATACGTCTCCAACGTATCTATAATTTTTTATTGTTCCATGCTATTATATATCCTGTTTTGGATGTTTAATGGGCTTTATTATACACTTTTATATTATTTTTTAGGACTAACCTATTAACCCAAGGCCCAGTGCAAATTGCTGTTTTTTTGCCTATTTCAGTGTTTTGTAGAAAAGGAATATCAAACGGAGTCCAAACGGAATGTAACCTTCCGTAACGTGATTTTTGGAACAAACGTGATCCAGAGGACTTGGAGTGGACGTCAAGAAACCACCGAGGAGGCCACGAGGCAGGGGGCGCGCCAACCCCCTGGGCGCATGCTCCCCCCTCGTGGGCCCCTCGTGGCTCAACCGACCTACTTCTTCCTCCTATATATGCTCACATACCCCGAAAACATCCAGGAGCACCACGAAACCCTATTTCCACCACCGCAACCTTCTGTACCCAAGAGATCCCATCTTGGGGCCTTTTTTGGAGCTCCGCCGGAGGGGGCGTTGATCACGGAGGGCCTCTACATCAAGTCCATGGCCCCTCCGATGATGTGTGAGTAGTTTGATTCATACCTTCGGGTCCATAGCTAGTAGCTAGATGGCTTCTTCTCTCTCTTTGGATCTCAATACAAAGTTCTCCCCGATCTTCTTGGAGATCTATTCGATGTAACTCTTTTTGCGGTGTGTTTGTTGAGATCCGATGAATTGTGGGTTTATGATCAAGTCTATCTATGAACAATATTTGATTCTTCTCTGAAATCTTTATGCATGATTGGTTATCTTTGCAAGTCTCTTCGAATTATCAGTTTGGTTTGGCCTACTAGATTGATCTTTCTTGCAATGGGAGAAGTGCTTAGCTTTGGGTTCAATCTTGCGATGCTCGTTCCTAGTGACAGAAAGGGAAACGACACGTATTGTATTGTTGCCATCGAGGATAAAAAGATGGGGTTTATATCATATTGCTTTAGTTTATCCCTCTACATCATGTCATCTTACCTGAGGCGTTACTCTGTTCTTATGAACTTAATACTCTAGATGCATGCTGGATAGCGGTCGATGTGTGGAGTAATAGTAGTAGATGCAGGCAGGAGTCGGTCTACTTGTCACGGATGTGAAGCCTATATACATGATCATGCCTAGATATTCTCATAATTATTCACTTTTCTATCAATTGCTCGATAGTAATTTGTTCACCCACCGTAATAATTATGCTATCTTGAGAGAAGCCACTAGTGAAACCTATGGCCCCGGGGACTATTCTCCATTATATTAATCCTCTGTTAACAAGCTATTTCAATTACGTTTTATTTTGCAATCTTTACTTTTAATCTTCATCATAAAAATACCAAAAATATTAGCTTATCATCTCTATCAGATCTCACTCTCGTAAGTGACCGTGAAGGGATTGACAACCCCTTTATTGCGTTGGTTGCGAGGTTCTTATTTGTTTGTGTAGGTACGAGGGACTTGCGTGTGGCCTCCTACTGGATTGATACCTTGGTTCTCAAAAACTGAGGGAAATACTTATGCTACTTTGCTGTATCACCCTTTCCTCTTCAAGGGAAAACCAACGCCGTGCTCAAGAGGTAGCAGCTGACCCCAGCGACACTGAGACTGCAACTTCTCGTGATGATGCTATATCTGATCTATGTGGAATGAAAGACAGACTGAAGGGCGTGCTTACACATTTTGAAGGTACATTAAAATGTGCAATAGCCTGGGTTTGCCCACCCTTCTTGGAAGGTGGCCTCTTCTTGGACAATGTGCCATTGAAGCCGGGCCGTGTGAAGTGCTACGTGACTGAAGTAAAGCCTGGATTCAATGAATTTGCCCTGAAGAATGTCCTAGGAGACTTCAATGAGCAAAGTACCTTGGGAGAAACACTATTACATCAAATCCAGTGCCCACGAAAGGAAATAGAGTTCATCGATGAGATTCCTGAAGCCCCGCCAAGAGCAACCACTGTCGCCCCTCAACCGGTGACGCTCTCCTTGCCACAGCAGCTCTCGCAGGCTGATGCATCAACCTGTGATCAGTCGGCCCGACTTTGTGGCGTACAGGCCATGTCATCCTCTGCCCCAAAGCAGCCAGTGGCAAGGCCTACAACTGCTGATGACGCACCACCGGTTCAGATGCCGACCACTGAAGCAGCGGGGGGAGACCCAGCTGCAGCACATGCTCAGCAGACCAACCTGGTGGAACAGACTGCTAAGAAGTTTGATGCTTCGGAACCACTTGCTAAGCAGTCTGTAGGTCCAGAACCGACTGCTCATCAGTCCGTAGGTCCGCAGGCGCGTGATCAGCATACCAATGCATCAGCACTTCCTTCTCAGCAAACCAACGCGTTGGCACGGCCTCCTCAGCACACCGACAAGTTGGCACCACCTGCGCAGAAACCCGACATAGCTTCAAAGCATGGTCAGCCGTCCGATGCCTCTGCTCCTACAGCCCAGCAGTCCGTCACAGCAGCACCGCCAGCTCAGCGGTCTGGCATAGATAAACCATCTGATAAGAAGTCCGTCCAAGCTTCACCGTCTGCTCGGCAGTCTACCTTGCAGGCAACCAGACGTTCTGCCAGAAATGCATCAAGTACCAAGAAGGAAGTGGCCAAAAAGGCCACAACGACGACCACGAGGAAGCGCAGCGGAAGAGTGAAGAGGAAAGAGAACGATTGCCTCTTACTTAAAGCACTCATCACACAGAACCAAATTAACAGCACTTGTTCGAATCGGGGAGTAATATTATTTCTGACGCCATGGATGATGAAGAAGTAGAATTGTTGCTTGCTAAAAGGAAAGCAGACGTACTTGGAGCACACAATTACGTCCATGGACAGCCATTTCTTGTTGGTGAATACTTTGATGAGTGCAGCTCCAGTTGCCGCGAGTTACATGAATATTGCATGGATCAAATGTCAGCATGTTATCATGCTTTGCTAGTCCACTACAATAAAGATCATTTCCAACACGATGCTGGTTCCATCAATGTGAGTTTTGAGGACTTACATCTCTTCTTCAACTTCAACGTGCTCGATGTCACTCTTGTTAGATGCTGATTTTGTGAGTACTTAACAAACTCTGATAAACTTCTCCATACAATGTTGTAAATGATAAACAACTAACTGCATTTTATTCCTCTCAGGGGATTAAACGCGCGGAGAAGAATAAGGGAGAGTGTGTATTTCATAGATCTTGCATTAGCAAATGGCACAACATTAGATGGTAAGGACCGACGGGACTGGGCCGTTAACACGGTCCTCCGTATCTTCGAAAATACTCCCATGCACAATCATTTCTCTGGCCATATCATGAACGGTAAGTCAAGTAAACAACCACGCATACACTGATTGTCTTTCAGATTTCGACATCATTTGTAAGTTCATGTCTTTCTTAATATGTAGCAATCACTGGATATTGGTATTCATTGTTCCAAACAAGAACACAATTTACTACATCGATTCTCTCAGAGAGTCAACAAACGCTCAAGATTTGACGCATGTTCAGCAATTCTTGGATAGGTATCAAATTCTATGATGTTGAAATTAATTTGCATTCATATCTGGTTCAATAATTGATGTTGTCAAAATTCATCATCATTTGCAGTGTGCTCGCATTGTGGAAAACTAAACCAGGGAACCTGTTCAAGATGGAACAACCTGTGCCGCACGAGATCGTTTCTCCGGTAACACACCGAAATCCGTTATTTTCAGAAAATTTATCCAATAGTCTGCAAATACCTTTCCTTGCACTAGTCAAATGTTCAAGCTTCTAAATGAACCTCTTTCTATTTTGTACAAAGAAAAAATAATACATCTAACATGGGTTAGGTTGTTCCTAACAGGACAAATACATGACTAATTTTGTACAAAAAATTTCAGTGTCCTCAGCAAGAAGCAGGGACCAACCTTTGTGGATACTATGTTTGCAGACACATGATCTCCGTTTGCAAATCTGCTGATAGTTCTGACGATCCTTGCGAATTAGTACCAGTAAGTCTATCTTAATTAATATCTTCTACTCCACTCATATGGCACATTCTGATCTTAAAAATACTGCAACTCATCTTAAAACCGAGGACCCCTGAACCGCACCTGGCTGGTGAATTGCTGATGGTTCGGAGATTTATCAGCGACTTCTTCCTGGATCACTACATCAATCCCACCAGTGATAATGAAGATTTCAGCATGCGTTCTCCTGAAACATTGAGTAAGAGTTAGCCGCTAAACATATAATGCATGGATCCATTGTTTTCCATCTGATGAGGTCTTCGTATTTCGTACACTATGATTAATTATGTAATGCATATATGTGTGGACAAATCATTGGAATTTAGCTACCATATGTTCAATTGCAATTGTTGCAAAATCTGATGAATGTTCTTCCTGTGGACACTATTTGTTCAATTGAATATTGTGGCGAATTTGCTTTTTGCGCGCTGATTTAAAATGGGGTATCTTTCTTTAGTTGTTCAGTTGGATATTGTGGAGAATTTGCTTTTTGTGTGCCGATTCAAAATGGGATATTTTTGTTTTAACCTGGCAATTGCTCCGCACACGGTTCAACTAAATGAGTGTGTGCGATCCACATCAAAAAGCATACGTCAATCGTAGCGGAACCGTCGGTGATACACAGCAGATCGCAAACGATTTGCAATGCTACTACGTGTGCATTGGTTCTCCGGAACCGTTTGTGATATCGTTTAATCGCACACGAGAATTGGGAGTAAACCGTGCCCAATTCAAAATACAATCCCAGTCATATTTTTTTCAGGAAACATGTGGGATCCCAAACGAAAAGCACATGTCACTCTTGCGGCAACCGTCAGTGATACCTAACAAATCACAAACGGTCTACAACACTTGTATGTGTGCGAAGGGGCTCTTGAACCGTTTGTGATAGAACATTACCGTAGACGGTAATTGTTGGGAAACGTGTGTGATGGAGTCTAGCATGGCAGACGGGTTACGCAGAAAACTCGTGTGCGATAGGGCACAAATCGCACACAGTTCATATGTTGGCTTGTGAGCCTTACATACTGTTTCCCAAATGGTTCATTACGACAGACCCTATGGTTTCACTACATCATTAGAAACGCTTAATCACCGATACCACACATGCGAAAGAATTTAGTGTGTGCTGCATCGCACATGATTACATTTTGGAAGTCCTCTGGATCACTGTTCCATATCCCCAATGGTTTCTGGGTCGTGTGGGAAGGACCCCCTATCGCACACACTCACTTGGTGACGGTTCCGAAGGCCGTTGCGAAAAGGGGTTAAAACTGTTTGTCTAGGACCGACGCGCACCAGTGATCGATAAAATCTTCATCAATGGTCCAAGTAATTTTTGGTTTCAACTAAATGATTAATAGTGGCACAGTAAGTTCAAATTGGTCCAAGAAAGTTACTGTGGTGAATTCTATAACAGAAGGCTGAGTAGATTGTCACTTTAGAAGTAACAACAGAGGGTGGTGAATCGGAGGTTCTTTTATGAAATTGGTATGGTTTCTACACTATTCTTAATAGTGGTTCTATAGCTCAATCAAAGGAATCAAAGATCCTACCAGTCATTCAGTACATACAAAACCTGTTTCACATAAATTATGAATTCTTGTGAAAACATGACAGATGTATTGAAATGCAAAAGATACACACGGATCTGAAGATTGTCAGACTCGATTGGACAAAGTATATACCACAAGCAAAGCATGGACTAACACCGGACTGCCACCAGTGTAAAAGTTAAAAGTGTTAACTAGATTATTGACTCTAGTGCAAGTGGGAGACTGTTGGAAATATGCCCTAGAGGCAATAATATTTCTATTATTATATCTCCATATTCATAATTAAATAGTTTATATTCTATGCTATAACTGCTATGATCCTGGAATATGTGATTCGGTGGAAAACTCATATGCACGTGTGGAATGATAAACGGATAAATGAAATGTTCCTAGTCTTGCATCTAGGACTAGATCAAGTGTTGTTGATGATCATGTTTTCTGTCTTAGGATATCATTAAGTGTAACGATAGTCCTAAAACAACATTGAGATTATGACGTTGGAAGAACGATCATATTGAATAGACCCAAACTTGTTTCTTGTGAATTGGATTAGTATTGTCTGTATTCAATTGTAATAACATGGAATGTTAAAGTGTGATCTTGCTCCTTAGACCATGAGAGTATCATGGTCAATTCTTACCATGCGATGGGCTTTGGGGTTGCTCAAATGTCACCTGTAACACAGTGATCATAATGACAACTTACAGGTTCATCAAAAAGTTTGACAAGTGGCCAGATAGCTAAAGAGTGGGATTTGCTCCTCTGATGATGGAGAGATATTTTAGGGCCCTCTCGCTGCGACATCATCAATCATAGTCTGGCTAGGCACAACTTACTTCGTCACGGGGATGCCGGAACATAATAACGGGAAAGAAGAACAAAATCGGTAACAAGGATTTCGGTATAATGAGCATAGTGATGACTCAGGAGGATATCGATGCATCCTGGGTATTGTGAAGTATCGCTAAGGAAAGGGAGCATCACATGGTAACCAAAGGTTCACTCGAGTATCATTCGTGTACTCATAGGGACCAATATGGACGTCCACGGTCCCGCTGTCGGTCATTGAACGAACGATTTTGTCCATGTATGTGAGTTACCGAACCTACGAGGTAACAAGCTTAAGGCACTCATGATTTGCTGGGTATTAGTAGGATGGGTGTCATGAGAATATATTTGTGAAATTATTTCATGAATATTCGGAGGCCGAATTGCAAAAGGGGGAGGAGTCAGACTCCTCCTCACTAGCTGGCACACCAAGGGGGAAACTTTTCCCCTTGGTGGCAGCCCCCCTCCTGGATTAGGGGGTCCTTTGGTGTCCGGTCTATTCAATATAGGCCAGAATGATGGGCCGTGAAGACATATCAGAATACCCCCCCCCCCCCGTGTCCGGGTAGGACTCGTATGTGCGTAGAACGGCAAGTTTGGTTTCCGGGTGTAATACTTCCTTCCTCTGCAAACTGACTCTATACAACCCTAGGGCCCTCTGATGTATATATAAACTGGAGGGTTAGATCCGTAGAAAGGAAGAAGGATCATAGGCTAGATAGCTAGGGTTTAGCCATCACGATCTCGAGGTAGATCAACTCTTGTAACCCTTATACACACCAAATACAATCAAGCGGGACGTAGGGTTTTACCTCCTTTAAGAGGGCCCGAACCTGGGTAAATATCGTGTCCCTATTGTCCCTTTTTACCATTGAACCTTAGACACACAGCTTGGGACCCCCTACCCGAGATCTGCCGGTTTTGACACCGACATTGGTGCTTTCATTGAGAGTTCCGTGGTGTTGTCGACAGAAGGATCGATGGCTTGCCTCGTTATCGACAATGACGCTGTTTCCAGGGAGACTTTTCTCCCTGGTCAACTCTTTGTGTTTGGCGGCTTCATGCTACGTGCCAACTCGACCGGTCACCTTGAGTAGGCCGACAGCTATGCCCCTGGTCACCAGATCAGGTTTGGAAGTTTGAACTACATCGCTGATATCCAAGGAGACCTGATCTTCGAGGGGTTCGCGGCCTCGGCCGGCCGCTCCCCGCCCGCATGAAGGAGAGGCCCTTCGGATCTACTATCAGATCCCATCCAGGGGTCCACACACATGTCCGCCTAGGCCTTAGATCTAGGGCACACCACTTCATCCGAAGACGAGAGGATGAACCCCACTGGACTCTCTCTCACCACGGAGCTTCTATCCGGAGACCATATGTGACCACGCCGTCGGCGGACCCGTAGTCAAACGGGACTCTTCCCGTTATCAGGAAGCCGGACTCGCCTCTGGACACGAACTCCGAACTCTTGAGATCTGCCTCCTTCGGGCTCGGGTAAGTGGTTATCACCGAGCCTAGCTCCACAGATACTCAGACGCTTGTCCAGCTCTCGCTCTTAAATGAAACGCTGGACTTAATACAATCTCTTGCCATCATGGAAGTATCACCTCCGAACTTAATACGTCTCCAACGTATCTATAATTTTTGATTGCTCCATGCTATTATATTATCTATTTTGGATGTTATTGGACTTATTTTTACACTTTTATACTATTTTTGGGACTAACCTATTAACCGGAGGCCCAACCCAAATTACTGTTTTTTGCCTATTTTAGAGTTTCGCCGAAAAGAAATATCAAACGGAGTCCAAACGAAATGAAACCTTCAGGACCATTATTTTTGGAACAAACATGATCCACGAGACTTGGAGTGGACGTCAAGCAATCAACGAGGCGGCCACGAGGCAGGGGCGCGCCTACCCCCTGGGTGTGCCCTCCACCCTCGTGGGCCCCTCGTTGCTCCACCGACATACTTCTTCCTCCTCTATATATCCATATACCCCCCAAACATCTTGGAGCACCACGAAAACCTAATTCCACTGCCGCAACCTTCTGTACCCAAGAGATCCCATCTTGGGGCCTTTTCCGGAGCTCCGCCGGAGGGGGCATTGATCACGGAGGGCCTCTACATCAACTCCATGGCCCCTTCGATGATGTGTGAGTAGTTTACTTCAGACCTTCGGGTCCATAGCTAGTAGCTAGATGGCTGCTTCTCTCTCTTTGGATCTCAATACAAAGTTCTCCTCGATTTTCTTGGAGATCTATCCGATGTAATCTTCTGTTGCGGTGTGTTTGTCGAGATCCGATGAATTGTGGGTTTATGATCAAGTCTATCTATGAACAATATTTGAATCTTCTCTAAATTCTTTTATGCATGATTGGTTTATCTTTGCAAGTCTCTTCAAATTATCAGTTTGGTTTGGCCTACTAGATTGATCTTTCTTGCAATGGGAGAAGTGCTTAGCTTTGGGTTCAATCTTGCGGTGCTCGATCCCAGTGACAGAAAGGGAAACGACATGTATTGTATTGTTGCCATCGAGGATAAAAAGATGGGGTTTATATCATATTGCTTGAGTTTATCCCTCTACATCATGTCATCTTGCGTAAGGCGTTACTCTGTTCTTATGAACTTAATACTCTAGATGCATGCTGGATAGCGGTCGACGTGTGGAGTAATAGTAGTAGATGTAGGCAGGAGTCGGTCTACTTGTCACACACGTGATGCCTATATACATGATCATGCCTAGATATTCTCATAATTATTTGCTTTTCTATCAATTGCTCGACAGTAATTTGTTCACCCACCGTAATACTTATGCTATCTTGAGAGAAGCCACTAGTGAAACCTATGGCCCCCATGTCTATTTTCCATCATATTAATCTCCCGTCAACAAGTTATTTCTGGCGCCGTTTATTTTGCTTTATTTACTTTCAATCTATATCATAAAAATACCAAAAATATTTATCTTATTATTATCATCTCTATCAGATCTCACTCTTGCAAGTGGTCGTGAAGGGATTGACAACCCCTTTATCGCGTTGGTTGCGAGGTTCTTATTTGTGTGTGTAGGTACGAGGTGACTCGCGCGTGGTCTCCTACTTGATTGATATCTTGGTTCTCAAAAACTAAGGGAAATACTTACGCTGCTTTACTGCATCACCCTTTCCTCTTCAAGGGAAAACCAATGCAGTGCTCAAGAGGTAGCAGAACTACGCCCAGCTTGAACTGGGGGCTGGGAGTAGGGAATTTTACGTCCCACCCACCACCCACTTAATAGCCACTGCCGAGGATTAACCGACATGCTAGACTACGCCTCCGAAGACATCGATGGCATGGACGACGATGTCGAAGCCGAACCAGGTCAAAACCCGCCCATCACCGGGCATTGGATGGCCACTTCTAATTACGATGTATACATGGTGGACATGCCTGAGAAGAAGGACGGCGATGGCACTCAAGATCTAGATGAGGATAAGCCCGTCGATGAACCACCAAAATGCCAGCGTCAGCGGCACCGCTCACGATCATGTCGGGAAAGGGAAAGCAATACCGGCACCGGAGATAATGACACTCCGGACTACGCCGAAGACCCCGACAACCCCGTTGAGCCTGCGTTCGAGGGGGATGAAAGGGAAGAGGGTCAATTCAGCCCCGAAGAACTCACCGATCACGAGGATTCGTAAGATAGTAACAACTTACCTGTTGATATGTCTCCAATGTATCTATAATTTTTGACTATTCCATGCTATTTTATTATCAATCTTGGATGTTTTATAATCATTTTATATTCACTTTATACCATTTTTTGGTACTAACCTATTGACATAGTGCCAAGTGCCTGTTGATATTTTCCCATATTTTTTACGTCGCAGAAAATCAATATCAAACGGACTCCAAATGCAACGAAACTTTACGGAGATTTTTTATGGGCCAGAAGGAAGGCAATGGGCCCTGGTTGCACCTGGGGGGTCCCCCGAGGGGGCACAACCCACCAGGGCACGCCAGGAGGCCCTAGCACACCCTGGTGGGTTGTACCCACCTCGGGTGCCCCCGCGACTGCCTCTTTGCTCTATAAATACCCCAAAAATACCAGAACCCTAGGGGAGGCGACGAAATATTCATCCGGCCACCGCAGGGTCCAGAATCACTAGATCCAATCTAGACACCATCACGGAGGGGTTCACCACTTCCATTGGTGCCTCTCCGATGATGCGTGAGTAGATCTTTGTAGACCTTCGGGTTCGTAGTTAGTAGCTAGATGGCTTCATCTCTCTCTCTCTCGATCTTCAATACAATGCTCTCTTGGAGATCCATATGATGTAACTCTTTTTGCGGTGTGTTTGTTGGGATCGATGAACTTCGAGTTTATGATCAGATCTATGTTTTTATACCCATGAAAGTATTTGAGTTTCTTTGATCTCTTTTATGTATGATCTCTTATAGCCTCGTATTTCTTCTCCGATATTTAGGTTTTGTCTGGCCAATTTGGCCTATTTATCTTGCAATGGGAAGAGGTGCCCGGTTGTGGGTTCGATCTTACAGTGCTTGATCCCGGTGACAGAAAGGGAACCGACACGTATGTATCATTGCCACTAAGGATCAAAAGACGAGATCTATATCTACCACCATATAGATAAACGGATCTTGTCTACATCATGTCATTGTTCTTATTGCATTACTCCATTTTTCCATGAACTTAATACACTAGATGCATGCTGGATAGCAGTCGATGTGTGGAGTAATAGTAGTAGATGCAGGCAGGAGTCGGTCTACTAATCTTGGACGTGATGCCTATGTAATGATCATTGCCTGGATATCATCATAATTATTTGAAGTTCTATCAATTGCCCAATAGTAATTTTTTTACCCACCGTTTGCTATTTTTCTCGAGAGAAGCCACTAGTGAAACCTACGGCCCCCGGGTCTTCTTCTCATATATGCCTAGCGATCTACTTTTCCTTTCCATTTTTATTCAGATCTATTAAACCAAAAATCCAAAAATACCTTGCTGCAATTTATGTTATTTGGCGTTCGATCTATCAATCTACTACAATTTACCTCACGTCCGTTTGCCTATCTTGAGGCGCCATACCCCGGAAGGGATTGACAACCCCTTTAACACGTTGTGTTGTGAGGTGTTGTTATTTGTGTGCAGGTGCTGCTTACTTTATGTTGGTTGGTTCTCCTACTGGTTCAATACCTTAGTTTTGTAAATGATGGAAATACCTACCGTCTTTTTGCTACATCATCCCCCCCCTCTCCAGGGAAATACCGACGTAGTTCCAGCTACCATCACCTATCTCTGAAGAGGATGTTAGCCTTGGTGAGGAATATTTCATCATCCCAAAGGAACCCCTCTGATAACCCACAACTATAGGGGATCAATTGTAGCCTCTTTCGATAAGTAAGAGTTTTGAACCCAACGAGGAGCTAAAGGTAGACCAAATATCTCTCAAGTTCTATCGACCACCGATACAACTCTATGCACGCTTAACGTTCGCTTTACCTAGAACAAGTATGAAACTAGAAGTACTTTGTAGATGTTGTTGGATAGGTTTGAAAGATAATAAAGAGCATGTAAATAAAAGCTAGGGGCTGTTTAGATAAAGACACAACTAAATTAGTTTCAGTAGAGAGATTTTTGTCACGAGAAAGTTATTTGTCCCTAGGCAATTGATAACTAGACCAGTAATCATTGTTGCAATTTTGTTTGAGGGAGAAGCATAAGCTAACATACTTTATTTTCTTGGATCATATGCACTTATGATTGGAACTCTAGCAAGAATCCGCAACTACTAAAGATCATTAAGGTAAAACCCAACCATAGAATTATAAGGCATCAAGTCCTCTTTATTCCCATACACAAACAACCTACTTACTCGGGTCTGTGTTTCTATCACTCACGCCACCCGCCATAAGAAAATCATGAACATATCGCAAACCCTATAGCGGGGATCCCTCACACTTGCGCGACACGGAGAGCACCACAGGACAGCACCAATAATAAAACATGCAACTCAAACCAATCATGATCATCAATTAACCCATAGGACAAAACAGATCTACTCAAACATCATAGGATAGCCATACATCATTGGGAAATAATATATAGCTTTGGGCACCATGTTTAATTAGAGATTACAGCGGGTAAAAGAGGGGCTACACCGCTGCATAGAGGGGGAAAGATTCAGTGATGATGGCGGTGAACTTGTTGCTGTAGATTGCGGTGATGATGATGGCCCCGGCGGCGTTCTGGCACCATCGGAAGAGAGGGGGAGAGAGCCCCCTTCTTCTTCTTATTCTTCCTTGACCTTCTCCCTAGATGGCAGAAGGGTTTCCCGTCTGTTCCATGGCCTCCATGGCATGGGAGGGGCGAGAGCCCCTCCGAGATTGGATATATCTCTCTGTCTCTCGCTGTTTCTGTGTTCCCTAATTCTGCCCTTTCACCGTTTCTTAAATCCCCGGAGATCTGTAACTCCGATTGGGCTGAATTTTGGACACGATCTCTATCCGGATATTAGCTTTCTTTTGGCGAAAGAAGGGAACCAACCACCTTACGAGGTGACCACGAGGGCCCAGGGCGCGCCCCCTACCTCGTGGCCCCCTCGGGCATCGTCTCGCGTTGATTCTTCTTCCCAAAAGTCACATATATTCCAAAAAAATCTCCATGAGTTTTTATCCCGTTTGGACTCCGTTTGATATGGATTTTCTGTGAAACAAAAAACATGCAACAAACAGGAACTGGCACTGGGCACTTGATCAATATGTTAGTACCAAAAATAGTATAAAAAGTTGCCAAAAGTATATGAAAGTTGTATAATATTGGCATGGAACAATCAAAAATTATAGATATGACGGAGATATCACCCTCGAACAAGAACGCTTCAAGCCACGGCTCATCACCATTGTGCGGAGCCTAAAAAAGAAACAACAGGAGAGTAAAGCCGAACATGATACACTCAATGACAGATGGACTAAGGTCCTAGCCGCCAAAGAAGGATATGGCTTTGAGCGCCAAACAAAGAGTTATGCCCAACGCAGGCTACTGCCAAAATTCAAGGACGATGCCCTTGCACCAATACCGTCAAAATACAATCAGGCTGATCAACTGAACGGACCACCACGTGGACAGGACAAAATGGCTAATTATATCAAACACCAGCCCACGCCGCCTCACCATAGAGGCAAGATGATGGCCATCAAGCCTGGCACGACAAACATAACCAAGTTCGGGGTCAGCACCGAACACAGATGTCATCCGAACTCCATAGCGATGCCGCCCGGTACAGAGGTTCCGCACACCCCTTGTGCTTTACCGATGAGGTAATGCAACACCAATTTCCGGAAGGGTTTAAACCCGTGAACATTGAGCAATATGATGGAACGACGGATCCCACCGTATGGATTGAAGATTTTCTTCTCCACATTCACATGGCTCGCGGAGATGACCTCCATGCCATCAAATACCTCCCTCTAAAGCTAAAAGGACCAGCACGACACTGGTTGAACAGCCTCTCAGAGAAATCCATTGGAAGTTGGGAAGACTTAGAGGGTGCTTTTCGGGCCAACTTTCAAGGCACTTATGCCCGGCCACCGGATGCTGATGACCTGAGTCACATAGTCCAGCAACCTAGAGAGTCAGCTCGCAAACTTTGGAATCTAAAGAGAACCAATCATGGACCTGAGTCACATAGTCCTCTTGTCCGTGACGATGGCTCGCTCGACACCTCGTTCAAGAAAAGCCAAAGACTATGGCAGCTCTTACTACACTTATGACCCGCTTCTGTGCGGGCGAAGATAGCTGGTTGGCTTGTAGAAGCAATAGTACTAGTGACACCAGCACTTCTGAGGCCAGGGATGGCAATGGCAGGCCACGACACAACAAAAACAATCATCAGAACAATAACAAAGAAACAGAAGATACGAGAGTTAATGCCGGATTCAGTGGCTCCAAACCCGGTCAGCGGAAGATGCCGTTCAAAGGTAATAGGGATGGACCATCCAACTTGGACAAAATATGAGAGAATTCCTTATTTGGCCCTTTCTTAAATTTTGATTCCTTTTTTGGCCCAAAAAACATCCTTTTTCCTTTTTGGCACTTAAACTTTATTTTGTTCCCTATGTGCCACTTCCGTTAGTTTTGACAAGTAACAGTGTTAAGTTTGACCTAGAAAGATGGTTTTACCCCTTGTGTAGAATGTGACCTGATTATTTACATGCAAACGCAAAGGTAATGTGATATTTTTTGTTCGCCCAAAAAAGTGATATATTTTGTTGTAGTTCAATAATTAAAAAATAGTACTATATATATAATAGTACTCGTTGTAGAAAAAAGAATAGTTACTACCCATGTGTACACGATTAAATCATCGTCACATCGTCACGACAACTCGTGGGCGGCTCTGGCCGTGGCGGTGTACTGCCTGAGCGTGCCGACGAGCATGAGCATGGCGAAGATCTGGTGGATGTACTAGTCGATGTAACTTGTAAGTCGAACTGTTCGAAGTAACGTTTTTATTTCCCTTTCGGGTCAGAAAAAAAATAACAATGTGCATGAGACATGCACGAAAACACGTGTGTCATCAGATCACAGGGATCTCCTAGCTGTATTCGATTATGTATACATTACGTATCCATGCAGGATTTTAATTGTTCTCTGTCCAGTATGTCATCCCTATACTAATTGCTAAAACTCCAAAGCCTTCACAAACATCGCGGAGCCCCAGCACGTGATGTAGAACCCAGCACTGCTGGTGTACACGAGCTCATGGCAGCAGCGTACACGAGCCCATGGCTGCCTCCAGCAACACAGGAGCGGCGCTACCTCTCTTTCCATTTTTGTTGACAAACTACTGTCAAGGGCAAAATTGTCTTTGCATGTGCCAGTTAACACTACTGGATGGAAAAATGTATGAAAGTGTCAAATAGGGAACAAAATTTAAGCCAAGGTCCAAATAAGGAAGATTTTGTTTTATAGGGCCAAATAGGGAACCATATTTTAAGAAAGGGACAAATAAGGCATTCTCTCACAAAATATAGAGAGACCTTGCCAGATTCATGACACCCCTGACAAGCCTACCAACGACACCAACAGAAACTGCTGAGTTTTCAAACAGGACGGTTAATTAATTGCCGAACATAAGGGGAAAGGACCTCAAAGCGAGGACGATGATGAGCCTCGCCCGTCGAACACTGGGGGATAGAAACAATTTTCCCCCGAGGTGAAAACGGTGAACATGATCTATGTCACCCACATTGATAACCCACAAGTATAGGGGATCGCAACAGTTTTCGAGGGTAGAGTATTCAACCCAAATTTATGAATTCGACACAAGGGGAGCCAAAGAATATTTGAAGGTATTAGTAGTTGAGTTTTCAATTCAACCACACCTGGAGATTAATCATCTCCAGCAATATGATCAGTTATTAGAGTAGTTTGATAGTTTTGATAGTAGTGACAGTAGCAATAGTAATAGTAACAACGATAGCAGTAGTTTGTAGCAAGTGTAATAGTGATGATAGCAGTAGTAACTTAGCAGAAACAATAAGGATGAATTCGTAGGCATTGGATCAGTGCCTTGTTGGATGATATTCATCATGTGACAATTATCACCTAGGGCGATACGGCACTAGCTCCAGTTCATCGATATAATGTAGGCATGTATTCCGTAAATAGTCATGCATGCGTTATTAAAAGAACTTGCATGACATCTTTTGTCCTACCCTCCCGTGGCAGTGGGGTCCATATTAGAAACTAAGGGATATTAAGGCCTCCTTTTAATAGAGAACCGGAACAAAGCATTAACACATAGTGAATACATGAACTCCTCAAATTGCGGTCATCATCGGGAGTGGGCCCGGTTGTTCTCACTTCGGGGTTGCTGGATCATAACCGTAGTAGGTGACTATAACTTGCAATATCAGATCTAAAACATGGATATAATGATGAATTCATAAACAGTTCAGATCTTAAATTATGGCACCCGGACCCAAAGTGACAAGCATTAAGCATCGCAACATCATAGCAACATCAATCTAAGAACATAGTGGATACTAGGGATCAGGCCCTAACAAAACTAACTCGATTACATGATGAATCTCATCCAACTCCTCACAGACCAGCGAGCCTACGAAGGAATTACTCACTCCCGGTGGGGAGCATTATGGAATTGGCGATGGAGAAGGGTTGACGATGACGAAGAACGAATATCTCCCTCTCCGGAGCCCCAAACGGACTACAGATTTGCCATGCCGAGGAAGAACAGGGCCTGGCAGCAGCTCCATCTCGTGGATTGCGATAATTATTTCTCCCCTATTTTTTCTGGAATAATGTGATTTTATAGTACCAGGGGGGTCGTCAGCGGGGCCACCAGGTGGGTACAACCCACCTGGGCACGCCAGGAGAGGGGGGCGCACCCTGGTCGATTGTGCCCACCCAGGGGCCCCTCTCTGGTGGGTCTTGGCTCCAGAAATTCTTATTATTGGTATAAAAGTCCTCAAAAAGTTCCATTCCATTCCGAGAACTTTTATTTCTGCACAAAAACAACACCATGGTAGTTCTGCTGAAAACAGCGTCAGTCCTGGGTTAGTTTCATTCAAATCATGCAAATTAGAGTCCAAAACAAGAGGAAAAGTGTGAGAAAAAGTAGATACGTTGGAGACGTTTCACACATCCCCAAGAGGGAGCGCAAACGCGACTTAAGGGACGTCTGCCCCATAGAGAGTGTCACCCCAAAATTCAACCCATGGTTGGCTTGTCTGATCACCTTTGATCGCAGGGACCACCCAACCAGTATCTATCACGGAGGTTCGGCGGACCTGGTACTCGATCGTATCATCGACGGATACCATCTCACAAGAGTCCTTATGGACGGCGGCAGCAGCCTCAACTTGATCTATAAGGATACTGTCCGTAAGATGGGTATCAACCCATCAAGAATCAAGCCTAGCAACACTACCTTTAAAGGAGTGACACCCAGCGTGGAGGCCCGCTGCACAGGCTCATTAACACTGGAAGTAGTATTTGGCTCTCCAGACAATTTCTGAAGCGAAGAATTGATCTTCGACATCCTCCCTTTTCGCAGTGGTTATCATGCACTGCCCGGACGAACTGCTTTTGCCGGCTTTAATGCAGTACCGCACTATGCTTATCTGAAGCTCAAAATGCCTGGACCTCGTGGCGTCATCACAGTAAATGGGAATATGGAGTGCTCCCTCCGTACTGAGGAGCATATCGTGGCCCTAGCAGCTGAAGTATAGGGCGGCCTCATCAAGCCGAACAACTCATCAGTCATCAAGACCCATGACACTGCTAAACGTGTCCGATCCGCGTTACAATATGGTAGCTCGGTGGAACCGGAGCTTTAATAGCAGTTTAGCCTCCGACGATCGCCCCATAAGGTTGCAGCATACTTACCTCGCGTACATAACTACGCACTTGAAATACCTTGGGCGGCGCTGGACGCACACTGCAGATAAGCTCCATAGTATGACTTGACCCTATTCGGACCTCAAATATTTTTTCCAATGTAGGTTCGTTAAAATACCTACCTGATCTACAGTTGTGCGGGGACTCCTTTCTAGGTTCCTCTTTTTAAAAGACGACCATCGGACTCCTCCTCTCCAAGGATGTCTCACCAAGGAGAAACGGCGCAGACGTGCAGCAGGGCATCATTGGGGTTCTCAAATCACTACTTCTAGGACCTATGTAAACCTTTCCCTTGTGTAAACTTTTGGCATGTAAAATGGCCTCCATATTCATGGAATTATCTCTAACAACACGGCTCGACGTATTAATCAGGGTATAAAGGAAGTAGTTGATCACCACTTTGTTTGGCAATCATTTTATTTTATATTATCATTTGTATTCCCTCCCTACTTCAGATTACCACACGTGCTTTAGCCCGGCCTTTAACACCGGGGGTCATATTCGGCCCTGCACATTTCAAGTTCGAACACCTATATGGCACTCTTCGGTGTCCCGGATATTGCATTATATGCATTGGCTCTGAATCATGTCTTTGGTCTATATTTGGGTTGCCCGGCTCCTGTGCTTACCACCTTACGTTCCGCTAAGGTAGTAAAGGGAGAACTACTGCGATTGTATTTCTGGTTTGTCCGGTCAAGTACCTCAGTAGAGAAAGCTGAAAACTGACTGTCATGATAGGCGAGAGCTGGTCGGCGATTCGGTGACTTAGTATTATACTACAAATCATTAGCGATTCACCCTATGTTACACGAGGGGCTGGTCTTCGTCCAGCCGCATGGAAAAGGCACCATAGTCCGGATAGCCGCACACGCACAAGGGGCTAGTACTTAGCCCCACAGTCAAACTCCTATGGCTAAGTGAAAGTAATAAAGCCGCATAGTTCGATTGCCTGGTTCACCTCGCGGACACCTCCTTTATGGACCAATGCAAGACGTTGGATAAAGTGTGGTCACGCGTTATGCCGAACACCCCTATAGCATCTACATGGGGGTTGAAGCTGATGACTGGCAACTTTCAGAAATATAACAATAAACGGCCGCACAGGATAAAAAATCACTCAAATAGAAGGCACAAACATAGATATATAACAACATGGTTTCATAACATAGTTTCATAACAATAAACGGCCGAACACATTTAATCAAATATTATGTCCTTAGAACATTGACCCTCTATCTCTCGGGATCCTTCTAGGACGTCATCAAAGTACCTCTTCGGCTTCCGATGATCTTTTCCCTCGGGCGGGCCTGCAGTTTCCACTTCGGTGGCCTTCATCTTCTCCCATTGCATTTTGACGCGGGCGAAGGCCATCCGGGCACCCTCTATGCAGGTCGAGCGCTTTACAGCATCAATCCGCGGCCACACGTCGACAAGCCACTCCACTAAACTGAAGTAGCTCTAGGGATCGGCTCGGTCAGCCAGAGTTGGACTATCAGGTCCTTCATTGCCAAACCTGCCACCCTATGCAGATCTACCAGCTGCTTCATTTGGTCGTTCAGAGGCATCGTGTGTCCCGGTGCGAGAAATTGCGACCAGAACAGCTTCTCAGACGAGTTCCCCTCCTGGGCTCGGAAGAACTATGCGGCATCAGCGGCACTCTTCTGAAGATCAGTAAACGCGCCTGGAGAACTCCACACTCATGTGAGCGAACCGACATCTGACCTCCAAAGATACTCTGCAAAAGAAAGGCCTTACCAGCCGCTATCTGCCTCGCCTGGTGGATCTCTTCGCGAGCGCTCTGGGACTTGCTCTGTGCCTCTTTGACGTCCTGGAGAGCCTTGGCAAGCTCGGAGGACTGGGTCGAAGTCTTCTACTCCAATGTTTCGCATTTGTTGATGGCATCCTTCAGCTCCTGCACGACTTCGGCCACCCGAGCTTCGTGTTGGCGGCGGGCAGCTTGTTCGGCCTCTAGTTCAGCAGTTGCTTTATCAGCGGCTGCCTCATTCGCCTCTGCTTCCTTCTTGGCCTGGGCGAGGGCGCCTTTGAGGGTCTCGACCTTGGCTGCTGATACGTCTCCAACGTATCTATAATTTTTTATTGTTCCATACTATTATATTATCTGTTTTGGATGTTTATGGGCTTATTTATACACTTTTATATTATTTTTGGTACTAACCTACTAACCCAAGGCCTAGTGCAAATTGTTGCTTTTTTTGCCTATTTCAGTGTTTCGCAGAAAAGGAATATCAAACGGAATCCAAACGGAATGAAACCTTCGAGAGAGTTATTTTTGGAACAAACGTGATCCAAGGGACTTGGAATGGACGTCAAGAAATCAACGAGGAGGCTGTCGGTGTCAAAACTGGCGGATCTCGGGTAGGGGGTCCCGAACTGTGCGTCTAGGATCGATGGTAACAGGAGACGAGGGACACAATGTTTTACCCAGGTTCGGGCCCTCTCTATGGAGGTAATACCCTACGTCCTGCTTAATTGATCTTGATGAATATGAGTATTACAAGAGTTGATCTACCACGAGATCGTAATGGCTAAACCCTAGAGGTCTAGCTTATATGGCTATGAGTATCATTCTCCCCTTCCGGACTAAGTCCTCCGGCTTATATAGACACCGGGAGGATCTAGGGTTACACAAGGTCGGTTACAAAGAAAGGAATCTACATATTTAGTTTCCAAGCTTCCTTCCATGCCAAGGAGAGTCCCATCCGGACACGGGTGCAGTCTTCGGTCTTCATGTTCTTCACAGCCCATCAGTCCGGCCCATGGCTAACAAGCCGAACACCCGAGGACCCCTTAGTTCAGGACTCCCTCAGTAGCCCCTGAACCTGGTTTCAATGACAAGGTATCCGGCGCATAGATCTGTCTTCGGCATTGCAAGGCGGGTTCCTCCTTCCAAACTCCAAGATAGTCTTCAGACGTATTGATCGTGTCCGGACCTGTAACACACACACCACACACAACCACAAAGAGAATATAATAATCCATGAGTCCAATCCGCTGACAACTTTTTACAACATGACATCACGTCTGCCCGGTCATAATTTCGAACCGTTTTTCGTCTGCCGCTCCATGTTTCGAGACGAGGTTGCTATTGGCACATCTTGTCGAAGCAGAGATCGTGTCCCCTTATTGCGGAATTCTCATCAATACGGGCGTGGGTAACCCAACCGTGCCATTTACACAGCCCTTGGGTGTAGGAGAATTTTAAGGCGAGTGGGGAGGCATTCAATATTGGCTGCCCTTATAAGGAGATAAGAATCCCCTTTCTTCTCCCACGCCTTCTCTCATCCTCTGCCCTTCCACTCTTGAGCTCAGCGCCCAAGTACTCATCTTTTTCCCACTTTGAGCAAGCGCTCAACCATGTACGGATCCGGAGGTCAAGGCAAGTGGATGGCCTCCTTCGTCAAGGAGGAGGACATCGCCGAGCTTCGGGCGGCCGGGTACCTGGCGAAGGAAATCGCCCACCGTCTTCCAGCCCAGGGGCAAATCGTTCCCACACCGAAGCCCAGCGAGAGGGTAGTATTTATCCCTCATTTCCTCCGCGGGCTAGGGTTTCCACTCCACCCCTTTGTCGACGGGCTTATGTTCTATTACGGGCTATATTTCCATGATCTATCCCCGAACTCCTTCCTCAACGTCTCGCCGTTCATCGTCGTGTGTGAGGCCTTCCTCTGCATCCAACCCCACTTCGGGTTGTGGCTCAAGGTATTCAACGTGAAGCCGAAGGTGGTGGATGGCCAGCACGCGCAGTGCGGAGGCGGCATGGTGAGCAAGCTGGCCAATGTCTCCTGACCAAAAGGCACTTTCGAGGAGACTATAAAAGAATGGCACAAACATTGGTTCTACATCACAGAACTCCGCAGCACCACCTGGGCCGCAGCTGCCAAATTCAACTCTGGCGCTCCCATGCGACTCACCTCCTGGGTCGAGAAGAGCCTGAACTGGTGTTCGCCTGACGAGCTGACAGCGCTGCAGACGCGCGTTAAAATCATGGTGGACAAAGATGTCAAACTTGTCAATGTAATCCAGGTGATGCTAGTTCGCTGGATTCTCCCTTGCCAAAGCCGAAATCACTCTCTATGGGAGTTTAAACCGAAGAAGCACCAAACCCTGGAGAGGCTCTTCGAAACAACCCACGAAGATGACTGGAAGTTGCTTTTGAAGGGCAACGGGATACCGCGGGTACAGCATTAATTGCCCTGCCAACAAGGTAAATCTTTACCGCATCCTCTACTTGCTTGTTTCAAGGATGATATCTAAGCTTTCATTATTATGGCTTCTTCGGGACTAGATGGAGAAGGTGAAGCGGATACAATGTCCGGCTCCGCTGCCTGAAGAACCAGTCATCCCGCATTTAGAGAAGATGCTGGTGTTGGCGCCCTATAAGGCACCGGAGAAGAAGGCCACAGGGAAAGCCAAGAGGGTCCGAAGTGGCCCCCGCCGTAAGGGCACTTCGTACGTGATATCCGAAGACAAGACCCGCTCCTCCGCCACTGACGACGACGATGATGAGGAGGAGGAGGAGAACAACCCTCCCCCTGATGAGGGAAAGAAGAAGAGGGCGGCCTCCACGAACCTGGAGGCAGAGACGCCCAAGAAAGGGAAGGGCTCCCTTGCGGATAACTCCACGTGGGACATCGACAGTAGTCCGGAGAGACGCCCCCGCAATAAGCCTCAGGCTGCATCGTAAGTGCTAGGACTCATACATGCCCATAAATCTAGCCTCTCCTCTTCATTGTATTGACATGATTAGTTACGCTATTGCAGTCCGGCCCACAACAGCTCCTAGTGATCCTCGTCACGAGGTTTGTTGGATTCAAAGGCGATGGCCAGCGAGTCACCACCAGCTGCTCACTCCCCCACGGCCAAGGACAACATGGAGGTGCTATCCTGAAGGAATTTCCTAGGCCGGGGAGCGGCTCAGGAGGCGCCAAAAGGCGATGCCTCCGTCGCCGGACACCAGGGAAGCCAATCCCCACGAAGACCCGTGGTAAGGAGGGCTGTATTCAGTTCGGCCCTCAGCCGGACTCGATTCCGGAGACCGATGCGGCTCCGGAATCCGGCACGCAACCTTCTTCAAAAGAAGGGGGTATGCCTATTCCGCCGGTGACCCCTATCCAACCAGGAGCACCGGATAATCTGCTGGAAGCGCTGCGAGGCGCTTCCATTGTGGATGAGCACCATGTTCTTATGGGCACGGTGATTGAAAGGGTTCGGTCCGCCAAGAGCGGACTAACTGAAGCCTGCAGCAGCCTGCTGACAGGTTTTGAGGTCAACAACACAAAAAGAGAAAATCCCCATATAGACAGTAGCCCCTGATACACTGTCCGGCGTTCGGAAAGAAAAAGCCGGACAGAGGATCAATCCTTTATTGCAGGGAACTAACTAAATTGTTTGAAATGAATACGCAGGCGTTGCTATTGGCCGCAGTCTCACATACTGCCTAGGTCTCCGAACTGAAGCGGGGACTGGAGCAGGCCAAGGGGGAGCTTGGCCAGGTGAGGAGGCAGCTCCAAGAAAAACAAGGTATGTGATAACCCGTTATGTATTCAAAAAAGGTAAAATGATATGCATTGACCGAAGTGTCATGATATGTATAGAAGCGACGACCGAGGTCGAGGCCCTGAGACAAGCCCTGGCCAAAGCCAAGGAGAAGGCTGTCAAGGAGCAGGCCGCCCGTAAGAAGCTCAAGGCCCGGGTCAACGAGGTCCAACAGGAGCTTCAGGACGCGGTAAGGAAAGGAGCACCACACACCCGAGCGCTATTTTGCAGATGTCCTAGAGGGGCTCGCATTGTAGCAACGCAGTGTTCGTAGGATATTATCTTTGAATGAATGTATTCAAGTTCCTGCTACTTTGTATGATAGAACAAAGTGGGTTTGTGATATAATGCTTGTTATGTTTTTAAATTTTACCTCCTGTGCGGCCGTGTTGTACGAAATTTGAGGGTTAACCAATCGTCCGCTTCTGCCCCCACGTAGGTAGTACAGAAGTGTTCGGGATGGAATCTAAACAATCTTGATCCAATTATATATTCCTTGAAGGAGTTATTTAGCGCAACGAACCAGTTAACCAGACTATGCGGCTTTAACGCCCTCACTTAGGCATAGGAGTTCGACAATAAAAACATGGGCGCAGCCCCTAGTATCTGAACTAGAGTGCTATAAGCGTCTGATCGGGAAGTACCGATCCTTTGCATAATGCAGAAGAAATCTCCAATGATTTACAACCTCCGAACAGCTGACCGGCTCTCGCCGCATCATGACAGTCAGTTTTCGGCTTTCTCTACTGAGGTGCTCCTTTGGATAAACCAAGGCACAATCGCAATAGTTCTCCCTGTACTACCTTAGCCGATATAGCGGAATGTAAGGTAGCAAGCACATGAGCCGGGTAACCCAACTATTGACCAAAGACATGATTCGGAGCCAATGCATATAATGCTAAATTCGGGGTGCCGAACTATACTATAAAAAGTGTTCAGACTTTTGTTGTCGTAGTGTGGGGTGATATGAAGCCCCTGGCAAACATCAAATGTACCAAAGTGTACAGGTGCTACCTGATAGGGTTTACCAGAAAAGAAAAGACAAAAAAGGAAGAAAAAGAAGAACAAGTGATAAGCTAGGGCCGTAAAATTTGAGATGCAAACTATTCTTATTATAACAAGTGATAAGTTATAAGCTAGTGATTGAAGCCTGAAAAGGAAACGAATAAAAGTGAAATTATGTGTGTATCTGGTGTTAGTTGAGCCGCATTGTGGATCACAAGCTAGCTATGCCTCCGTCGTTGCCCATGGAATTTTGAGTGCTTAGTTATGTACGCACGGTGCAAATGCCACTACTTGACCAGGACTGAGACGGAGACCGAATTGCTAGTCTAGCTCCTGACGAGCCGAGTTGTCCTGCTACAGGGTAGTTCGGACCCTCTTGACGGTGTCCGTGGGCTCGGCAGCTGAATTAAGGTTCTGCTTGAGAAGGCCGCTCTGTACTTCTGCTGCTAAGGCAGCTGTGTGCTCTTTTGTACGGAGGGAGCTTCCATATTTCCATTGACTGTTATGACTCCACGTGGATCGGGCATCTTGAGTTTGAGATAAGCATAGTGTGGCACTGCGTTGAGTCGAGCAAATGTGGTTCGTCCGAGCAGCGCATGATAGCCGCTGCGAAAGGGGACGGTATCGAAGATTAACTCCTCGCTTCAGAAGTTGTCCGGAGATCCGAAGACAACCTCTAGTGTGATTGAGCCCGTACAGCGGGCCTCTACACCCGGTATGACTCCTTTAAAGGTAGTCTTTGTGGGCTTGATCCGTGATGGGTTAATGCCCATTTTGATCATTGTATCCTGATAGAGCAAATTGAGGCTGCTGCCACCGTCTATCAGGACTCGCGTCAGGTGGAACCTATCAATTATTGGGTCCAGGACCAGTGCGGCTGAACCGCCGTGACGGATACTGGTCGGATGATCCCAGCGATCAAAAGTGATTGGGCATGACAACCATGGATTAAATTTTGGGGTGACTGGCTCTATCGCGTATCTTGGTGATGTGGGTAGCGTATATCATGTTCACCGTTTTGACCCGAGGGGGAAACTTCTTCTGTCCCCCTATGTTTGGCGGTCGGGGATCCTCGTCGTCATCCTCGCTTTGCGATCCCTTATCCTTGTTTTTAGCATTTAACTTGCCGGCCTATTTAAAAACCCAACAATCTCTATTGGTGTGATTGGGTGGTTTGTCTGGGGTGCCATGAATCTGGCACGGACGATCAAGTATGCGGTCCAAGCTAGATGGGCCCGAATTGTTCTTTTGATACGGCTTCTTCCGCCGACCGGACTTAGAGCCACTGAATCCGGCGTTGACCGCCGTATCCTCGGTGTTATCATTGTTGTTTCATCGCTTCTACCTGTTGTGTCGAGACTTGTCTTTGATATTTTTAACTTCAGGGGTGCCAGCGTCGCTTGCATTGTTTTTGCTGCGGGCCAGCCAACTATCCTCACCCGCATAAAAGCGGGTCATGAGTGCCGTAAGGGCTGCCATAGATTTTGGCTTTTCTTGGCCGAGGTGGCTGGCGAGCCATTCGTCGCGGATGCTATGTTTAAAGGCCGCTAGGGCTTTGGCATCCGGACAGTCAACGATCTGGTTCTTTTTGGTTAGGAACCTAGTCCAGAATTTCCTGGCTGACTCTCCATGTTGTTGAACTATGTGGCTTAACTCATCGGCGTCTGGTGGCCTGACATATGTACCTTGGAAGTTGTCGAGGAAGGCTTCTTCCAAGTCTTCCCAGCTACCAATAAAGCTTTCAGGCAGGTTGTTTAACCAGGGCCGAGCTGTTCCTTTAAGCTTTAGAGGGAGGTATTTGATAGCGTGGAGGTCATCTCCGCGGGCCATATGTATATGGAGAATGAAGTCTTCGATCCATACTGCGGGGTCTATGGTTCCATTGTATGATTCTATATTCACGGGTTTGAACCCTTCTGGGAATTCATGTTCCATGACTTCGTCAGTGAAGCAATGAGGGTGTCCGGCGCCTCTATATCGGGCTGTATCGCGATGTAGCTCTGATTGAATCCGTCTGCGGCTTTCAGCCCGCGCATGACTAGGTTTGTCACGTCCGAATAGATGGTCGTCGTCGCGTGTCGGGGCACGTCCTCGCGATCCATAGATCGATCTGGTATGTCCTGCTTTGTTGTTCAGGTCCTACCGAAGGTCATATGTATGGTCGTGGGCTAATTTACCTCTGCCTTTGCGATGAGGCAGGGCGGGCTGGTGTTCGACTTGAGTTTCCATTTTGTCCCGACCACGTGGTGGTCAGTCAGCCGCATTGTGCAATGGTGGTATGTATTCCGGTGCCTCATCGTCGAACTGAGGTAGCAATTTGCGCTTCGGGTAGCTTTTGGTTGGGTGCTTGGGGCCGTATTCCTCGGCTGCTAGGACATCGGTCCATTTATCGTTGAGCAGATCTTGGTCAGCTTGAAGCTGTTGCTGCTTCTTTTTCAGGCTCCTTGCAATGGCTATCAGCTGGCGCTTGAAGCGCTCCTGCTCAAGAGGTTCCTCAGGCACGTTGAAATCCTCAGTGCCGAGGCTCGCCTCGTCCTCGGGGAGCGGAAGATAATTGCCGTACTCTGAGTCTTCGTGTGTGGCCTGTTTTTCTAGGGCTAACCTACCCATCTTCCCGTTCATCTTGTTCAGTAGCTGCGTCAACGGGGTCTTGATACGTCTCCAACGTTCTATAATTTTTTATTGTTCCATGCTATTATATTACCTGTTTTGGATGTTAATGGGCTTTATTTTACACTTTTATATTATTTTTGGGACTAACCTATTAACCCAAGGCCCAGTGCAAATTGCTGGTTTTTTTTTTGCCTATTTCAGTGTTTCGGAGAAAAGGAATATCAAACGGAGTCCAAATGGAATGAAACCTTTGGGAGCATGATTTTTGGAACAAACGTGATCCAGAGGACTTGGAGTGGACGTCAAGCAACCAACTAGGAGTCCACGAGGTAGGGGGCGCGCCTACCCCCTGGGTCCGCCCTCCCCCTCGTGGGCCCCTCGTGGCTCAACCGACCTACTTCTTCCTCCTATATATGTTCACATACCCCGAGAACATCCAGGAGCACCACGAAACCCTATTTCCAGCGCTGCAACCTTCCGTACCCAAGAGATCCCATCTTGGGGCCTTTTCTGGAGCTCCGCCGGAGGGGGCATTGATCACAGAGGGCCTCTACATCAACTCCATGGCCCCTCCGATGATGTGTGAGTAGTTTAGTTCAGACCTTCGGGTCCATAGCTAGTAGCTAGATGGCTTCTTCTCTCTCTTTGGATCTCAATACAAAGTTCTCCTCGATCTTCTTGGAGATCTATTCGATGTAACTCTTTTTGCGGTGTGTTTGTCGAGATCCGATGAATTGTGGGTTTATGATCAAGTCTATCTATGAACAATATTTGATTCTTCTCTGAAATCTTTTATGCATGATTGGTTATCTTTGCAAGTCTCTTCGAATTATCAGTTTGGTTTGGCCTGCTAGATTCATCTTTCTTGCAATGGGAGAAGTGCTTAGCTTTGGGTTCAATCTTGCGGTGTCCTTTCCCAGTGACAGTAGGGGCAGCAAGGCACGTATTGTATTGCTGCCATCGAGGATAAAAAGATGGGGTTTATATTATATTGCTTGAGTTTATCCCTCTACATCATGTCATCTTACCTAAGGTGTTACTCTGTTCTTATGAACTTAATACTCTAGATGCATGCTGGATAGCGGTCGATGTGTGGAGTAATAGTAGTAGATGCAGGCAGGAGTAGGTCTACTTGTCACGGACATGATGCCTATATACATGATCATGCCTAGATATTCTCATAATTATTCGCTTTTCTATCAATTGCTTGACAGTAATTTGTTCACCCACCGTAATACTTGTGCTATCTTGAGAGAAGCCACAAGTGAAACCTATGGCCCCGGGGTCTATTCTCCATCATATAAGTTTCCAATCTATTTTATTTTGCAATATTTACTTTCAATCTATATCATAAAATACCAAAAATATTTATCTTATCATTCTTATCTCTATCATATCTCACTCTCGTAAGTGACCGTGAAGGGATTGACAACCCTTTATCGCGTTGGTTGCGAGGTTCTTATTTATTTGTGTAGGTACGAGGGACTTGCGTGTGGCCTCCTACTGGATTGATACCTTGGTTCTCAAAAACTAAGGGAAATACTTACGCTACTTTTTTGCATCACCCTTTCCTCTTCAAGGGAGAACCAACGCAGTGCTCAAGAGGTAGCAAGAAGGATATCTGGCGCCGTTGCCAGGGAGTCTACGCACAAGTTAAGACATACCAAGTACCCATCACAAAGTCTTATCCCTCGCATTACATTATTTGCTATTTGCCTCTCGTTTTCCTCTCCCCCACTTCACCCTTGTCGTTTTATTCGCCCTCTTTTCCGTTCGCCTCTTTTTCCTTCTTGCCTTCTGTGTGCTCGTTCTTTTGCAATTTGTTGCCATCATGTCTGAAACTGGGGAGGTTATCATTGATAAGGATAATAATATGGAAAACTTTGATGCTATTGATGATCCTCTTGAAAATCCTATTATTTTGCACACTAAAAAGTTTATTATTGGTAGCGGTAATATTATTGGGAAGGGAGTTATTCAAGATTTCTTTACTTGTGCCGGTGCTTTGCCCACCATGAGTGGATCTATCCTTCATAAAACTAGTAGTCTCGCAAATGCTATATCTTTGCTCATAGTTGAACTTGAAAGACAATTTTTACATATGCATCCTTCCATACAAAGGATTTTCCTGGAATTTTCTAATATTGAGCATTCTTCTGTTAAGCAAGCAGCAACCATCTTTTTAGCTCATGAGTTCAGATTTATAATAAAAGAAGCCAATGAAATTTTTGCGCATTATAGGGTGGATGTTGGCCGTCCTTCCATAGAAGCAATCCTTTTCTATCAAGAAGACATTATGCGTTTACGATCTTCAGATCATGTTGCTTTTAATGAAACCCTTAGAAAAGAGGTTCCTACCGATGCTCTTGTTAATAGGATCTCTGAACTTAATGATAATTTTGCCATCCAGAACAATGGGCTAGGTTTTTCCCTTGAACAAAGGCTCGTGACTTTTTGCCAAAAGAATGCTTATAATGATGAATTGATTGTGCAATATGAGGGGCCAAAGGTGGAACCAACACCTCCCAAGCTTGATCTTGGGGACTTTTGTCCCTTTAAATTTAGCCCTTTTGATTACTTTTGCTTGACACAAATAAAGCTTGCTGTTGAACGTCGTAGGGAGTATGAGATGAGCTTTCGTGATTTACCTTATCATTATCATGGCAATACCTAGATCTATTCTTGCTTTTATGCCTAGCTAGGGGCGTTAAACGATAGCGCTTGTTGGGAGGCAACCCAATTTTATTTTTGTTTCTTGGTTTTTGATTCTGTTTAGTAATAAATAATTCATCTAGCCTCTTTTTAGATGTGTTTTATGCTTTTAATTAATGTTTGTGCCAAGTAGAACCTTTGGGAAGACTTGGGGAAAGTCTTTGCGATCTTGCTGTAAAAACAAAAACTTTAGCGCTCACGAGATTTGCTGCCATTTTTTATTGGAGAGTGCTATTTAGTTACTTCTTTTTGAAGATGATTAATAGATAAATTCCTCACGTCCAGAAATTAATTTTAGAATTTTTAGGGTTCCAGAAGTACTCGAAACCTAAAGATTACTACAGACTTTTCTGTTTTTGACAGATTCTGTTTTTCGTGTGTTGTTTGCTTATTTTGATGAATCTATGGCTAGTAATAGAGTTTATGAACCATATAAAAGTTGGAATACAGTAGTTTTAACACCAATATAAATAAAGGATGAGTTCATTACAGTACCTTGAAGTGGTGGTTTGTTTTCATTTACTAACGGAGCTCACGAAGATTTACTTTGAAGTTTTGTGTTGTGAAGTTTTCAAATTTTTGGGTAAAGATTTGATGGATTATGGAACAAGGAGTGGCAAGAGCCTAAGCTTGGGGATGCCCAAGGAACCCCAAGGTAAAATTCAAGGACAACCAAAAGCTTAATCTTGGGGATTCCCCGGAAGGCATCCCCTTTTTCATCTTCATCCATCGGTAACTTTACTTGGAGCTATATTTTTATTCGCCACATGATATGTGTTTTGCTTGGAGCGTCTTGTATGATTTGAGTCTTTGCTTTTTATATTACCACAATCATCCTTGCTGTACACATCTTTTGGGAGAGACACACATGAATTATAATTTATTAGAATACTCTATGTGCTTCACTTATATCTTTTGAGTTGGATAATTTTTGCTCTAGTGCTTCGCTTATATCTTTTAGAGCACGGCGGTGGTTTTATTTGATAGAAATAATTGATCTCTCATGCCTCACTTATATCATTTTGAGAGTCCTTTAGAACAGCATGGTAATTCACTTTGGTTATAAATTTTAAATGCTAAGAGAAGTTGGATGCTTGATAGATTGTTTTGAGAGATAAAGGTGGTAATATTAGAGGTGTGCTACTTGAGTAATTGTGAAATTGATGAATACTTGTGTTGAAGTTGGAAAGTCCCGTAGCATGCACGTGTGGTAAACGTTATGTGGCAAATTTTAAGCATGGAGTGTTCTTTGATTGCTTTCCTTACGAGTGGCGGTCGGGGACGAGCGATGGTATTTTCCTACCAATCTATCCCCCTAGGAGCATGCGCGTAGTGCTTCGTTTTGATGACTTGTAGATTTTTGCAATAAGTATGTGACTTCTTTATGACTAATGTTGAGTCCATGGGTTATACGCACTCTCACCCTTCCATCATTGCTAGCCTCTTCGGTGCCGTTCATTGCCCTTTCTCACCTTGAGAGTTGTTGGTGCAAACTTCGCCGGTGCATCCAAACCCCGTGATATGATACGCTCTATCACACATAAGCCTCTTATATCTTCCTCAAAACAGCCACCATACCTACCTATTATGGCATTTCCATAGCCATTCCGAGATATATTGACATGCAACTTTCCACCGTTCCATTTATTATGACACGCGTCATCATTGTCATATTGCTTTGCATGATCATGTAGTTGACATCATATTTGTGGCAAAGCCACCTTGCTTAATTTTTCATACATGTCACTCTTGATTCATCGCAATCCCGATACACCGCCGGAGGCATTCACATAGAGTCATATTTTGTTCTAAGTATTGAGTTCTAATTCTTGAGTTGTAAGAAAATAAAAGTGTGATGATCATCATTAGAGCATTGTCGCATGTGAGGAAAGGATGATGGAGACTATGATTCCCCCACAAGTCGGGATGAGACTCCGGACGAAAAATAAATAAATAAAAAGAGGCCATAAAAAATAGAAAAGAAGGCCCAAAAAATGAGAGAAAAAGAGAGAAGGGACAATTTTACTATCCTTTTTCCACACTTGTGCTTCAAAGTAGCACCATGATATTCATGATAGAGAGTCTCTTATTTTGTCACTTTCATATACTAGTGGGAATTTTTCATTATAGAACTTGGCTTGTATATTCCAATGATGGGCTTCCTCGAATGCCCTAGGTCTTCGTGAGCAAGCAAGTGGGATGCACACCTACTTAGTTTCTTTGATGAGCTTTCATATATTTATAGCTCTAGTGCATCCGTTGCATGGCAATCCCTACTCCTTGCATTGACATCAATCGGTGGTCATCTCCATAGCCCATTGATTAGCCGCGTAAATGTGAGACTTTCTCCCTTTTGTCTTCTCACACAACCTCAATCATCATATTCTATTCCACCCATAGTGTTGTGTCCATGGCTCGCGCTCATATACTACGTAAAAGTTTAAAGAGTTTGAAAAGGCTAAGTATGAAACAATTGCTTGGCTGGTCATCGGGGTTGTGCATCATGGGAGCATTTTGTGTGATGAAAATAAAGCATGGCCAAACTATATGACTTTCTAGGGATATGTTTTCTTTGGCTATGGTATTTTGATAAGACATAATTGCTTGATTAACATACTTGGAGTATTACTATTTTTATGTCAACAATAAATTTTTATCTTGAATCTTTCAGATCTGAACATTCATGCCACAATAGAGAAAAATACATTGAAGAACATGCTAGAAAGCATTCCAAATCAAAAATTCCGTTTTTATCATTTACCTACTCGAGGACGAGCAGGAATTAAGCTTGGGGATGCTGATACGTCTCCAACGTATCTATAATTTTTTATTGTTCCATGCTATTATATTACCTATTTTGGATGTTAATGGGCTTTATTTTACACTTTTATATTGTTTTTGGGACTAACCTATTAACCCAAGGCCCAGTGCAAATTGCTGTTTTTTTGCCTATTTCAGTGTTCTGCAGAAAAGGAATATCAAACGGAGTCCAAACGGAATGAAACCTTCGGGAGCGTGATTATTGGAACAAACGTGATCCAGAGGACTTGGAGTGGGCGTCAAGCAACCAACTAGGAGTCCACGAGGTAGGGGCGCGCCTACCCCCTGGGTCCGCCCTCCCCCCTCGTGGGCCCCTCGTGGCTCAACCGACCTACTTCTTCCTCCTATATATGTTCACATACCCCGAGAACATCCAGGAGCACCACGAAACCCTATTTCCAGCGTTGCAACCTTCCGTACCCAAGAGATCCCATCTTGGGGCCTTTTTCGGAGCTCCGCCGGAGGGGGCATTGATCATGGAGGGCCTCTACATCAACTCCATGGCCCCTCTGATGATGTGTGAGTAGTTTAGTTCAGACCTTCGGGTCCATAGCTAGTAGCTAGATGGCTTCTTCTCTCTCTTTGGATCTCAATACAAAGTTCTCCTCGATCTTCTTGGACATCTATTCGATGTAACTCTTTTTGCGGTGTGTTTGTCGAGATCCGATGAATTGTGGGTTTATGATCAAGTCTATCTATGAACAATATTTGATTCTTCTCTGAAATCTTTTATGCATGATTGGTTATCTTTGCAAGTCTCTTCGAATTATCAGTTTGGTTTGGCCTACTAGATTGATCTTTCTTGCAATGGGAGAAGTGCTTAGCTTTGGGTTCAATCTTGCGGTGCTCGATCCTAGTGACAGAAAGGGAAACGACACGTATTGTATTGTTGCCATCGAGGATAAAAAGATGGGGTTTGTATCATATTGCTTGAGTTTATCCCTCTACATCATGTCATCTTACCTAAGGCGTTACTCTGTTCTTATGAACTTAATACTCTAGATGCATGCTGGATAGCGGTCGATGTGTGGAGTAATAGTAGTAGATGCAGGCAGGAGTCGGTCTACTTGTCACGGACGTGATGCCTATATACATGATCATGCCTAGATATTCTCATAATTATTCACTTTTCTATCAATTGCTCGATAGTAATTTGTTCACCCACCGTAATACTTATGCTATCTTGAGAGAAGCCACTAGTGAAACCTATGGCCCCCGGGTATATTCTCTATCATATAAATTTCCAATCTATTTTATTTTGCAACCTTTACTTTCAATCTATATCATAGAAATACCAAAAATATTTATCTTATCATTCTTATCTCTATCAGATCTCACTCTCGTAAGTGACCGTGAAGGGATTGACAACCCCTTTATCGCATTGGTTGCGAGGTTCTTATTTTTTTGTGTAGGTACGTGGGACTTGCGTGTGGCCTCCTACTGGATTGATACCTTGGTTCTCAAAAACTGAGGGAAATACTTACACTACTTTGCTGCATCACCCTTTCCTCTTCAAGGGAAAACCAACGGAGTGCTCAAGAGGTAGCAGGTCTTCGTTGTCTTCGGCACCTCCCGGAGTATTATCTTCTCCTGTGCCGGTGTTGCTATCTCTACTGCGGCGTGACTTAGAGCGGCGCCGCTGACGCTGGCGCTTTGATTGTGTTTTGGAAGGTTTATCCTCTACTGGGTCTTCCTTGTCATCGCCGCTGTTCTCCTTTAGTGCATACACCATGTATACATCATACGAGGAAGTGGCCGTCCAACGTCCGGTGAATGGCGGGTTCTGGGCCTCTTCTTCTCCGGCATCGTCGTCCATACCATTGATGTCGTCGGAGCCGTAATCAAGCTTGTCGGTTAAATCCTCGACAGTGGCTATAAAGTGGGTGGCGGGTGGGGAGCGAAATTCTCCGCCGTCAGCCCCTAGTTCGAATCGGACATAGTTCGACTGTGGGTCCCCCGCCAAGGACAGGTTCTTTAATGAGTTCAATTAGCACATCGCCCAAGGGTGAGTGCTGGAAGATGTCTGCGGTGCTGAACTCGAAGATCGATAAACAATCAAGTTCGGCGTCCACGGGCTCACATGGTTCAGAGCTTATGGCCGGAGACGAGTCCGGGGTTCTGGTGACATAGATATCATGTGATGTTAAGTCCATGTGCGGCTCCAATGCCGGGGAATCTATGGCCTCCGTGGTGGGGTTGAGCCTCCGATCCTTGGATGGCGCAGTATGCTCCGGATCTAAGGCCAGAGCGGTTGCAGGAGCTATCTCCTGAATGTGGTTCGATGACAGATTTAGGTCATGTTCATCGAGGGGACCAGGACCGGTGGTCACGGTCTCAAATCCGGCGAAGATCAAATCTCCACGGATGTCCATGACGTAGTTCAAGCTCCCAAATCTGACATGATGGCGATGGGCGTAGCTTTCGATCTACTCCAGATGGCCTAGCGAGTTGGCCCGTAGTGCGAAGCCGCCGAACACAAAAATATGTCCGAGTAGGAAGACTCCCCCCTGGACAGCATCGTTGTAGATGATTGAAGGAGCCATCGAACCTCTTGACGGCGGCACAGTGGAACTCTCAATGAAAGCACCAATGTCGATGTCAAAACCGGCGGATCTCGGGTAGGGGGTCCCGAACTGTGCGTCTAGGATCGATGGTAACAGGAGACGGGGGACACAATGTTTTACCCAGGTTCGGGACCTCTCTATGGAGGTAATACCCTACGTCCTGCTTGATTGATCTTGATGAATATGAGTATTACAAGAGTTGATCTACCACGAGATCGTAATGGCTAAACCATAGAGGTCTAGCTTATATGGCTATGAGTATCAATCTCCCCTTCCGGACTGAGTCCTCCGGCTTATATAGACACCGGGAGGATCTAGGGTTACACAAGGTCGGTTACAAAGAAATGAATCTACATATTTAGTCGCCAAGCTTGCCTTCCACGCCAAGGAGAGTCCCATCCGGACACGGGTGCAGTCTTCGGTCTTCGTGTTCTTCATAACCCATCAGTCCGGCCCATGGCTAACAGGCCGGACGCCCGAGGACCCCTTAGTCCAGGACTCCCTCAGAGGCCACGAGGCAGGGATGCGCGCCCCCCATCCTCATGGGCCCCTTGTAGCCCCAGTGACCTACTTCTTCCTCCTATATATATCCATATACCCCGAAAACATCCAGGAGCACCACGAAACCCTATTTCCACCGCCGCAACCTTCTGTGCCCAAGAGATCCCATCTTGGGGCCTTTTCCGGAGCTCCGCCGAAGGGGGAATCAATCACATAGGGCTTCTACATCAACACCATCGCCTCTCCGATGATGTGTGAGTAGTTTACCTCAGACCCTCGGGTCCATAGTTATTAGCTAGATGGCTTCTTCTCTCTCTTTGGATCTCAATACCATGTTCTCCTGGATCTTCTTGGAGATATATTCGATGTAACTCTTTTTGCAGTGTGTTTGTCGAGATCCGATGAATTGTGGGTTTATGATCAAGATTATCTATGAACAATATTTGGTTCTTCTCTGAAATCTTTTATGTATGATTGGTTATCTTTGCAAGTCTCTTCGAATTATCCGTTTGGTTTGGCCTACTAGATTGATCTTTCTTGCAATGGGAGAAGTGCTTAGCTTTGGGTTCAATCTTGTAGTGTCCTTTCCCAATGACACCAGGGGCAGCAAGGCACGTATTGTATTGTTGCCATCGAGGATAAAAAGATGGGGTTTATATCATATTGCTTGAGTTTATCCCTCTACATCATGTCATCTTGCTTAATGTGTTACTCTGTTCTTATGAACTTAATACTCTAGATGCATGCTGGATAGCGGTCGATGTGTGGAGTAATAGTAGTAGATGCAGAATCGTTTCAGTCTACTTGTCACAGACGTGATGCCTATATACATGATCATGCCTAGATATTCTCATAATTATGCACTTTTCTATCAATTGATCGACAGTAATTCATTCACCCACCGTAATACTTATGCTATCTTGAGAGAAGCCACTAGTGAAACCTATGGCTCCCGGGTCTATTCTCTATTATATTAATCTCCCGTCAACTAGCTATTTCTGTCGCCGTTTATTTTGCAATCTTTATATTCTAATCTATATCATAAAAATACCAAAAATATGTATCTTATTATTATTATCTCTATCAGATCTCACTCTCGTAAGTGACCGTGAAGGGATTGACAACCCCTTTATCGCATTGGTTGCGAGGTTCTTATTTGTTTGTGCAGGTACGATGGACTTCCATGTAGTCTCATACTGGATTGATACCTTGGTTCTCAAAAACTGAGGGAAATACTTACGCTACTTTGCTGCATCACCCTTTCCTCTTCAAGGGAAAACCAACGTAGTTCTCAAGAGGTAGCAAGAAGGATTTCTGGCTCCGTTGCCGGGGAGGTTGCACCAAGTCAAGTCAAGGTTTGATCTCCCGTCAACAAGCCATTTCTGGAGCCGTTGCCGGGGAGATCTACGCACAAGTCAAGACATACCAAGTACCTATCATAAACTCTTATCTCTCGCATTACATTATTTGCCATTTGCCTCTTGTTTTCCTCTCCCCCACTTCACTCTTGCCGTTTTATTCACCCTCTTTTTCCTTCCCGCCTTCTGTGTGCCCGTTCTTTTTGCAATTTTTTGCCATCATGTCTGAAACTAGGGATGTTATCATTGATAAGAATAATAATATGGAAAACTTTGATGCTATTGATGATCCTCTTGAAAATCCTACTATTTTACACACTAAAAAGTTTTGGATTGGTAGCGGTAATATTATTGGGAAGGGAGTTATTCAAGATTTCTTTACTTGTGTCGGTGCTTTGCCCACCATGAGCGGGTCTATTCTTCATAAAACTAGTAGTCTCCCGGATGCTATATCTTTGCCCATGGTTGAACTTGAAAGACACTTTTTACATATGCATCCCTCCATACAAAGGATTTTCCTAGAATTTTCTAATATTGAGCATTCTTCTGTTAAGCGAGCAGCGACCATCTTTTTAGCTCATGAGTTCAGATTTATAATAAAAGAGGCCACTAAAAATTTTGCGCATTATAGGGTGGATGTCGGCCGTCCCCCCATAGAAGCAATCCTTTTCTATCAAGAAGACATTATGCGTTTACGATCTTTTGATCATGTTGCTTTTAATGAAAACCTTAGAAAAAAGGTTCCTACCGATGTTCTAGTTGACAGGATCTCTGAACTTAATGATAATTTTGCTATCCAGAATAATGGTTTAGGTTTTTCCCTTGAACAAAGGCTCATCACTTTTTTCCAAAAGAATGCTTATAATGATGAATTGGTTGTGCAATATGAGGGGCCAAAGGAGGAACCAATACCTCCCGAGCTTGATCTTGGGGACTTTTGTCCCATTAAATTTAGCCCTTTTGATTACTTTTGCTTGCCATAAAGAAAGCTTGCTGCTAAACGTAGGGAGTATGAGATGAGTTTTCGCGATTTACCTTATCATTATCATGGCAACACCTAGATTTATTCTTGCTTTTATGCCTAGCTAGGGGCGTTAAACGATAGCGCTTGTTGGGAGGCAACCCAATTTTATTTTTGTTCCTTGTTTTCTGGTTCTGTTTAGTAATAAATAATTCATCTAGCCTCTGTTTAGATGTGTTTTTATGCTTTTAGTTAGTGTTTGTGCCAAGTATAACCTTTGGGGAGACTTGGGGAAAGTCTTTGCGATCTTGTTGTAAAAAACAGAAACTTTAGCGCTCACGAGATTTGCTACCAGTTTTTACTGGAGAGTGCGATTAGGTTGATTCTTTTTGCAGATAATTAATAGATAAATTCCTCACGTCCAGCAATTTATTTAATAATTTTTGGAGTTACAGAAGTATTCGAAACCTACATATTACTACAGACTGTTCTGTTTTTGATAGATTCTGTTTTTCGTGTGTTGTTTGCTAATTTTGATGAATCTATGGCTAGTATCTGAGGGTATAAACCATAGAGAAGTTGTAATATAGTAGGTTTAACACCAATATAAATAAAGAATTATTTCATTTCAGTACCTTACATGGTAGTTTGTTTTCTTATACTAACGGAGCTCATGATATTTTCTGTTTAAGTTTTGTGTTGTGAAGTTTTCAAGTTTTGGGTAAAGATTTGATGGATTATGGAATAAGGAGTGGCAAGATCCTAATCTTGGGGATTCCCAAGGCATGCCAAGGTAAAATTCAAGAAAAACCAAAATCCTAAGCTTGGGGATGCCCCGGATGGCATTCCCTCTTTCGTCTTCTTCTATCGGTAACTTTACTTGAGGCTATATTTTTATTCACCACATGATATGTGTTTTGCTTGGAGTGTCTTGTATGATTTGAGTCTTTGATTTTTAGTTTACCACAATCATCCTTGCTGTACACACCTTTTGGGAGAGACACACATGAATTGGAATTTATTAGAATACTCTATGTGCGTCACTTATATCTATTGAGCTAGATAATTTTGCTCTAGTGCTTCACTTATATCTTTTTAGAGCACGGTGGTGATCTCTCATGCTTCACCTATATTATTCTGAGAGTCCTTTAGAAAAGCATGGTAATTTGCTTTGGTTATGAAATTAGTCCTAATATGATAGGCATCCAAGATGGGTATAATAAAAACTATCATAAAACATGCAATGAGTACTAGGAGAAGTTTGATACTTGATAATTGTTTTGAGATATAAAGATGGTGATATTAGAGTTGTGCTAGCTGAGTAGTTGTGAATTTGAGAAATACTTGTGTTGAAGTTTGAAAGTCCCGTAGCATGCACGTATGGTAACCGTTGTGTAACAAATCTGAAACATGAGGTGTTCTTTGATTGTCTTCCTTATGAGTGGCGGTCGGGGACGAGTGATGGTCTTTTCCTACCAATCTATCCCCCTAGGAGCATGCGCGTAATGCTTGGTTTTTGATGACTTGTAGATTTTTGCAATAAGTATGTGAGTTCTTTATGACTATTGTTGAGTCCATGGATTATACGCACTCTCACATTTCCATCATTGCTAGCCTCTTCGGTACCATGCATTGCCCTTTCTCACCTTGAAAGTTGGTGCAAACTTCGTTGGTGCATCCAAACCCCGTGATATGATACGCTCTATCACACATAAACCTCCTTATATCTACCTCAAAACAGCCACCATACCTACCTATTATGGCATTTCCATAGTCATTCCGAGATATATTGCCATGCAACTTTCCACCGTTTCATTCATGACACGCTTCATCATTGTCATATTGCTTTGCATGATCATGTAGTTGACATCGTATTTGTGGCAAAGCCACCATGCATAATTTATCATACATGTCACTCTTTATTCATTGCCCTTCCCGATACACCGCCGGAGGCATTCATATATAGTCATATTTTGTTCTAATATCGAGTTGTAATCATTGAGATGTAAATAAATAGAAGTGTGATGATCATCATTAATAGAGCATTGTCCCAAATAAAAAAGGAGAAAGGCCAAAAAAGAAAGGCCCCAAAAAATAAAAAAAATAAAAAGAAATAAAAAGGGGCAATGCTACTATCCTTTTTTCCACACTTGTGCTTCAAAGTAGCACCATGATCTTTATGATAGAGAGTCTCTTGTTTTGTCACTTTCATATACTAGTGGGAATTTTTCATTATAGAACTTGGCTTGTATATTCCAACAATGGCCTTCCTAAAATGCCCTAGGTCTTCGTGAGCAAGCAAGTTAGATGCACACCCACTTAGTTTCTTTTGTTGAGCTTTCATACATTTATAGCTCTAGTGCATCCGTTGCATGGCAATCCCTACTCCTTGCATTGACATCCATTGATGGGCATCTCCCTAGCCCGTTGATTAGCCGCGTCGATGTGAGACTTTCTCCTTTTTTGTCTTCTCCACATAACCCCCTATCATTATTCTATTCCACCCATAGTGCTATATCCATGGCTCACGCTCATGTATTGCGTGAAAGTTGAAAAAGTTTGAGACTACTAAAGTATGAAACAATTGCTTGGCTTGTCATCGGGGCTGTGCATGATGACAGCATTCTTGTGTGACGAAGATGGAGCATGACCAAACCATATGATTTTGTAGGGATGAATTTTGCCATGTTATTTTGAGAAGACGTGATTGCTTAGTTAGTATGCTTGAAGTATTATTATTTTTATGTCAATATTAAACTTTTGTCTTCAATCTTTCGAATCTGAACATTCATGCCACAATAAAGAAAATTACATTGAGAATTATGCTAGGTAGCATTCCACATCAAAAATTCTGTTTTTATCATTTACCTACTCGAGGACGAGTAGGAATTAAGCTTGGGGATGCTTGATACGTCTCCAACGTATCTATAATTTTTGATTGTTCCATGCTATTATATTATCTATTTTGGATGTTTATGGGCTTATTTATACACTTTTATATTATTTTTAGGACTAACCTACTAACGCAAGGCCCAGTGCAAATTGTTGTTTTTTTGCCTATTTCAGTGTTTCGAAGAAAAGGAATATCAAACGGAATCCAAACGGAATGAAACCTTCGGGAGAGTTATTTTTGGAACAAACATGATCCAGGGACTTGGAGTGGACGAAAAGAAATCAACGAGGAGGCCACGAGGCAGGGAGGCACGTATTGTATTGTTACCATAGAGGATAAAAAGATGGGGTTTATATCATATTGCTTGAGTTTATCGCTCTACATCATGTCATCTTGCTTAATGCGTTACTCAGTTCTTATGAACTTAATACTCTAGATGCATGCTGGATAGCGGTGGATGTGTGGAGTAATAGTAGTAGATGCAGAATCATTTTGGTCTACTTGTCGCGGACGTGATGCCTATATACATGATCATGCCTAGATATTCTCATAATTATGCACTTTTCTATCAATTGCTCGACAGTAATTTGTTCAACCACCGTAATACTTATGCTATCTTGAGAGAAGCCACTAGTGAAACCTATGGCCCCCGGGTCTATTCTCTATTATATTAATCTCCCGTCAACTAGCTATTTCTGTCGCCGTTTATTTTTCAATGTTTATATTCTAATCTATGTCATAAAAATACCATAAATATTTATCTTATTATTATTATCTTTATCAGATCTCACTCTCGTAAGTGGCCGTGAAGGGATTGACAACCCCTTTATCGTGTTGGTTGCATGGTTCTTATTTGTTTGTGCAGGTACGAGGGACTTGCGTGTAGTCTCATACTAGATTGATACCTTGGTTCTCCAAAACTGAGGCAAATACTTACGCTACTTTGCTGCATCACCCTTTCCTCTTCAAGGGAAAACCAATGCAATGCTCAAGAGGTAGCAGCTACGCCAACTATGATCATAATCAAAGCATTCTATGAGTTAACCTCTAAATATACATATCACTTCTAACATGAAAATAATTTTTTAACATCGTATGCATACCTTGCGTTTTGTCGAACCGCTTGTTGATGCGGTCGAGTTTCTCATTTTCCACCTGAAGCTTCCGATTGTGTTTGGAAACTTCTGCCGCCTAGGCGGTTGCCGCCAACATGGAGGCATGTTACAATAACATCACAATATGTTACTCTCTCGAATACTATGTGGATTCTCTGTCTGATTTCTTCTATACCAGACAGAGCCTCAGGGGCTACTGTCTGTACAAAGGTTTATTCTTCTATATGAAAAGTTTTTAGACCATTACGTCGCATACCTCAAAGCCTGTCAGTAGGCTGCAGAAGGCTTCGTCCAGTCCGTTTTTAGCAGACTGAACCTTCTCCATAACCACACCCATCAGGATGCGGTGCTCCGCCATGAAGGAAGCACTTTGCAGTGCTTCCTCCAGAGCGTTGGGCGCCTCCGGATTAGTGGAGGTTGTCGATGGAGTTGATGCTCCTCCCCCCTCTTTCCTAGGGGGGCTGCTTATCCGATCCCAAAGCCATGCTGGCCTCCGGAATGGTGTTCGGCTGGAGCCCGGATTGCTTGAGCTCCCCACCGTCGGTTGTCATAAGGATCGCCTTCCCTAGGTCTTCGTCGACCAAGGTATTAACCTCAGGCGCTCTCTTGACGGATCCGCTCGCCCCCTCTCGGCCAGGGGATGTCCTTTGGGACGACACTTCGGTGTCCTCCATGGCGTTAGGCGAGGGGGCTCGCCGCGGCGTATCACTCTCTGCCATTTCGGGAAGCAGAGAGTTCCCCTCTGTAATGCAGTATGGGGGAGCGTGTAGGGAGGGCTGAAGGGCAAATAACAAAATAACTTACATAATGGAAGCAACTAGACCAAAGATAACAGTGAGTTTCTGAATACTTACGATTTGGCCAGGGGCTTCACCCAAGGAGGTTTCTTGGGGACTACTTCGGACTCTGAATCCGAACTGTCCGGGAGGGTCAGCTTCCCTCTCTTGGGCGCATCCCCCTCCGGGTCTTCAGAGGCCGCCCTCTTCTTCTTCCTCCCCTTATGGGGGGAGTCGCTATCCACCTCCTCCTCCTTTCCTCGTATCCTTCGTGGAAACAGAGGGCTTCGGTCTCTTCGGACATTGTTTCCGAAGGACCCTTGGGGCGGGGGCCGCCCTTGGCCTCCTTGACTTTCTTCTTCGTGGTTCTCTTCTCCGGCACCTGATAGGGCGCCGGGACCAGCATCTCCGTTAGCCGGGGTGTGGTCGGGTCCTCAGGCAGCGGTGCCGAACAGTTAATCTGCCCCACCTTTGTTGTCCAAACCTGTAAGGAAAGAAGGCAGTATAATTTCTATTATATCTGAAATATTGACCGGATAGGTCGTCGGAAAGATTATGCTTACCGCCATGGCTGGGTTCTCGATGTCAAGTCCGATGTCCTCGGTCTTCTTTGACCACTTTTTCTGAGCCTTGAAGAGTTGCTTCCATATATCTTCGTGCGTGGTGCTGAAGAAGCGCTTCAGGGTTCGTGGCTCCTCCGGATTAAACTCCCACATGGGGGAGGCCCGAAGTTGGCAGGGATGGATGCGGCGGAACAGCATCACTTGAATCACATTTCTGAGACCGATGTTCTCACCCAACATGTTGGAGATGCGCTTCTGGAGCATCTTCACCTCCGATTTGGACCCCCAATCAAGGCCCTTGGCGGTCCATGAGGTGAGTCTCACGGGGGGTTCGGATCTGAAATCAGGCGTGGCCGCCCAAGTGGCATCGCAGGGTTCGGTGATATAGAACCACTCCTGCTGCCATACCTTGACTGTTTCTACGAATGCCCCTTTTCGCCAGATTGCGTTGGGGAGCTTGCTTACCATAGCTTCGACGCAATACGCATGATGTCCATCGACCACCTTCGGCTTCAGATTGAAAACTTTGAGCCACAACCCGAAGTGTGAGGGGGTGCGGAGGAGAGCCTCACACACGACTATAAAAGTCGATATGTGGAGGAAGGAATTTGGGGCTATATCATGGAAATCTAGCCCGTAGAAAAATATAAGACCCCGGACGAAGGGGTGGAGGGGAAATCCTAGCCCCTAAGGAAGTGGGGGATGAACCCTCTCACCAGGCCCTGGAGTAGGAATGACCTGGTCTTCATATGGAATCCTATGCGCGATGTCCGCGGACAGATAGCCCGCGCTCCAGGGATCCTTGACGTCCTTTTCGGTGACAGTGGAGGCCTACCACTTGCCCTTGGAGTCGGACCCGGCCATTGCTGGGAAGGGTGGCAGCGGTGGAGGAGATTGGAGTTGTAGGTACTGGAGCTTGGAGATTGGGAGACAGAATCTAGAGGAAGGCGTGAAGAAAAAGGAGGGGTCTTTACCCTTTTAAGGATGGTGAAAATGCCAAGCGTCGCCCTCTAAAGCCATAAAACTTGCGTGCTCCCAACGAGATCGTGCCTAAGGTGCGGTTGGATTACCCCAATCATATTGATAAGAATCCCGTTATGGGCGGGTATGATCTCTGTTGCGACGAGACGTGCCAATGGAGGCTAGGCCTCAAAACGCGAAACGAGAAGCGTGAAAATGGTTCGAAGTGTTAACAAGTCAAGTGTGACACTTTGCCAAAGGAGTTGTCAGTAAAGACACTGTTTCTATTTGGACGCCTTGCCTTTATGGCTAAGGGTTGTATTAATTATGCAGAGTCGAACACAATCCCTTTATGCAGGAAGCCTAATTAAAATATTCGAAAGAAGGAACCCTCCTTGCAATGCCGAAGACAATTCGCGTGCCGAACACATCGTCATCGAAGACTGGTTCAGGGGCTACTGAGGGAGTCCTGGATTAGGGGGTCCTCGGGTGTCCGGTCTATTTGATATAGGCCAGACTGATGGGCCGTGAAGAAAGAGCAGAAGACTATCCCCCGTGTCCGGGTAGGATTCCTATCTGCGTAGAACGGCAAGTTTGGTGTCCATGTGTAATACTTCCTTCCTATGCAAACCGACTCTGTACAACCCTAGGCCCCTCCGGTGTGTATATAAACCGGAGGGTTAGATCCGTAGAAAGGAAGAATGATCATAGGCTAGATAGATAGGGTTTAGCCATCACGATCTCGAGGTAGATCAACTCTTGTAACCCTTATACACATCGAATACAATCAAGCAGGATGTAGGGTTTTACCTCCTTTAAGAGATCCCGAACCTGGGTAAACACACTACAACAAAATACACTTCCGTGATGATACGTGTTTGTCACAGTAGGTCGCGTTTTTTGTCATGCATGTACATCCATGACGATTTTATGACAGAATCAAGATAGTCATACCTGTGCTGTCGTAGAAGTGTTCCATGACATTACCAAAATTATCATCACGGAAGTGTCCACTTCCATGACGATAAATCACGCGTCACAGAAGTGCTTTCGTCAAGGGTGACCGACACGTGGAATCCACCGTAACGGAACACTGTTAAGCTATCGGGTCGGGTTTTGGATCCGATAACCCGTTAACAGCCCCAACCAATGGGGATTTTCCACGTGTAAAATCGTCATTGGCTGGAGGAGACACGTGTCAGGTCTGCGTTGGCACAGGTGTCACTCATCCAATGGGCGAGACGCGCCTATGATATGTTGACACGTGGACCGGCCCATCAAGTTTAAATGGGCCGGCCCAACTGAAGACCCACAAGATTTTGCGGACCATAATGTGCCGGCCCAGCTAAAGGCCCACGAGATTTTGCAGACCATAATGGGCCGGCCCAGCTAAAGGCCCACGAGATTTTGTGGACCATAATGGGCTGGCCCAGCTAAAGGCCCACAAGATTTTGCGGGCCATAATGGGCCGGCCCAGGTAAAGGCCCACAAGATTTTTGTGTGCCATAATGGGCCGGCCCAGGTAAAGGCCCACAAGATTCTTGCGGATCATAATGGGCTGGCCCAGCTAAAGGCCCACGAGATTTCGCCGACATTAATGGGCCGGCCCAGCTGTAGGCCCACAAGATTTTGAGGACCCTAGTAGGCTGGCCCATTAACTGGCTGCCATATTTTGGGCCAAATGCCGGCCCATATTTGATCTGGTCCATTAATGGCCTGCCATGCTCCGGGCCTAATAGTGGCCCATATGAGATCCGGCCCGTTAAAAGCCTACCACGTTCTGGGCCAAATTACGGCCCAGATCAGGTCCGGCCCTTTAAGAGGCTTTGGGCTCAATTATGGCCCATATCAAATTCGGCCCATCAACTGGACACTATGCTTTTGGGCCCACTTGCTAAAGGCCCACTTAGTAATTCGGCCTGATATTAGTTTTGGCCTGTTAAGGGCCCGTTTAAAATTTCGGTCCTATATTAATTTCGACCTGTTAAAAGCCCGTCATATAGTTGGGCCTAACTACGGCCTGGTTTGCATTCGGCCTGCTCGCAGCCAATATCTGATTGGGCCAAACAAGGACCGAGACAATTTTGGCCTATTAAAAGCCCGTGATTTGATTCGCACAATCATGGGTCGGGGTTCATTTCGGGCTGCTGCTGGCCCGTGAGCTGTTCGGCACATTTCAGGCCCAACCTACATCGTGATTGCATGACGGCCCGATTATGTACCGTAATTTTACGGTTTGGCCGGTTTACTGCGAAGACAGGATATATATACAGTAAAATAACTGCAGCATCGTGAATAAGAAAAAAAACCTAGACTATACAATAAAGAAATTACGGCATATTACATCCAATGGGCATCAAAGTTCGCCACTATGATAATAAAGCACAAGCAGACAGCAGATTACATACACTGGGCATCAAAGATCGCCACCAGTGCAAATAAACACGCCGACAAAATAATATACAAAACCGACAGCACTTCAATAGAGTTCAAGAAAGGTTAGCCCTGCTGGGGAGCTGCAGCGCAAGCAGCTGAGCAAGATGATGAGACTGCGCTTGTTCAACACTTATATCTTCCTCACTCTGAAAGATAAACAAGCACACAGATGACAGGTTTTGCACATAAAAGTATCAGTGCTGACAATTCATCACATTTCTTACTGACGAATAAAGTGACATAGTTTAAAATTGCATTAACACAATATGGTATTGTTCAGGTCAAGACATGGCAGGAAATGACAATGTGAAGGAGTTGGCAGCTTCACGACACCACTGGATTACAGATCAAGAACTCATAAGTATCAATGGTTAGTGTGCTGTCAATTTATACCATTTCAGATTGGCAAATAAAGAGGCGGTTTAAATAATAGTAGAATGATATGACATTGTTCATAGTTAAGACATTGCAGAATATGACATTGTGCTGTAGTGGGTAGGTTCACCACACCACTGGATTACGGATGAAGAACAGAAGCATACATGAGGTGCAAAAGAAGATCACTTGCTCTGTATAGTTTAATTTGCATGGTATGAAGAAGGAACTTGGTTGTACAACTGAAAACTTAAATTGAGAAAGGACAAACTTTTGTTTATGAACTACATAATAAACTTTAAACAAGCAATTTGATGCAAACACCAAAAATAAACAGCTGTTGCAGTCATGCCTAACCAAATATATACAACAAAGTTTGAAGGCTTGAGATGGACAAACTTACATTATTGGTGAAGGCAGGCTCTATAAAGGCCTTGTCCATGCTGATGGGGTGGCAATTCAAGAAGTTTACCACGGAATCTTCTTCAAAAGCATTGCCTTTATTCTACATTTTGTTAAGAGTAAATATATATGTGATAATATATGAAAAAATGGAGAATATTTAAGATAAGATGAAGAGTGATGCTACATAACCAAGTAGCTATAAATGTAAGTGCAGCGATACAGGCAAAAGGTACAGCCAAGAGCAATGCACAGCTAAACTTCTTCAGTACCAACCTTATGGTAAGAGTAAATATAGATCTGATGTGTAGAAAATGAAGGGCAAAGGAAAATAAGCTGCAGAGTGATGGTACATGAACAACTACCTGTCATTAAAAGTACACTGATAAAGGACAGGATGTACTTACAAGAACAATGCAGAGCTAAAAAAACATTGGCATTGGATATATTCTACACTAATGTAACCATTCATATAGATCAGATAATTTGGAGCGAACAATTGATAAGCAAGCTATCATGCATACTGTTGTCACAGAATGAACCAGGTATGTATACAAGTACAGTGATACATGACAACAGGTACTAACAAGAGAATAGCAGCGGGCAGCATATTTGTGATATCCTGTCGTTCTTGTCAAACCAGAATTCTTCTTCGAGCGGATTTCCTGCAAAACAGATCCATAAGGCACATGCGGAAAAGTAGAAGTTCAAATTGTCATGTGATTTCATAGACAGTACCTCATCCTGGGAACGAGACCAGTGCATAACAAGCTTTTTCCATTCAATGTCTTCTAAATTTAGCACATGGGACTTCACCGGAAATTCGTTTATAGACTTGCCATCAAAGTGTGATTTCCTCAGGTAACACCGATACTGCTGCAATGCTTCCTTGAAAAGCACAAGCAAGCTTTGCTCGTCATGACTATCGAGATTGACCCTCGCCTAGTTACAACAATGTAATGTAAATCATTGATGTGTTCAATCAGCAGAAAACAGAAAAATAATAACCATGAATAATAGCACTTACACGTAAGTTGGACAGGAAGATGTGAAAATGGTGTTTGTCTTCACAATAATCTTCCCATGATGGGAATATATGCACGTAGTCCCTGACAACATTGAAAACATTGTCTTTTAAACTGGGCATAAATGGAATGGGGTTCCAATCTGCAGGAATTGGCCGTCTCTGCAGTTGGGATAGGTCTTCGGCCGGTGGACTTGTTGTACTTTTTGCTGGAGTGGGATTTTTCTGTGGTACAGCTGGTGCTATGGCAAATGAAATCGGTATACCTTTTGCTGGAGTGCAGGTCCTGTGTGGTGGGGCTAGTGCTGTGGCTAGTGAAGTATGGGTACAGTCTGCTGGAGTCCGTCCTACGTTTTGTGTCACTGGTTGTACAGCCAATATAAGTGGGGTGATGTCTAATTTCTCCGGCACCACCACATTTTTCAAGGACTTTGCTGGTGCTCCTTCAGGTTCGGCAATCATCCTCTTCCTTTTTGATGTCTGATGCACAAGAATAGCATTTGAGTGGAAAACATAGTATGATGACAGATGGAATATGTATTGATAATGGATGGGCATGGCATCTCGACATATATGATGAGTAAACTAAGAAGATGGCGGTGCAACAAAGTAGAAGAAATGCAAGACAACATATGCAAGATACCCGCAATCAATAAAACATTGCCAAATTAGAACAGGCACCTTGATGGGTGAACAGGACTGGCCATCTGCCTTTGACTCCTCGAGGTTAGAATAGTCATTAGGATCATATTCTGAACAAGAATCAGCAGGTCGGGAGCGTATGAGTTTCATTGATGGCACTCAATGCCTTGGTGCCAATTTTGTAAGTCATTGCAGTGTTTAGCTTCAAGAGTGGACTGCTGCTAGTGTGACACAAAGCAGCTACACAGATCATAGTGTAGATATAACGGGAAAACCTTAAGTATCAGAGTAAAATCAGCAAAGTGGAACTTGCTGGAATATATGTGCTAGTATTGACGGTACGGCTAGAAAGGCTTCGGATACCAGCTCTCTTCAAGTGAAGGTGCGGTACTGTTAATATCAGTGTAACTCTCAAAGGCGACATAGCTCCCCGCATTTCCTTGCTATTCTTATAGGATTCAAGTGGGCAGGCCACTACAAATCCTATTCCTATGTTTATAAGATCCTACGAATCAAAGAGGCTCAAAGTGTACATCACAATCGACCGTATAGACCTCTACACTACAAATGTCCCTGCTCATTTTCAGTACAAGGAACATACTGTACTACTATCATACTCCCTCCGTTCCAAAATATAAGTCTTGGTAGAGATTTCCACTATGGATCACATACAGATGTATCCAGATACATTTTAGAGTGTAGATTCACTCATTTTGCTCCATATGTAGTCCATGGTGGAATCTATACAAAGACTTGTATTTAGGAACGGAGAGAGTACATGTTAAAGAAGAACGAAGAGGAACATGGTAAAGAAGAAGAAGCAGATTTTGGATAATAAAATGTTGGTTGCGCAGTGCCCACACATGATGAACCAGAGCGCATTAAGAATGCAACTCCCAGCTGTCTCTCGACCATTTCAGGCGGTTGGATGAAGATCCTACGTCTCCTAACCCTTCTTCTTCCTCGTCTCTGATTCTTCCCATACAGAACACCGCACGGGCCGCCGGCCGGACCATCGGCCCCCACCGCATGTGTTCCTCCGCCACCCCCACCCCCCACCCCCGCCCCAACCCCCACCCGCGTCGAGTTTTCTTCGTTCGGCGAGGCCCCACAACCACCCGAGCCCCTTCGATCGCACCGGCGAACTCCGGCGAGCTCTGAAAAATCGACTGACCCAATTTTGAAATTTAGTCTACTGTGATTTAACTAGTGTGGAATATAAAAGGGGAAAACCATAAGCATTGGGAGTATAGTGTTGAGCGTGCCATGGCGGATCTGAAGGTGCAAACCGGACAAAGGCAACTTCGCAACCAAGACAAGAAATCAGAGTAAAGCAGTGGCGATCTATTTTCTTGCTGCGATAAATAAGTTGAGCAGATACGAAAGAGTACCGCCTCTGGTGCGGCGCCATGTACGCATCTGCTGAGAATTTGACGGTGTTGCGGTAGCGATGGCTGTCAGCGGCGTGGAAGCAGATCTAGGAGGGTAGACGGTGGCGGCGGGGCGCGGTGGACGAGACGGTCGTAGGAGCGGCGCCGGCAAGGTGGACGACGGCGGGGATGAAGCGAGAGGACGGGATGCAAGGATCCCGGTCCGAAGCCGTGGATGATAGAGGTCGATCTCTTGTAATGGACGGCGCGTCGGGGTATCAGCTCCGGCATGGTGGAGGAGGACGGCGGTGGATGGGGTGGCGGACGGCGGCGGACGGAGGAGGGTGGGGTGGAGAGGGTGTTTTGGCGCCCACGGAGTACGAATGGGGAAAAGGGAGGTAGAGAGGAAGGGGGGAACCATGTATTCAGGGCGCGCTTGTCTCAAATGCGAGGAAATTTACAAACTTAGCCCCGTTTCAAATTTCTACTAGATCACAGCAACATTAGTCGGTTGGGGATAGGACGGTAATCTCGCATACATCGAATATTTGCCGACGAGAGTTTGTTTTTGGCGCCCACCGTGTATGAATATGAATCGGGGAGGGAGTCGATTTCGGCCGAGGACACACTGTGTTTTGGCGCCCACCGTGTATGAATCCGGGTGAGAGGCGGTTACGTCATGTTTGGGTGAAATTACAAACCTACCCCTATCAAAACCTATAGAAATCTAGCAGATAGGCTTTGCGTGGCAGGGATAGGCAGTAGTGATTTCCATCTCGCAGATTTTGGTTTCGGGCGGTTACTGCGACTTTCCCCGCTTCGTTCAAATTTTGCAGAGTGCACGTTTACCGTGCCAACTCAATTCGAATCCCGTTTGTATTCTATTTTTTCGGGCGGGATCCATTTTCAATTGGAATTACATTCTATATACATCATTTTTTATATATACTTTCAAAAGCACAACAAAGAATTCTGCTCCTTTATATGTATAATATGATTTACAAATACAACGATCTCGAAATCTTAAGGTTGAATTCAAAAAAATTAACCAAATTATGTTCTACTAAAATGTATGGATCAGTAATATCTACATATTAAATAACATAGATGTGCGTGAATTCATATGAGTATGCATGTTTGATAGATCAATTTTGGTTCGAGTATGGATTACATGTATCATCATCTCGAATTCAAATATTTGAATCCTTTTTTGTTCACTCCTTTCACGCCCATCTCTCTCGCATGCATGCTCCTTCAGGTAGCTATCACTCTCTTTTCTCCAGCTCACCTGCACGCTCACTTCATGTTTCTCCTATCCTCGCAAACATGGTCTCTCGACGTCTCCCTTGAGAAGTGTCACACTCTCCCTATCATTATACATTACACGGTTTTCATTATCTCTCACGTCTCTACTGTTCTCTGGTATCACTCGGTACCTAAGCTTTCTTTTTCACCGCCACACACACAGTCTCCACTCGTCTTTCACTTTGTCTTTATCTCTATGGGATTCTCTCACACACCCTATATGTCTCTACATATGACTCACACCACTAAAATTACTCTCTCTCTCTCCTGTAGACGCAACATTTGTTGCGGTCTCCTTTTCGTCTCCATCCCAGACTGACATTATTCATTTGTTTACCGATCAGACAACCCTGACTACCGTCTCCTCTCTCTCTCACACAGACACACACACACACAACTCCTGCTTCCACTCCCCTTCCCGACTACCGTCTCTCTCTCACACACACAAAACTCTCGCTTTCGCACCCCGACTCATATTTCTCTCACAAACATTTATAGACTAGCTATACACCCGCACACTCGTGCTTCCACCATCGCATACATGTCTCTCTCCCGCTCCTTGTATCAATGTAGATTTTTCTTCCCTTCTTGAGACACGCCCTCTCGATAATGCACAGACACACACTATCGCCTCATTTTAAGCTGATACCTATCGCACACACACTCCTTGTGTCTTTGTCACACATGCACTCCGTCCTCCTCCACTCTCCCTCTCTCTCACACACACATGGGCTTTTTGCAACAACTAGCAAGATGCTCATGCGTTGCACGGAACATCAAGATGCATTTGTATGAGTAGTTTATCTTGTGGGGGAAAAGGATGAATGAGGGAAGGCCTTATTTGCAAATGTGGAGAGGGGTGTGGGTATCTTTTTGCAAAATTGCCATAGTTTCCTTCCTATCCGTCAGATATAGATCGGACGGCCTATATTGCAGGATGGCAGGCACACGATCATCACCGACAATGCTTTTTATAAGAGTAGGGATAAAAAATAGAGTTGGTGATGATGGTGGGCCTGCCATCCTGCAATGTAGGTCGTCCGATTTATATCTGACGGATAGGAAGGAAAATATGGCAATTTACCCGCACTCTTCACCACATTTGCAGATAAGGCCTTCCCTCGTTCATCCTTTTCTCCCACAAGATCTTGATGTTCCGTGCAACGCACGGGCATCTTGCTAGTAAGAGTAGAAATTAGACATATACCACTTCTCGAATCTTGAAACCAACAACATTCCTCCCTTATCTCATCAAAACCGCCAAAGGAATATATTTTGAGTGAAACATAACATATTTTTAGTGATATACGTATTTCAAAACTAGACTTTTTTCTATCAAATCGGTGAATATGTATTAATCTACTTTGATCGTGTGGCAACGCATTGGCACATTGCTAGTAGTTATTATAATTTTTGGACACCAGACAAACGGTGGAGTACATATACGAAGAGAAGAGGCGCACGCACGCAGTCGGCCTCTCGTTGTCTCGCACACATGAGTGTTACGTAAAGGCGACGTTAACAAATAAACCCTAAAACCCTAGGTGCACGATTGCTGCATTCGCGGGTACCGGGTACGTGGTGGAGCACCTTTGTAGGAATAGTTAGCTCGCGTGATAATTTGATCTGTAGGAGTTGATGGTCGGGACCACAGGTGAACGACTTGGAGCGCAGTGGCTCGCCAGTTGCCACAGATCGAGTAGCCACGTTTAAAATATCGTTTTTTAGCGGGGTTAAGAGTTCCGATTTTCAATGGCACGTTATAAGTAGTAAGTAGTTTTTAGAACGATTGGTATGGAGCGAAAATGGAATTCATAGTACTAGGTACCTCCTTGGCGTATGGTTGTATGGTTTTTGCGATGGAGGTTGTATGGATTTATGTTGCGAGATGTTGAACCTGGTAGTTCTAGGGCAAATACTATGGTTTAGATTTAGATGCTGGTTTTCAGTAATAAAAACCGGAAGGGGAAACCCTTCTTTGATTAAAAAAACTACTACCTCCATTCTGGTTTACTAGTCCCCATCGTACTTTGGGTCAAAGTTTGTCCACGAATTTTACTTGTAAAATGTGAATGGAAAACGAGATGCATGCATGAACACTAGTTACTCTAACCCCCCTCTCTTCTTTAATTCTTTGCCACATCAGCATGTTTGCTATTCCCGTGTGCATGATACCAGCTAAGATACCACCATTATGGCCAGCCTTAATCATCGCATGCAATAATTTAGTGCACCTTGAAATATGAACATGTGTGGGGCGTGTATGTTTTTAATGACTTGAGACTATACCTAGCCCGGCATGCAAGATGACTTATTATGCACCGTTCCCCATACCTGCAGGAAGCCCGTTCGTCTCCAAATCTTTTCCTCTCCATGTGTGGAAACAATATGCCTGCCAAACTCTCCTTCTCCCTCTGGCGGTCCTACCACTCCACCCCATGTGAAAAAATTTGCATTCATGACTCTCCTCCCCCCAAGCTCGTCCAATCCATTGTGACCAGCAATATCTCCACCCCTTCGCTCCCCCATAATTTACTCCAACAAATATGCCCACGTAGCTATTACTTAACTGCAGGTGCATTGGGTCACTGACATATGGGCCCAACAGGGGTCTGGCCCACATGTCAGTGACGCAACTGGACCTGCAGTTAAGTCAGTGCAGCTCAGTCCATATCTTACATAGGTGTGCCATTGCTCGCTATAAATACTGCGCCTCCCATGACATCGCTATCTCCTCCCCCTCACATTGACGTTCATCGCTATCTCCTCCCCCTCCCTCTCACGTCGACCACCATGGCATCGCCCCTCCCAAGACCTAGGAGCCCCTCGCTGCACCACGCGGACGGTCACGCGTCGTCGTTCCGTTCCTCACCGCCACTAGTCAAGGAGGATGCGTCAGTGTTCCGCTCCTCGCCGCGACGCGACGCGTCGCCATTCCATTCCTCGCTGCCACTAGTCGAGGAGGACGCGTCAGCGTTCCACTCCTCGCCACGACGCGTCGAGGTGGACGCGTCGGCGTTCCCAATCTCGCCAGCACGCGCGCCGGAGGACGCGTCAGCTCCTCGCTACGAGGAGAATGCCGCGCCGCCCGCCGAGCCCCCAGCCTTGAGGAGCTTTGGAAAGAAATGGATGTCGCCTTGTGGGAGGCTTTGCTGCGCGCCAAAATAGAGGCGGAGAAGAAGGCCGAGGAAGAGAAGCGCACCGCGGAACAAGCTGCCTGGGAGGCCTATGTCACATCCGAGAGAGTTAGGCGATTGGCTCTTTGGCAGAAGGCTCGTGCGAGGGCCGTGAGGGTGGCGGAGGACGCCCGTGCCGATGCCCTGAGTGCAGTTGGGCCCAAACGCCTCATTTACGCTTGGCGGTACGTGGACCGTGTGCACGCTTCCAACAAGGAGGAGTACCTGTTGGCGCCGGATCACCACACTGGTGAGATCGCGCTCGCCCACTGGTAAGCCGCCAATCAGCACCTCGCGAGTTTCAAGGCTGAGGAAGAGGCGTTGTGTCGGCGCGCTGGGAAACGGCCGTGCACCAGGGCACTCGTGGCGTGCTGCAAGCGCTCCTGCGAGCGCCGTGGCTTTTAGGAGGAGTATAATTTTTGTTTCGTAAGGCGATCTCATTAGTTTTGGGACGCAAATGATAAATCCCGAATGTTCAGGAATTTTTATCGTCCTTAATTAAGTATGTAAAAAGGAAAGTTAGGAAACCTTGTGTATTCGTATGCATTTTGCAAGTACGTGCATATAGCACAAACTTTACTATATACTATCGCACTACATGTCTCTCTCGATATATGCTTGCAGACTGTGCTACTCCCTCCGTCCAGGTCAATAAGTCATCTTTGGTTGTGCACCGTGACCAAGAAGGAGGGAAGACTTATACACCTAGACGGAGGGAGTACTACTATTACTTATGTACATGCAAATGCGTGTTTTAACATTACGATGCGGTTTTTGTAAAAGTAGAAAAACAGCACTAGTCAAGCTTGTGAAACGATTCAATGCAAAACAAATGCAAAAATGCTCGTTTGATTGTTTACTTTTAGCTTCCTTCTCTGTGGTTATTTCTCTGTCGTACTTTGTACGGAGTATCTCACTGGTTGGAAAGGCATGCAAATTCCCAAACCGCTTCCTACACCCTGTATCAATTTTTTGCCTAACAAGTTGTGACGTGCAATTGGAATTCCAACTGAGTACTACTACTAGTAGGAGTACCAGGGGCCAGTTCTTTAGGCTTCTAGATTAGTAATCCATAACTACTACCTCCGTCCTGGTTTATGGTCCCCATTGTAATCTGTGTCAAATTTTGATCATAAATTTAACTAATGAAATGTTAGTGCATGTCACATGCACTACTCCATCGTCTAGGTGAGTAAGTCTAGGTTATAGTAAGCTCGCGGCCAATATAGCATTGAAAAAGTCGAGAAATGGTTAGTATGGCTATAATTTAATGCTGCATGCTAGGCAGAGTGGGATCTCTAACGCCACTAGCGGATGTAGTCTTGTCTGAGTTATCTCGAGTCACTTAAAAGGCATGGTCACACTCTTTATCTCTTATTGGTTGTGATATAGTGCAATGAAACAAGACAAGGAGGAGAGAGGTAAGTTGTTAAGTTGCAGCTCGCACGCTAGTGTTGTTCTCTTGTGCTTATTTGGTTTTCGTAAGGATGACTTTACTGAGAACACACTAGACGGAAGGGATTACAATGGTGAGGAATAAACCAGTTAAATCTTTGGTCAAAATTTAGCACAAATTACAATGGTGAGGAATAAACCAAGGACGGAGTAGTAGTTTAGAAGCCCAAATAAATGAGTGAGGCGCCTTATTGTTACTCTCCGACTGTGACTAGTCTTGTGGGAAAAGCTGGGGAAGCCGCCAAAAGAACTGGCCCTAGGAGTAGTAGCTAGGGATCGAGTGTGCGAGATGAACCGGAGAAACTAAATGCAGAGAGATGAAATGCAAAAAAGATGGAGGGATGTGATGGTTGCTTGTCCGTTTATTTTACCAGGCCACTTATTACTGGGAGTGGTTGGGTTTTGTGATATGACGGCTTTACTGCCGCGCCATGAGCGGGGTGAGAGGTGAGACTCCCGTGCAGCGCCGCCCTCTACACTTGTACTACATCGGTCGTGGTTTATTAGTCCCCAATTGAATTTGACTGAAGATTTTAACTGACAAAATGTTAGTGCATGTCAACAAAAACTATATCGTTGGATTTGTATTTGAACATAGTTTTGAAAGATATAATTTTAGGTGACATGCATCAGCATTTATCGTACTATATATAATGTTAGTTCATTTTTTGGTCATACTAATCTACAGTAGTAAGGTGCCCGTGCGTTGCACCGAAGAGTGAAATGCATTGATCGGGGAGTTGTTTATTTTGACAAAGGATGTGGGGGTCATCTCATGTGTAACGGGTATCGATAGGTTTCTTCAGATATTATTTCATCTCTAGAGCTCACAAATATCCGGGTGAAATAGATAAAAAGGTATCTTTTGCAAACAAAAGCGTTCAACTGTTCTACCTGCATCCAAAACTTGTGAAGAAATAACACTTATTGTGCTTTGCAAGAAATGATCTTTTCTATACTATCTATACTACTACTACTATATAGTATACGAGTCCTGGATTGCACCTAGAGTATCAATCCTAGCCACTCATATCCTAAATCTAACGGCTGATATTGGAGGGATTTGCAGTGAACAGTGCATGCTGCTGAATCTACTTGGTTCTGGACCATCACTGCACCGTGTCATACCTTCCTGAAAAGAAGACCTATGCCTCCTCTACTATGCTGCAATTGTCAGGTTGTGATGAGTAAAAAAAGAGTTGGTTGTGAGCCGATGTGAGATGGTCTGGAGGAGAAACTAAAGTTGAAGTAAACAATTTGTGGGTTCCACCATGTACTTTTTTTATATTCTTCGAAAATTTCTGGATGACCGCAGGCAGTAGTTGCATTTTGTACTACCAATTAGTAAATTTCTAAACTCTATTTTGTGTGCATCAACAATATTCTTTTTTGCTCGGAATTCATTTTTCAAAATATTTTTTGGGTGGAACCACACCATACTGTTAAGACGTGCATTGCACGTGCATACACACTAGTAAGAATTAGTTTTTGAGTATCGATTGTTATACATGTTGGCTACAGATGACATGGCACTTTCTTATAGTCAACAGTTGGCTATACTATTAAGTAATATTAACCATGCCCTTATACACCTAGATGGAGGGATTAAATCAGGATGACTTGCAAGCGGGCAGAGGAGATGTAAGAAATGGTTCATCGTAAGTCTTTCACCAGTACTGTAGTAAAAAATCATACATGGAAGATTCTAGACTAAACCATAAACGGATACACTTTTCTTCATGCGCGATACTCCAATAGAGCAAGATCCTGCATGGAAGTCTCCACATGCTTAGACAGCGGATTACATTGAGCAAAGACTAATGATCAACGTTTAACTTGATAATGCGTATGTCCAGGTGAACCTCCTTGGAGTCCCCGTGCATCGTGTCAGCGGGTAAAGGATGTCATGGGTTTCCCAAGTCCACATTAGCGGGATAGTCCCAGCTCCCCAGAGTCCAAGTCCGTTCGATGAGGCCGGTGTCGCCGCCCACGCGACCCGGAGGGGTAGTAACACTGACCACGCACCTGTACATCAGCCTCGTGTCAGTGTTAGCGTCAGCGGCGTCGCCCCTGACGCACATTACAGAGACGGGGCGGCGGCCTGCGCGGGCCTCGTCGGTGCCCACGATCAAGAGGAAGACGCTACCGTCCTCCTCCGAGACTAGCAGGCGGCGGTGATCCTCCAGTGACTCCGGCATGGTGAACGGGTAGCACGTCTCGTACTTGATGTTCTCCGCCAAGGGTCAGCAGTGACCGCTGCACGCATCCGTGAGGTGATGCACCATGTCCGCCGGCAAGCCACAAAACGGCATCGGGCACTCATAGCAGTGGACGAAGGGCTCCTTGGAGGCATCGACCAGGCCGTCCATGAAACGGGAGTGGCTGTAGGGGACGTTGCGCCAGTTGAATATATGAGCAAGTTACTACGAGATTTAATCCAAATAAGCACAAAATAAATCATGACGGCTATAACAGAGATGAAACTAATCATGTGGACTAGCATAGTAGTAGGATACAGAGTAGAAACATGAATTCTACCACGATTTCGAACAGGAAGGATAGAAACACATACGGTGCAACGGGAACAGGACCGTTGGCGTTGAGGTCGTCGCCCATGTCCAAACACCACGTAGACATGGGCCCTGTTTGGATACTCTAACTCAGTTAGAGGTTAGAGTTAGATTCTAACCTTGAACTAGGTCTGTACTAACTCTAACCAAAAAGATGTTTGGATGGCAAGGTTAGATGGAGCGCAGATACGGTGAGGCGCCTTCATGGGCGGTGCGAGAGGGAGGGAGGAAGAGGACGAGACGCCTTCATGGTCTTTGAGCACGGTTCGTAGGCGTTCCACGCTCGGGCATTGAAGTTTGTAACTATTTTAGACTAGAATATACTACTCCTCCGGTGCTAGTAGTAGAGCAGAGTCCTACTCTACTACTCTACTCAAGCAAGTTAGGGCATAGCACTGTAGGGAGTACCAGTACTGTGATCACTCAAGCAAGTTGTCTGGCATCGACATGACCCTACGCTGCCGGTATGTGTCTCATAAGTCAAGCGGCATGCTGTAGTCATCATCACCTGTCCACTTCCCGCAGCACATATTCGCTTCTCCATCTTTGTCCGCACATAATCTTGTCCAATCTTCCATCCCCGCTAAGGCGCCTCCCCCCCCCCCTCGTCCGAAACCCAAGCACTAACAATGGCAGAACCGAGCAGCGTCCACCGAAAGAGTGGCTGGAATTTGCTCCCCACAGAGGTAATCAAGCTCACTGTTTCGCGTGTGGACAATCTCAGTACCATGCAAGGATCATGATGGTAGCGCGGTTTCATTCATCGGGCAAAATTGTGTGTACACAGCGTATCATGCGTCTCTGCATGCACCATACCCTAATATGTGCCGCCACGCTCTGCAGCCCAAAGTAGGAGAGAGGGTCGCAAGTATCAGACTTCGACCTGCTGGCTAGAGTTTCCCCCGTCAGGCACCCATCTGGTTCAAGCCATCAGCCAATCTCCACAGCTTAATAAATAGTAACGTCTAACTGAGCCAGTTAGTTAGATGCGTACACTTGGTGTAGTAGGATCTTTATTTAGTTTGATGCATACACTTGTTTTTTGTAGCCCTTTTGTAATGATGGCTGATGTTTGGTTTGGAAGAGAGAGTTGCTTCTTCACTCTTCTGGCCTGCTTACTGCTTCTGTTGCATCCCCAGCCCTGGTTGATGTTGCTGCTGTTTTCAATGTACAATCAGTAGTATATTTTGTCTGTTGGTTAAATAAATGTGTTGTTAGAATGACAAACACAATGTTTTGGAAGTCGTTCCACGGTTCGATCCTTTAGTGCCCCGTATCGTACGTAGCGCATACTATTTTTCATATGGAACACATTTTCCACTTGTTGATAACATGCAGCCCACTGATGAAGCCCCAATAGAGAAGCCCATAATTAACTGGAATGGAGGCTCTCAAATGAATCTGGCCCAGGTACATGCTCATGGTCCCTAAACATAAATAAATAAATTAAAGCTAAATGCTCATGCACCAGTTCTTTGGGAAAATAGATAGCCCAGTATTTCTTTTTAAAGAATACCCAAGCTAGGCCTATTTGTTTTCTCCGAATTACTGGGCTGCAAATCTTTCAAGACGAGGAGGGATGCATTCCGGCCTGGCTTAAGAGTATGGTCAATGTCTGTTAAAAGTAATATCAAAAGGGGTTGAAAATTCCAAAAAAATTATAGCAAATGGGATATAAGTTTCTTTTTTGTTTTTGTTCTTCACCGATATCTTATACGTATTTCATTGGATTTAACATGACATAGTACTAATTTATTTTTAAATTTGTTTTAGTATGGCTATTAATTTTTGGATTAAGAATATTTCGTTTCCCAGCAAAAATTTGCGAATTTTCAAAATTTCCCACATATTTAGTTAATTTTTTGACCCTGGTACTGACCAGAAAATGGCCAGCAATTCTAAAAATGGAAAACAGGCTGCAATAAATTCCATATGAATTAGAAAATGAGTAAAAATTATAAAAATAATAGCAAATGGGTTGTACACGCCACAGATTTCGAGGCTGACTTGTTTACGCAAGGCTTTATCAGTGAACACATGATTCTAGCAGCAGTGACTGTTGGATGTCCATCCAACGGCCGACGTGCTTCTTCAATCTCTGATCTTCCTGCTCCAGCCGCCTAAACTAGCGCCGGCGGGACTGCCTGCTCCCTCCTCTTGTGGCCCGCTGTGATGCCGCGCAGGCTTCCCCGGCCCACCCTACTCCCTCCGATGGTCTGGCTGCACGCAATCAACTGCCTCCTTATTACGCGGAAAAAAAATATTCCTCCCACTGACATCTGGGGCGCACCGGTTGGGAGGCTGGCCTGTGGACCTACTAAGTTGACGCGTACGTAGGGCTTGTCAACTTAGTCAACAAACGATTCTAGCAGTAGTAACCATTGGGTTCGAATCGAATGGTCCTGCTGCTTCTTCAATCGCTGCTCTTCTTGCACCAGCCGCCCAAACCAGCACCGGGGAGACCCCCTGCTCCTGCCTCCAGTGGCCAGCTGTGCTGCCGTTGAGGCCTCATAGCCCCCTACTACTCCCATCGCTAGCCAGGCCCTGCGGTGATGGCAGCCTCACACCACAGCCGAACCAGTGAACCCTCGTACTCCTCTCCACGTGGGCATCCACTACCGCGTCTTCCCCGGCTTCGCGTCATCCCCTTCCTAGGCCTTGCCGTCCTCCACCGCCTGCTCTCGGCGCAGCGTGGTCAACTTGGTCAATGACATTCCATCGGAAGAGTACTGTACGTGGAGAGGCTAACAGCTGGGTCCATGGCCACAGCCCAGTTTTTTTGTGATTTGTCAAGTAAGTCACTTTGTCAGGCCTGTTGGGCTGCAAATATTTCAAGACGAGGAGAGCTTTCATTCGGCTGGCCGAGAAAATGGCCCATCAGTAATGAGAAATGGGTGTACATTTTTAAAACACATCAAACCGACCATTAGTTTCAAATATCTTTTTTTCATTTCGATATTTTAAATTACATTAATTTTTATGCATGGAGAATTTGTTGGATTTTATATTGATATACATTTATTTTTAAAATCAGTTTGAATGTGAGTCGAAATTTCGGGATTAAAAACAGTTCGGACCGCACCGAAATATGCAAAATTTCGTATAATTTTTTAACCGTGGCCACAATATGGGCTGTAATGCTAACAAAAAGAATATGGGCTCCAAAAAACCTTAATAATTAGCAAATGGGTTGTAAATTATTAGAAATAATGGAAGATGGGTTGTATGTTGTTTTCCACAGATTTGAGGCTTTCCTAAAAAAGGTTGACGCACAAGCAGTGACTGTTGGATGGCCATCCAACGGCCGTCGTGCTTCTTCAATCTCCGCTCTTCCTGCTCCAGCCGCTCAAACAAGCGCCGGCGGGACTGCCTGCTCCCTCCTCCCCGCGGCCGGCTCTGCTGTCGCGCAGGCCCCACCACCCCACCGTACTCCCATCGCTGGCCTAGCCATCCCTCTACTCACCCACACCTGCTGTTATTCTCCGGCGACGGCAGACGAACCAGTAAACCCTCGTACAGTCGTACTCCCCTCCACGTGGGAAACAACTGACGAGTCATCCCTGCCTCCGTGTCGTTCCCTTCCTAGGCCTCGCCGTCGTCCACCGCCCTGGTGCTCTCGGCGCGGCCTGGTCAACGTGATCAATGACCGACATGCATCTGAAGTGGACTGTGCATGGAGAGGCCGACAGCTGGGTCCACGGCTGCACGCAAGGAAATGCCTCCTTATTACGTGCAAAATAATGATTCCTCCACCTGACATCAGGGACCCACCGAAAGGGCCTCTATATTTCGCAAAAAAACGTTACCGCTGCTGACAGCTCGGACCCACCAGCTATATCTTCGCACGCAAGGAAGTGCCTCCTTATTACGCACACAAAAATGAATACTCTCCCTGTTAGCTGGGACCCAGTATAGTGGCAGGCTGACTTGTGGGCCTACTAAGTTGACGAGGATGGAGGGCTTTGTCAACTTAGTCAATATGCACGATTCTAGCTCCAGTGACCGTACGATGTCCATCCAACGGTCGTAGTGCTTCTTCAGCCTCTGGTCTTCTTGCTCTAGCCGCCCAAACCAGCGACGGTCGTGCCTCGTGCTCCTGCCTCCCGTGGCCGGCTGCGATGCGGCGGAGGCCTCACCGCCCCTAATACTCCCACCGCTGGCCAGGCCATCCCTCTACTCACCCACACCCCCTGTTATTCTGCGGCGACGGTAGCCTCACACCGCAGCGAACCAGTGAACCCTCATACTCCTCTACACGTGGGCATCCACTGCTGTGTCTTCCCCGGCTCTGCGTCGTCCCCTTCCTAGGCCTCGCCGTCGTCCACCGCCCTGGTGCTCTCGGCGCGGCGTGGTCAACATGGTCAAGGAACAGCTTCCATCGGACGTGGACTATACGTGGAGAGGCTGACAGCTGGGTCCACGGCCGTAGCAAGGAAGTGCCTCCTTATTACGTGCAAAATAATTATTCCTCCACCTGACAGCGGGGATCCACCGGACGGGCCACCGTATTTCGCGAAAAAAGCGTTTGCCCCTGACTGCTGGGACCCACCAGCTACATCTTCGCACGCAAGGAAGTGTGTCCGGGCAAAAAAATTGATTCGCCCCCTGACTGCTGGGACCCCCAGCTACATCTTCGCAGGCAAGAAAGTGTGACAGTCGGGACCCACCTGGTTGAAGCGTAGTAGCATTGTCATTCTGGTCGCGAACGTGTACGTACATATATACTGGTGGATGTAGCGCGCATGTCGTAGTAGAGGCGCGTACGTGTCGTAGTAGAGGCGCACGTAGCATGTACACGTACGTACAGCGACCAGGGTGCAAGAAAGAAAATACGGCCACGTATGTGTACATACGGGCGGGGTCTCGAACGCCTACTCGCGCATACGTACGGCCAGGCTCATGTACATGGCTGGGTCGGAACGGAGAAACAGCGTAGCATCGTGTTCATGGGAAGGCAACGGAATGCGTCGTGTTCATGGGGAGGCAACAATGCGTCATGTTCATTGGGAGGCAATGGAACGCGTGGGAGCCAACCGGCTGGGTCGGAACGGAATGTGTGGTCGTGTTCATCGGGAGGGCTTGGACGGAACAGGCGATGGAAACGAGGCCTGGCCGGGTTCCTGTTGATCTGGAGGGGTCTGGCGTACCGCAAAACGGAGGAAACTGACCTCCTACGGTCGAAATGGGGGTCCTGTTGATCGGGAGGGGTGTGGCGTACCGCAAAACGAACGAAACGGACCTCCTACGGTCGAAACGGGGGTCCTGTTCATCGGAGGGGTGTGGCGTACCGTAAAACGGACGAAACGGACTTGTGTTGGAGCGCTACGGTCGAAACGGGGGTCCTGTTCATCGGGAGGGGTGTGGCGTACCGTAAAACGGGACTCCATGGGATACTGTTCATCTCCACCGTCGACCTCCTTCAGCCTCCACGGGCTACCGTCGACCTCCTCCTGCCTCCACAGGCTCCTGTTCATCCAGTCTCCACCGCGCGCTACTCCACCGGCTACTGTTCAGCCACCCTTCCACGGGCACCCCTCCACGGTCTACTGTTCATCCAGCCCTCCACACCACAGGGTCCTGTTCAACCACCCCTCCACGGGCACCCCTCCACCGTCTACTGTTCATCCAGCCCTCCACCACACCACGGGGTCCTGTTCATCCAGAGGCAACGCCACCGCTCACTGTTCATCCACCCCCCCCCCCCCCCCGCAACGCTCACTGTTCATCCCAGAGGTAGTATCGATCGGCTTCAGTTAGCAACAGTAGTGAAGGAATCACTCGATCGGGTTTAGTTAACAGCCATTGATCGATCGCTCAGGTTCAGTAACGCGTAGCCTGCAGTGCAATCGCTCGGATTCAGTTAGAGCCCAACGCCTCGCTCGGGTTCAGTTAGAGCCAACGCCTCGCACACACGCGCGTACGTGTACGAGAGAAACGCGCATCGCTCGGCCCCCGACCTCCCACCGTAACCGGGAACTCCCCGAAATTTTCCTCGCCCTCGCTTCTACCACGGTTTTTTCCGTCATGGACGGCCCAAAGAATGTCATGCAGCTGCGTCTCCGGCCCGCCCAGGACGAAAAGCCCATTTCCTGTCACGATTTTTTGTCATAGAAGTAGGAGCCCACCACATCTATGATGATGCCGGGTTTTGTCACAATTATCGTCATAGAAGTGTCATATGTATGACGGAAAAAAATTTGTTTGGCCCAAAATGTCACGGATGTGTCTTTTTTTTTGTAGTGACATCGTGTCCCTATTGTCCCTTGTTACCATTGATCCTCAGACACACAGCTTGGGACCCCCTACCTGAGATCTGCCGGTTTTGACACCGACACCCCCTCTGCCCTCTATCCTATATATACATGAGGATTTATGCTATTTTGATCATACAAGTTTTGGACCCTCCTCTAGTTCATCTAGTTCTAGTTCTAGTTGGTCCTAGTTGAGTAATTAGAGCTGGGCTAATCCTCTTGTCCTCATAATTAGAAGCCCTATGTGGTTCTAATCTCATCCCTCTAATTCTCCTGCGATGATTAGCTCTGGACGGCAAAGCCCTGCCGGATAGTGAAGGTTGCACGCTTGCAACCAAGTAGAGAGATCATGCTGGTCCTCAGTTCGATGGACTGTTCGTGGGCGGTACAAGGGATCGTTCATCATCGGTTCGAGGGATTCCAAGTACGATATACACCGACACGTTCTTCTTCTGCTACAACTCGGTGATGGTAACGACCGTGATCCCAGCCCGTTATGCATCTTCATATTGATCTTGGGTGACCATAAGTGCGAATTTTTTTTGTTTTTGATACGTCCATTTTGCATCATGCTTTTATATTGATATTTATTGCATTATGGGTTGTTATTACATATTATATCACAATACTTATGCCTATTCTCTCTTATTTTATAAGGTTTGCACTAAGAGGGAGAATGTCGGCAACTGGAATTCTGGACTAAAAGGAGCAAATAATAGAGACCTATTCTGCACAACTCCAAAAGTCCTAAAACTTCACGGAGCTTATTTTTGGAATATATAAAAAATATTGGGCAAAGAAAGTACCAAAGGGGGGCCACCAGCCAGCCACAAGGGTGGAGGGCGCGCCCTACCCCCCTGGGCGCGTCCCCTGACCTTGTGGGCCCCCTGGCAGGCCTCCGGTGCCCATCTTTGGCTATATGGTGTCTTTTGACCTAGAAAAAAATCAAAAGGAAGCTTTCGGGACGAAGTGCCGCCGTCTCGAGGCGGAACCTGGGCAGAGCCAATCTAGGGCTCCGGCGGAGCTGTTCTACCGGGAAAACATCCCTCCGAGAGGGGGAAATCGAAGCCATCGTCATCACTAACGATCCTCTCATCAAGAGGGGTCAATCTCCATCAACATCTTCACCAGCACCATCTCCTCTCAAACCCTAGTTCATCTCTTGTATCTGATCTTGGTCCCAAAACCTCAGATTGGTACCTGTGGGTTCCTAGTAGTGTTGATTACTCCTTGTAGTTGATGCTAGTTGGTTTATCCGGTGGAAGATTATATTTTCATATCCTTAATGATAAGTAAGACTCCTCTGATTTTGATTATGAATATGCTTTGTGAGTAGTTACGTTTGTTCCTAAGGACATGGGAGAAGTCTTGTTATAAGTAATCATGTGAATTTGGTATTCATTCGATATTTCGATGAGATGTATGTTGTCTCTCCTCTAGTCGTGTTATGTGAACGTCGACTACATGAAACTTCACCATTATTTGGGCCTAGGGGAAGGCATTGGGAAGTAATAAGTAGATGATGGGTTGCTCGAGTGACAGAAGCTTAAACCCTAGTTTATGCGTTGCTTCATAAGGGGCTGATTTGGATCCATATGTTTCATGATATGGTTAGGTTTACCTTCATACTTCTTTCATAGTTGCGGATGCTTGCGAGAGGGGTTAATCATAAGTGGGAGGCTTGTCCAAGGAAGGGCAGCACCCAAGCACCAGTCCACCCACATATCGAATTATCAAAGTAACGAACACGAACCATATGAGCATGATGAAAACTAACTTGACAACAATTCCCATGTGTCCTCGGGAGCGCTTTGCTTTATATAAGAGTTCGTTCAGGCTTGTCCTTTACTACAAAAAGGATTGGGCCACCTTGATTCACCTTTTTTACTTCTATTACTTGTTACCCGTTATGATTTATCTTATCACAAAACTATATATTACCAACAATTTCAGTGCTTGCAGAGAATACCTTGCTGAAAACCACTTGTCATTTCCTTCTTCTCCTCGTTGGGTTCGACACTCTTACTTTATCGAAAGGACTACGATAGATCCCCTATACTTGTGGGTCATCAGTTTTCTACTATCTTCCCAACATTTATTTGTGGGCGGAGCCTGGTATAATATACAGCGCTACGTGTAGTCAACATATAAGACACACCACCAATGTTTCCTCCCCTAGCAGGTTACGACAACGATGATTAAGGGTTTCCCCATGGAAGCATCCAATGGGCGCTCTCCATTATTCCCCTATCGAATTGGCAGAGATGGGATAGGTGGGAATTGCCCTGTCATGACTTTCTCCGCTCTCTGCTTCATCCAATACTAATATCCTCGTGTCCAGAATAGGCAAATGTTGGATGGTGCACTTCACCGAACATCATGAAGAACATTAACAATACATGAAAGAGAGGATTTGATATCGCGCAAAATTATTGGGTGCTAGTACAAACTAGAGTTCATCCTATTCCCCAAGAACTAATAATTCACTCAAACATGTAGATGAAGTACATAGAGGGTAGAGACAAGTTAAAAGCCCACATGATTTTGGACATGGAGAGGAGCATGGTGGCGGCGGCGATGGAGCGGGCACCGGTCCTCTGGCTGGTGCCGGGCGTGAGAGGTGCCTCCTCTCCCCCTTCTTCTTGTCTTGGCCCTCTCTCTATGGTGGAGTTGCTGCAATGGAGGTGTTAGGGCGGCTGATGGAACTTGGGGAAGGTGGAGATGATGATGATCGGCGGCTAGGGTTGGAGGTCTTCTTATAGGAGTCCTCCTTGGGGGTTCTCCATTGATGAAGCCCCCTCCCTTTCATCCAAGGGGTCTAGGGGTGCCAAATCCACGTCCAATACAAGTTTTGGTCGTGAAGGATCCCGTAGGAACAAACCAAGACGAAATCAAGAAAGTCTGGCCAAATTTGAAGCTTTTGGGAGCTCGTAAGAGCGCCCATATGAGAAGCTATGCTCGTATGGAAGGTCGTCGTACACTCTGGACTTTGGGAGTCGTTTCATATTTTTGATCATCATTTCTTCCTTCGAACTTTGATTTTGACCTTTTTGGGCTCGTTGGATTGCTAGCAAAAAGCCTGATACATTAGTTGCCTTGAATCTTCAATTTGGACACTTTAATAAATGTCAAAACATCAAAGACTCCATAGGTCCTTCATCTGGTGCGGGAACTTCTCCGGTTTGACCCCCAACTTAGTTCGTTTGATGTCCCAAGTCTATGAACGTGTCAACACACCTACAAAGACTACAAAACAAAGGAAAACTAATAAAAATAAAAATTGTAAACTGACTTGGTAAAATAAGTAACTATCGTCAACTATGCATCAGGGACATGTATAAGTGCTAGATGGGTATGATAGGAGGTATTTTGGCACTAAAATATACTCTAAAAAGTATGCATAAAATTCACTCATCATCCCTCCTCCCCGCTCATAGTTCCAACTAGGAGATTCATTATCACTCATGGTGCTCCGGAACGGAACTCATGAATTTTTCATTTAAAGGATCCTTACTGCTTGCATGACCTAATTTTAGTCCACTTGGGGTCACGTTTTAGTTTAATTGTGTCTGAATAGTTGCCTTGCTTGATTTGGGTGTGGTTTCGTATTACGTGCAGTTTTTTCCTACTCCCTCTATAAACTAATATAAGAGCGTTTAGATTACTAAAGTAGTGATCTAAATGCTCTTATATTAGTTTACGGAGGGAGTATCTTTTGTTCTGCAGCTGATGGTGATGAAATGTAACTTACTGAACAGTAATTGCATTATCAGCTTTCATGATGAATGAAAATTGGGAGGCATGCTCATTAATTATTCAAAAAAAATCTTTTATGCGTCATTCGGAGGTACTACTACTACTAAGGGCATCTTTCATGCTGACCCTAAAACCGCCTGCATCCGTCCGGACTGAGCTACCCGAACGTGTTTGTCATCCAACGCGATACCCCATCTATCTGCAAAGCGGTCTGGACATCCATTTTCCCGAATCAACGAAGAGAAACGATACTCAGGTGAAGGAGGACGAGTTGTTGTGCAATGGGTGGTTGGTCGTATTTGCAGACTTTGTAGGCAGGAACTCAATGGGCTCGATCTTTTGGCAGCGCGCGCATGGTTCGTTTCGTTCTCGAAAGAACTTCGCGCCCTACGACATGCACATCATACTTTAACGCAATGCGAAGTCGATATTGCATCGATGATATATTATGTGCAACTTTGTCATGAAGTTTTGCAGGGAGGTTGCACGAGTTGAGACCCTGTAGCCATCGTCAACTATGGAGATCGTAAGTTTTGATTCATGTTGTTCCATATGTTGGTTAATTCATTCATTCACTCAATATTACTCTACACGTTCTATAGACTGCACGCGTTGTCGTGATGTACTACAGGACTGAAGGCAGGCTATTCGCACACATACATAGTTGGACGGAGTTCAAGGGGCAATATGTGTGGGAAGACTTGTGCCGGTTCTGACTAGTATCGTTGAATTTGGAATCAATGAATTCTAAAAACTTGTTGAACATCTGGTTATCTCGGATGCAATATTTGAACTATCGTTCTACTAGAGATATTTGCATGTTATATATGTATGAGTTATGCTATTTTCTATAATTATTTTGAATGCTGCAGTCTTAGAGAGAGAAAAAAACACAGAGGCGGACATTTAGGAAACAGGATTGGATGGCTGACTCTTGCATCACTGTCCGCAAACTGGTCTGATGGACGGATACAATATCCGATTTGGGGTTAGCGTTGGAGAAGCCTACTATGTACTGAATGCATTGATTTTTTTTTAAAAAAAATTATGAAATGCATGGTCTACGTGTTTTTTTTTTTTTTGCGGGGACATGGTCTACGTGTTTAACCATGAAGCGGTAAAAAGAAAGGAAAATGAGCGAGCAAGTGTATGTAGTAGGCCTGCCGTCCGGCGCTATAGCACGTGGCTATAGCGATCTGGTTTGTCGTCTTACCCGTTGGTGGATATAATTACTACGACCACCACCACTCACATGGCTCACACAGGCCGTGAAACCCTCTCTGATTTTGCTCGATCAGGTGCCATGAACTGTAAATCCACTCCTGTGTAGATTTTCTAGCTAGTGGGGGAGCGGAGTACGATCTGTAGTACAAGCGAGCGCGGTCGGTTTGATCGGATCGGATCGGACCGACGATATTCAAACTGGAGTGGTGGCGGTACCGCGCGCAGACCGGTCGACGCATGGACTGGCCGGGAATGGGTACAGTACGTGGGCAAGGCCATGACTCCTGCTGGCGCGCCCGACCAGGACGACGCGCCGTGCTTTCAATTCTCGGTCCCTGGTCAAAACGGGCGGGGTGAACAGCCGCTGGCGAGGACGGCGTCACTGTGCAAGCACGGCCGGAGCGCATATGCCTCCCGTCCGTCGCCGATCGAAGAGGCCGCATGCGGCACTGCCGCCGGCCCGGCGCCGGCGGGAGCGCGGCGGATGCACGCACGCACTGTGCGCGCGTGCCGGCCGCGGCTGCTGTCGCTGTACTACCTGGCTCCCGCCAGCAGCAGCGCGCCTGCCCGGCCATATATATCTGAGGCCGGTCTCGCGCGCGACCGGCAGCGGGGCGAGTTGGAGGGATCGGGACGGACGGATGGCGACGAGACGTAGGCCCGCGCGCGTAAACATGCACGAACGTTACGTTACGCCGACCCACGATTGATTGATGGAGAGGTTGGCTGGCCCGGCGTCCCTGTTGGGCCATGAAATGCACCACCGAGCACACTGCTTGCTTGCTTGCTGCGTGCTTCTCCATCGTGCATCTTAGCTTCTTATCATGGTGGAAATCTACCACGCGTCAGTCATGTACAGGTATAGGAAACCTGGAGTGATGAGGACATGACTACCTTGGATACGATCAAAAATATCGCATACATGCATATTTGTCAGGTGATTTCTAATGCAAACTATTCAATAATCTATTTATGTTATCCAGAACAAAAATACTTCACACACTTTTGTGTTTTGTCTAATTACAGGTGTATGGGACATTTGTACAATCCACATATGAAGATAAGGAAAAAGAAGAAGTTTAGATTGTGTTCAAAAAGTCATCTCACGTCACTTTTGGGCCAAGAGAAGATAGAGTCCAAGTCTCTCACGTTTTGGATTCAGATTCGGTCTGCACAGACATACCTGACTCAAAACGCCAACAACTTTTTCATACGGACTTCGAATTGGGTGATTCTTTTTTTGTTGGAAACTATATTTCGTGCTCTTTCCAACCCAATTGGATTCACCTTCAAATTCGTCCGGAGCGTTGAGTTACGGACGAAACAATCTGACGTTGCAGCAGAATCCGAGTCAAACTACAAGCCCAAAGGTGTTGCATCACCTTCACTTGGGCCCATGAGCCTTGTACGATCTAGGGTTAGTTTTAGGCTGACTTGGGACGTCCTCCCACCTCCTTGGCCGCCACCCCTTGCTCCTATATAAGTAGATCTATCTAGTAGCTTTTTCCTTGGGTTTTGTTTAGATTAAAAGTTCGACATAGTTGCAACTTCTCGTACTTCATTTGTGTTCAACGACCAGACCAAGACGTCACAGAACCCCACCTTGATCAATAAAGCTTTCATCTTATATTCGCAATATCCAGATTGCAATCTCAGTTTCTTGCTTGTTCTTCGTTTGCTTGCAGGAAACAGACCCTCGTGGTCAGGTTGATCGTGCTCCGGCGTGGTCAATAACCCCTCGGAAGTTGGTTTAGCGATTGCTAAGGTGCGACGTCTCGCACGTTCGTAGTCGGATCGTCAAGGTCGACTCCCCGAGAAACGATAGCCACCATCTTATCGAAACATCGGGACACTTTTGCCTCTATCAAGTGGTATCAGTTTTCAGGTTGCTCGGTGAGAATTTTCAGTTTTCCTAGATTAGATTTATTTTCTTACCTATTGTCCAAGAAAAAGCCACAAAAAAGAGTTAGATCTATTCATCCTTGGTCCAAGCCAGTCTGAGCCTTTGCAATTTTCTTTTCATTGCTTGCATAGTTGAATTATCGGTTGCATCGTCGTGTCGAGTTGCTGGTCTTAGTGTCTAGTTCGTTTAGAGTTTCGAGTTGTGTTCACATTAGTCACGCCACCGCTGCATCATTATCTCTTCCGCTGTTCACCACTCATCCATCAATTTCCACCATGTGCTACCCACCATTCATTGTCATAATAATAGTTGAGATCGTTACATCTTCGCTTGATCCAATCTGCATCTTATCTAGTTTGTTTTGGAAAGAGGGAGAAAAAAAGAGAGAGAAAAAAAGAGAGAGAAAAAACCAGAGAAAAAAAAGAGAAAAAAAGTCAGAGAAAAAAAGAGAGAAAGAAAAAAAGTGTGAGGAAAAAAAGGAGAAAAAAAACAAAATTCGGATCTTTTTAGACTCAATCTCGTAGTTGAATTCGGATTGGAATCTGTTTTGTGCACTGTTCAGTAAAACAGGCATAACTTCCTCATACGAAGTCCGTTTTGCCTCCGCGAGTACTCAAACGAAAGCTAGCGACGAGCCGCATCTAAATAGTTGAAGAAGCTAGTTCAATATTTGGCACCTCAAAATCGGCTTCTAAATAGGTCTTTTTGCCCTCCGAAGTTCATGAACACAGCTTATTCCATTTTTTCTGGCCAGTTTTCGAATTCTTTGACTCCTCATATCAACTCAGAATTGAGTAATTCCTTTTATGTTTGAAAGCTTGAGTCAATACCATTCTTGAAAAAAAAATCAAAAAATCGGCACAAACTTTTTCAGAGGAAAGTTGGAGACAAAGTTATTGATATATCCTGCTTGGCTGTTGTTTCACATCATTATCTTTACTGCCGTTGTGATCTTCACTTATATCTTGCTGTCCAGAGCTACTTAGTATCCTTCATTGATGCTAGTTGTGCTACGACGTGACCTCATTAGTGTTCTAGGCTCGCGTCTCTAGTTCGGTCTAGTCTAGGACCAGCACAGTACCGTCGTTGAGCGTTTATTCAACATTGCATTTCTGAATTGATTATTGCTAATCTTTTGCTACCATATATAGCCAACCCAGCTCCACATATTTCTACACTGTGTATACGCATGTTCCCCTGGCAATCGCTTTACACAATCTTCGGAGTTATTTGACACCGCTGGTTGCCTGTCACCACCTGCCGCATGGTAAGAACTTGTAAGATATTGATATTTGTTTTACTGTGAGCACTTTACAACCACATCCTAGTAGTTCGTAGGAACATTATTCTCGAATTTTGGTTCTTGTTTCTACTAATCATGACAGGTTCCAGAGATAGAAGTTCTTGGACGACGGACACATCTTCACCATCACGAAAGTTGGGACAACACACACAAGTATATGGTCAGGTTATCTTTTTACCATCATTTGAGGGTAGATTTAATCCTGCATCATTGTGACATAGAAGAATCTGAGGATGATACAATGAATAGATTTTTTGGTGGTTTGAACCATGATATTCAGGCAAGATTTCAGTATATTCCTCGTTGCATTACTGATATGTATGTCCGTGCTTGTACCTTTGAGAGACAGAAATAGGAGGATGCATTGGGTGACTACAACAACTACTATTCCAGTTCATGCTCACCACCGCCGGTTGGTTACTCCACTATTGCACCTACTAGAGCAGCCCCACCTCGGATTGTGAGCGCGATATCATCTCAAGAGTATGGTACATTGTCAACATCCGTACCTACATCAGCTACATCTCTGCGAGGTAACAGTAAAGGTATTGATGATATAACTTCACATGAGAATGAAGCATGCCTAGTTAACTTGAATGCATCATGTGTTGAGTTACCTGTTGATTTGAGCACACCACCTATTTTAGAGACTCTTGTTACTGTCATGAATGCGTCATGTGATCAAACAACTGAAATATCAACAATTTTGAGTGCACCCATTGAATTAACTGTTGATGCAAAAGAACCAATGTTTAATCATTTTGATATGACCTCTAAACTTGATGATGATTCTGTGTCCAATGACTTATTGCATGTTTGCTTATTTAAGCATCTTGTAGCATGTAAATTTGACGCAAGTAAGGTTTATTCATCGAAGTTAGGATGGTTTAATGATGAACATTGTCAATCTTTTGAAGTGAATAAGAACTTCACTTATATGTGCAAACTGAGTTGCAATATTTTCATGCCTTCTACTTCTTGTGATAATTTTTTGGCTTTAAATTTTATGAACAATGAAAGTTACTCATGTATACATGTGACATATGTGCAAAAATCAAGGGAAGTTAAAATGGATGACATATACATATACAACATGTACACCTTGTCTCTTTTGTTAGCCACATTTCAGATTAAGCAATGCCGAGGACGGCTTTGTTTTCAGAAAAGGAAGGATGATGAGGACATGACTACCTTGGATACGACCAAAAATATTGCATACATGCATATTTGTCAGGTGATTTCTAATGCAAACTATTCAATAATCTATTTATGTTATCCAGAACAAAAATACTTCACACACTTTTGTGTTTTGTCTAATTGCAGGTGTATGGGACATTTATATAATCCACATATGAAGATAAGGGAAAAGGAGAAGTTTAGGTTGTGTTCAAAAAGTCCTCTCACGTCACTTTTGGGCCAAGAGAAGATAGAGTCCAAGTCTCTCACGTTCTGAATTCAGATTCGGACTGCACAGACATACCTGACTCAAAACACCAACAACTTTTTCATACGGACTCCGAATTGGGTGATTCTTTTTTTGTTGGAAACTATATTTTGTGCTCTTTCCAACCCAATTGGATTCACCTTCAAATTCGTCGGGAGCGTTGAGTTACGGACGAAACAATCTTACGTTGCAGCAGAATCCGAGTCAAACTACAAGCCCAAAGGTGTTGCATCACCTTCACTTGGGCCCATGAGCCTTGTACGATCTAGGGTTAGTTTTAGGCTGCCTTGGGACGTCCTCTCACCTCCTTGGCCGCCACCCCTTGCTTCTATATAAGTAGATCCATCTAGTAGCTTTTTTCCCTGGGTTTTGTTTAGATTAAAAGTTTGACATAGCTGCAACTTCTCGTATTTCGTTTGTGTCCAACGACCAGACCAAGACGTCACAGAACCCCACCTTGATCAATAAAGCTTTCATCTTATATTCGCAATATCCAGATTGCAATCTCTGTTTCTTACTTGTTCTTCGTTTGCTTGCAGGAAACAGACCCTCGTGGTCAGGTTGATCGTGCTCCGGCGTGGTCAATAACCCCTTGAAAGTTGGTTTAGCGATTGCTAAGGCGCGACGTCTCGCACGTTCGTAGTCGGATCGTCAAGGTCGACTCCCCCAGAAACGATAGCCACCATCTTATCGAAACATCGTGACACCTTTGCCTTTATCATGGAGCGTATACATCGGCTTGATCTCTCACTCGAGTTCCGCCAAGTAGGCGTACTGTATGTGGATCATTGGAGAATGCATGCATGGTGGATGTAGGCCTATAGTACGCATGTTATGATGACCATATGATATGATCCCGGCCGGCCACCGTATGTCTGTCCTAGCTAGCTATGCCCTCCAGTCCTGGCTACCAGGTCCGGCCTATACGATCTAGAGTAGTAGGAGTACGTAGAGTAGCATCTAGCTGGAGTAACTTTTTTTTTTTGAGAAAAAGCTGGTGTAACTAGGCTAAGCACTAAACAGCCAGTGCATGCCTCACTGAAAAGAGGTGTCGGAGCCTCATTGGGCTGGCCCAGCCACCATCGATCGATCTGCTCTCTCTCCCGCGGGCTCGTCTGAGCTGCAGGCAGAGCATTGGGTAGCAACTATTTCACCATGTGAAGCCTCAGACAAATGGTCTCCTGTCCTGGGTATGGGCACCGGGTGAGTGCCGCAGTCGTACATGGTCCGTATCGGTCAAAACGAGTAGACTAGTACCACCCATTCTAGCAGTGGAAATACAAACGAGGCGGTGATCAATCGTTGGAGATGGCCCTGGTTGGGCATAACGTTACTACAGTACGTCGAGCATCGGCTGCCGCGGCGCAAGGAGATTCGGCGCGGCTTTCCGCGTAAATAACGGTAAATCCATCTAAAAATATGGTGTTCAAATCAAAGCTCGGGAGTTGTCTGTCTGTGGTTGGGTTCCCGTGCTCGTCGTTCTTGGCCTGCGCTGCGGTGCGCTGCATGGGCCGCTGGGAGCAATAAAAACCGCATAGGAAACAGCACACTTTCCAGAACGCCCGCAGGTCTCGCTCGCATAAATAAACAGGCGACGATGATTGAGTTGCGTTGAATCGAATTGAATCCACTGACCGATGCGTGCCTATGCGTGCATGCATGCATGCATGCATGGCCTGGCTGGCTGGCTGGCCACTCGTCGATGAGCAGCAACCAATGGCTGCAGCCACTGCCCGCTGGTGCATTGCATGCCTGGTTGGTTTTTCAGGCACTGCTGCATCTGCGTGCTGGTTCTATCTCAACTGGAGAACGTACTCCGCTCCCCACGGGGAAGAGAGAGGGAGAGAGGACTGTGTGCGTGCGTGCGTGCATGCATGCATGGGCGACAGTGCTAAGCTAGGCCGGAGAGCGTGAGGTGGAGAAGCGTGATTTGACTATGTTTGAAAGGTAGCCCTTGGACCGGACCGGACCGGACCGCCCTTTATTGCTCCAGTCTCCAGGCGCCAAAGGTGGCCGGGTGCTGGCCGCTGGCCATGCGTAGGCACGCAGACGCAAGCCCCCCCCTGCCGCTGCGCCGGCCTGTCGGCCGGCCGGGCGTGTCCAGTTTGACCGTCCAATGGGCGCGAATGCGCGCCCGGCGGTGAGGCTGCTGCCCGAGAGAGCACTGCACAGGAGATGTCGATAGGTCCAGTGGCAACCGGCCCATGCATGGCACCGGGGTTTGCGAGAGACATGGACCTGGACGTGGCGCAGCCATCTTTAAACTAGCTTGTCCATATCCATATCAGGCGTACTAGCACGTGTTAATGCTCCTCACAATTTGCCACCACTTTGCGTACGGAAAGTACGTGGTGCATTATCGGTTTTACTACAGCTTAATTACAGAAGAAGTACTCTACGAGAGTGCTAGAACACGTACTACTATACTTTCTTTAATCCTTATAAATTATCGCTTAAATGAATATATCTAGCACTGATATACATCTACATATAACAGTTCGACCGACAACTAATATGGATCCAAGCGGTTATAGGCATATCCTTGTTAAGAACCTGAGGAGGGTACTGAAACATGGGGGTAGAGCCTCAGTCACGTACACCTACGGGCGAAATGATAAACATAAACACGGGAGTGGCGTAGCGGTACGGAAAAACGGTCAACAATCACGGCCAAAAGACGACGGGGTAGGCCGGCATGCATGCAGCTGCGTGATGCCAAGTGTAGTCTAGCCTAGCGTAGGCTCCAAAAGCTGCGAGTAACGGTCAAAGTTAGCACGAAGCTCGATGATAAAACTAAGCAGCTCAACGTATTAGCCGCGTGCAGCAGACGCAGGCCTCCCTCAGGCAAAAGCATCTCCTCCCTTTGTTGATAAGGGTGAGCTCGCCTGGTCTCCGATCTCGGGGACAAGCAAGGTGGCGACTGTTCAGCCAAGCGCACATCCCGCCTCGCAAAGCAGCGGGCGCATGCAATTAGGCCGGCCCGGTTAGTTTAATCCTTATCGCTTATGGACGGTTGATTGCTTGTGCGTGACCAGTTTTGGTTTGATTCCGTTCTGATAAGGGAAAGGGGAGGGGGCCGGTGTTCCTGGTCACATGCATTGATGCATTGCGCGAAAGAAAAGAGGAAGATGGGAAGAGAATGTGCGGCGGGGCCTCGCGCGTACGGGCCGCCAGGCGGGGTGGTCAATGCCCTAATAGTCAATCCAGTAAATGTGGCCCTGGCTGGCTTGATTCACTAACCAAAAGCTGGGGTGTTGTGTTTTGCATGCATGGAAGGATATGCATGGCTTGACGACAGAATAGCCTGCAGGTGGCACGCATGTCTTTCTCACTATTGCGAGATTTTCTTTTCAGGTATCCAGCCTTTTTGGTGCTCCAGCATTTATCATGGTGAAACTAAAACACACACTTTTTTCCCCAACATTGTACTATATTTTCTTTGAGGGAGCATTGTGCTATATTGGTATCAGAAAATATTGGTGCATGACATGGGTATCTGGGAACATTTTTCACGGATAGTCTGAGCATTGTACTTGATATTCTGATCAAAGTGTTTGGACAAGTTTTTATATTTAAAATACAAAATGAAAGTATATGCTAAATGGTCGGACAGTACCGCACGGCCCATTTTGTCCTCTCTTCGTCATTTTGTAAGCGGGCGCCTGAAACGCACTCCCTCTACTGCATACTGGGCCGGCCATGTATCTTTTTTTTCTAATTTTTAACCCGCAAAAATCAAAACGCATGAGTTGGTGGGGTCGAACCCAAGATCTCCTGTACGAGGTAAACAGCAGTAACCACCCAGGTCACTGGCCGGTTGTGATTACTTTTCCCTTTTCTTAATATTCTCTTATTTTTATTTTCTTTTTCCTTATTTTTATTCTTCTTGATTTCGTGAACTTTTTTCAAAATCGATGATTTTTTCAAATCAATGAACATTTTTTGAATGTTTTTTATGAAAATTGAATATATATTTTTAAATTGATGACCTATTTTTTTCCAAATCGATGAACTTTTTTCGATTTTATAAACTTTCTTTGAAATCTGGTGAACATTTTTAAAATTGTGGAACTTTTTCGAATTTGTGGACCTTTTTGAAAATCTATGAACTTTTTTTCAAAAACAAGATTTTTCTCCTATATCGATGAACTTTTTCTAAATTTGTGAACTTTTCCTAAAGTCTCTGTACTTTTTTTCAAAATTGATGAACTTTTTTTAATACATGAAATTTTTCCTAACTCGTGACCTTTTCTGAAATCTACAAACATTCAAATTGTGTACACATTTTTTTCAAAATCATGTTTTTACAAAATGTATCTGCAATAGATAGCGCGGCTACGGATGTTCTTAATACGTTCGCACTACAACCAATCACTAGTGCCTAGTAGCTCTAGTGGTTAGCTTCATTCCTCACGGGAGCATCTTTTTTGGTGGGCTCTTTCGCTCTATGAATACACTGTAGTGTGTGTTTCGTAGGCCGGCCCACCAGGTGCGGCAGCGAGCGCCGGTTGACTGAACAGGCACATAAAGCAACGTATAGAAGGATCCCGGTGCGTAGTAGAATAGTAGCCATTCTTCACACACACTTGCCGCGCTTGGACCTTGGCCCATTTAACTTCTTCGCCTCGTACGCATGTCAAGGCTTTTTTTCTTTTTTTCTTTTTTTGCGAAAGAAGGCTTTTTTTCTTTTGTTTATCCGTCTCATTCATGATTTTCTCAGGACACGATTTTTCATGTTTTTCTTGGGTTTTCCTTTTTCTTGGTCTTACATGTTTTTTTACTGTTTAAAATCACAATTGTTTTTCAACTCATGAATATATTAAAATTCATGAATGTCTTTTTAAATTCATGAACACTTTTCAAATCTTTAAAATGCAAATGCCAAAATAAAATATAAGTAAAACCGACTAAAAAAGCAATATTGTCTCTGTTTGTCTCAAGTGCATGAAGCTCTACATGGGCCGCTGGCCTACCATGCATTTCGAGAACTATTCTTTGCAATGAGCAAAGAATAGGAGAACCCGGACCCCTGACCCGTCACTTTGCAAACCCTATTCTAACGAGATTAAAGCTGCAAGGATCGATATTTCCTCCTATTTTTCGGCTCTGGGTGAGTTATGACAAATTGACGCGTGTAATTACGGGATATGTCATGGTAGCCGGACGCAGTTTTATCGGCCCCACTGGTCCCATTTTTTCTCGCGACTTAAGACGAACGGTGGCGAAGCCGCTAAACTCCTACGTCGTGTCTATTTTTCCACAACTAAATCCCTACCTCTTACTTTTTTTTTTGCGAAAGAAAATCCCTACCTCTTACTTAGGGCCCTACTCTCAGTAATCTCTCTCTCTCTCTCTCTCTCTCTCTCTCTCTCTCTCTCTCTCTCTCTCTCTCTCTCTCTCTCTCTCTCTCTCTCTCTCTCTCTCTCTCTCTCTCTCTCTCTGGCGATGACAGGTTGACAGCAGTGGGCAACAACATAGCGGCACATCAGGAACGACAGCGGCACAACAGAAGTAGAGGGTAGCAGCATAGCAGTATCATATCATCTCCACCACAATCTCTCCCCTGTCAGCTACGTGAACCAGCGGCCCGCCGGCCTTAAATCCAATGTTGCTTGCCGCCCCCAGCACCTCCCCTGGCGGCGGGATCCAGAGCCTCAGCAGCTTCCTCCTTTGTCTTCGGTTGGATTATGACAAGGATCAGATGGCGTGTACTGCTCTGTCGCCATGCCTGCTTGCTCCATTGGAATTGGCATCGCTGGTGAGTAGTTAATCTTCCCCACGGCTTGTTGCATTTGATGAAGTTAATGGAACTATGATTTGAAGCAAATATGTGCTAGCCATCGTCATTATTGTTATTTCATGTAGACTCAGTATATGGGAAGCACGTCTGGTCCACCATCTTTCCCTTTAGATGATCTCCATTTGTATCCACCTCCAAGGCTCCAACGACTGAAGAGAAGCTACATAGCTGATAATCTTACAGAAACATCCATAGGTGGGGCCGGCTTTTCATTGACAAGCTCATTCCTGGAAGCGTCAACGGGTGAACACGCATGGACTTATCAATCTTGCATGCGAGCTGGAAGAACTAGCCATGACTAGATTGGATGCTTGTAAACGCATGTAGCTCCCATTCTAAGGACATTGTCAGACATAGCCTCTTCGCATTAGCGCAGGCGCAAAACACATGGAAAGTATCTCCATCCTCCATATGGCAAACAAGGCAGGTGTCGTGCACTTCTAAATTCCTCATGTGTTTATTGCAACAAGTTGCAAATGAAGTGGTCGCTATACGCCAAGCGAAAGAGAGAGCCTTAAGTGGAGCAAGGCAAGACCAATCACCTTCCACTCGTCCCGACAACCATCGGGATTAGTGCTAAATGAAGCGATCAAAGGGCCCGGTACTTCGTCGGCTACTAGTCGATATGCACTCCTAACGATGAACATATTGTTTTTCTCAGGGGGCCAAACAATGAAATCATGTCCCAGTCAATATGCACTCCAAATGGTGAACGGGCATGTTCATCCTCCGTCCTTGTGGTTGAACTCACCCCCCCCCCCCCCCCTCACACACACACACACAAAAAGATTTTATCTCAAGTTTTGTAGCAGATTTTTTTTAGTTGTTGTTTTTTCAACATATGATGTAAGTGTTATTTGAGTTGAATAAAGTTAACCATGAAGGTAGGCCTTCCCGTGATAAATAATAATAATAATAATAATAATAATAATAATAATAATAATAATAATAATAATAATAACAATGTATTTTTTATTTGTAGATAAGCCTTTTAATTAATTTGACACTAACAGCCGCTCTAGATAGTCAAAGAGTAAAAATAAATGATATAACAGGCGACAATTGTTGTACAAATACATGACAGCATGCATTAATGATGACCAACGTCATCCGTACAAATAGATTTTGTCAAATATGTGTAGGATTCTGTAAAGAATACGGAGTTAAGCTGGGAATACAATGTATATTAATTAAGGTACCAAACTCTCTAGATTTTAACCCTCTTGGTGTATCGGAGGCTATGGATCGCTGTGGGCCCCATTTGTAAGTGTATGTGTCGTTAGTTTAGACTAGCACATATGTTTTTGGTTTTGAGAAGGTACTCCATGGTTTTGCTTTTTTCTTGTGTTTCTATCGGTTTCATAGTTTTTCTTTTGGAACGTTAGATTTTTAAGCATGACAAATTATATTGTCGTGAGGATGACAACTTCCTCATCAACCATGACAATTTCTGCAAAAAACAAATTGAACATGATAGGATTTGCCATGCTTGCTAAAGGAAATTGTCATTCTCGTGATAACATAATTTGCAAACTTGGGCATTCGATTTGCAATGCTAAAAAAGTCTGACATTTGATTTGCGGCAAAATCATTTTCTTTTAGGTTTTTCCTGTTTTTATTCTACTTTCCATGAATATTTATTAAATTCATGAATATTTAAAAAATACGTGAACATTTTTGAAACAATAAAAAATTCTCCAAATTAATGATTTTTTAAATTTTACAAACATTTTGAAAGTCAGTACATTTTTAATCTGAGAACCTTTTAGAAATTCACAAATATTGTTTGAAATCCAAGAATATTTTAAAATTTTGTGAATATATTTTATTAAAATTTATGGCTTTAAAGTTCACAATATTTTTAAACCTTAACTTATTTTGTGGATTGTTTCAAATAAAAAAATACGATAGCTGTTTCTACTAGCTTAAAGAGTGGGGCGAGCAAAGAAAAAAACTTAGGCTAGCCAGCGAAGTAGGAAGCAAAACTTAGTGAGCAAGAGCTTCATGGGTGACGGCAGGTTGACAGCAGTGGGCAATAGCATGGCAGCACATCAGGAACGACAGCAGCACAACAGAAGCAGAGGGTAGCAGCATAGCAGTATCATACCATCTCCACCACAATCTCTTCCCCATCAGCTACGGGAACCAGCGGCCCACCGGCCCTAAATCCAATATTGCTCGCCGCCCCCAGCACCTCCACTAGCGGCGGGATCTAGAGCCTCAGTAGCTTCCTCATTTATCTTCGTTGGATTATGACAAGGATCTGATGGTGTGTACTGCTCTGTCGCCATGCCTTCTTGCTCCATTGGAATTGGCATTGCCGGTGCGCCGTTAATCTTCCCCATGGCTTGTTGCATTTGATGAAGTTAATGGAACTATGATTTGAAGAAAATATGTGCTAGCCATCGTCATTATTGTTATTTCATGTAGACTCGGTATTTGGGAAGCATGTCCGGTCCACCATCTTTCCCTTTAGATGATCTCCATTTGTATCCACGTCCAACGACTAAAGAGAAGCTACATAACTGATAATCTTACAGAAACATCCATAGGTGGGGCCGACTTTGCATGGATAAGCTCATTCCTGGAAGAATCAACGGGCGAACACGCATGGACTCATCAATCTTGCACACGAGAGGGAAGAACCAGCCATGACTAGATTGGATGCTTGTAAACGCATGTAGCTCCCATTCTAAGGACATTGTCAGCCATAGCCTCTTCGCATTAGCGCAGGCATAAAACACATGGAAAGTATCTTCATCCTCCATATGGTAAACAAGGCAGCTGTCGTGCACTTCTAAATTCCTCATGTGTTTATTGCACCAGGTTGCGAATGAATTGGTCTAGAAAGAGAGAGCCTTCGATGGCGCAAGGCAAGACCATATCACCTTCCACCCGTCTGGACAACCATCGAGATTAGTTCTAAATGAAGTGATCACCCCGGGGCTTCGTCAACTGCTAGTCGATACGCACTCCTAATGGCAAAGATGTCATTTTTCTCAAGGGCCCAAACAATGAAATCTTGTCCCGGTTGAAATGCGAGGGTCCTTTCGGAAGAAATTGACGCCTCCCAAATCATCTTGCGAAACTTGAAGGAGGAAGCTAGGCTTTGGGTGCTAGCGGGTGCGAAACGCAAATTTCATGTCGCGAGAGTAATGACTTTTGTATTCAGTGGGCCTCCTGTGGCTCCAACTTAAACCTTGTCTTCTCCCCTGATTAATGAATGAGACAAATCTTTTGCCTCCTCTTTCAAAAAATAAAATATCTTGTCCCGGTCAATATGCACTCCTAACGGTGAAGATATTGTTTTTCTCACGGGCATGTTGATCCTCCGTCCTTGTAGCTGGACTCACACTAGATTTTATCTCAAGTTTTTTAGCAGAATTTTTCTTTTGAGTTGTTGTTTTTCCAACATATGATTTAAATGTTATTTGAGTTGAATAAAGCTAACCATGAAGTTAGGCATTCCCATAATAATAAAATAATAATAATAATAATTTATTTGTAGATAAGCATTTTAATTAATTTGACACTCACATCCGCTCTAGATAGTCAAAGAGCAAAAATAAATGATATAACAGGTGATGATTGTTGTACAAATACATGAGAGTACGCATTAATGATGACCAATGTCATCCGTACGAACTGATTTTTGTCAAATACGTGTGGGATTCAGTAAAGAATACAGAGTTAGGCTAGGAATACAATGTATATTAAGATACTAAGCTCTCTAGATTTCAAGCCTCTTGGTGCATCAGAGGCTATGGATCGTTGTGGGGCCCGTCTGTAAGTGTAATGTGTCGCTGGTTGAGAATAACACATAGTTTTCCGGTTTTGAGAAGGTATTCCATGGTTTCCCTTTTTATTTCTTCCTGTGTTTTTTTATCAATTTCATAGTATTTCTTTCAGAACGTTAGATTTTTAAGCATGGCAAATTATATTGTCATGAGGATGACAATTTCCTCTATCAACCATGGCAATTTCTGGCATAAAAACTGAACACGGCTAGGATTTGCCATACTTGCTAAAGGAAATTGCCATTCTCACGAAAACATAATTTGCAATCTTGGGCATTCCATTTGCCATGCTAAAAAAATCTGACATTTGATTTGCAGCGAAATCATTTTTTTGGGGGGCTTTTCCTGTTTATTTCCCTGTTTTTGTTTTTGTTTTTGTTTTTATTCTACTTTCCATGAATATTCATTAAAATTCATGAATATGTAAAAATATGTGAACATTTTTAAATCAATAAAAAATATCCAAATAGATGAATATTTTCAAAGTTTATGAACATTTTTAAAGTCTGCCTACATTTTTTAATCTGCAAACCTTTTTCAAATTCATAGATATTGTCTAAACTCCATAAATATTTTAAAATTTTGTGAATGTAGTTTAAAATTTATAGTTTCTAATTCACAATATCTTTTGATTAAATGGAGTGTTTCAAAAAAGAAACACGATGGCTGTTTTTTCTAGCTTAAATAGTAAGGCAAGCAAAAAAAAGTTAGGCTAGCCAGCGAAGAAGGAAGCCAAGCACAGCGAGCAAGAACTTCATGGGTCAGCCAATGTATATCAACAATTCAATGGTTCACGCACGGAATAAGAGCTCCCAAGGACATCACAACCACCACCGACTGGCACCGAGGCCGAAACATGTAAAAAAACCACAAACACGAGCTGAACAACCCCACAGTCAAATTAGAATAAATACCATATCTAACGGCAACACAACACAATATACGAATTAAAAAACACCATCAAAACATAATTAAAATCCAAACCATAGATAAAATCAAAACAAAACAATCATCCACAATAACCTGCTGGGGAAAGAGAAAAGTTAACCCCACAAGTGAAGAACGGCGCGGCAAAGCAAGCACAGTCCTCTAGTGTATTATGAAGGGGATGTACGAAAAGGGGTGGGATTCCAAGTGGGTACATCCGCAGGTTCTCCATAGCATTTCTCATTAAAGCGTCTGCAACAAAACACTAGTGCTACGATCTCCTTACAACAGATAATCAAAGGGTTGGGCTGCACTTTCGCCTACTCATGAACGGCTGTACCAAAACTGGATAAAAGACGTCGTATGCATAGAAAGGTTCTTTGAAGCCCTGCTTTGCTAGCGGCTGATGGGGGTGTGCATCCGCTCCACGATTCTGTTGATGGCATCTCGAGTCATTACGAGGGTGTCATGCTGCAGGATGCTGTAGACATTGAGGCCCTGCATTTGAACATGTAAAACATCAGCACACTATTCTTGGGTCACAATATCTGCTGCGAAAACCACAATGGGACTGTTAATCATTGTTAAGCCGCTGAGTACCCAGACACTTACAATCGAAGGAATGACATTCACGTAGTGAAGATTTTTAGTGGCCAGCTTTAACTTCTTATCAATGTCGCCTCCATCCACCAACAAAACCTTCTTCGTATCGTCCATCTGCTTGATGTACTGCACGATGTTTTTCGTCTTGTGGCTGGGGACTTCTAGGTCCTCGAAGATGCAGAGCTACAATAAAACATGGTCAAGTAAACTATACATGCATACGTAGTTACTGCAGAGAATGGTTTCAGATGGAGAGTTCCGGGCCAACTCATGTATACGTATTTGCGTTCAGGATAACAGATGGTCAAGTTTTTCCTTTGTCACTTTGTGTGCTCGAGAATTTTTGGGAGCAGCACCAGAAGAAAATAACATTGCATAAAACAAATTAATTGTTACACACTGATCGATAGATTTCAATAGCTTTTACTCTTTCAAGAAGCCGTGGAAACAATACCATCTCAATGTCACATCTCATAAGCGACAACCTAAAAGTAAATCGTCTAAGAAGACAAGGCAGTCAGAGAAACCATTCTACAAATACATGATATTGATCAAAAAGTACAACTAGTTCATGCTCCATTAGAACTAGGGATAAGTGGTCTGTTCTCTGAACTTCAGGAAGGATCTATAAAGTACAAAATATCGTGAAAGGATCTAGAAAGCATAAAACATAGCAAAACAGTTTCATAGTGACATGCTGATCAACAGCTTCTGAAACAGCACATCAATTCTCGCATAGTTCTAGCAAATACTCCCTCCATGCCATAATATAATACGTTTTTGCAATTCAATTAGAACTGCAAAAACGTCTTATATTGTGGTACAGAGGTAGTAATAAACATGATCATTACTGTTGCCCGAAGCATACTAGTACTAAACAAGGGTTCATGATTTAATGCAGAATCCATTTTGTAACAGAAATAGTTATCTTGGGATAAGGAAGGAGCTAACTCTACACAAGAACATCCAGGAAGGTACACAATGATTTAGTAAGGCAGCAAATACCTTCCCCTCAGCTGTTCTAGCAGACAAGGCTATCTTAAGTCCCAGACGTCGCACTTTCTTCTGCAACTTGAATGCATGGCTTCGTGGTTTCGGGCCATGCATAGTTGCACCTCCTCGAAACTGTTTCAAACAAGATGAGATATCTCCGAAGCCTATTCAATACCATTTATATGAATGGAGGAATGTCAAGATAGGGTAGTATAACCTGACAACCACGCAATGTTCCATGACGTGCTCTTCCAGTTCCTTTTTGCTTGTAAGGCTTTCTTCCTGTGCCGCTCACTTCACTGATAGTTTTAGTTGAGTGTGTCCCCTGTGAAAGACAGGTGCATGCAATTATCGGAACGTGCATTAGAAAGATAGAACTTGGCCTGTTCGGCTCTCCTCCGCTCCACACTCTCGCTCCGGGAGTTGGTGGAGCGCTAGTTAAAAGTCCAGGAGCGGGGGAGTAGATGCTCTGCAGATTCTCAGATTTGTGGAGCTAGTGGATCACCGAACACTCCCTAAATATCTGAACTTAAGAATGTACTCCCTCCGTTCCGAATTACTTGTGGCAGGTATGGATGTATCTAGATGTATTTTAGTTCTAGATACATCCATTTCTACGACGAGTAATTTGGAACGGAGGGAGTAACTGATATTACACCCAACATACAGATCACATGATTTGGGAGCTTGTGAGCTTAAGTCAATCAACAGAACAAGAGAGATCGTAGTGTGCACCTGTTGCCTTTTAGCAAGCTGCCACCTTACTACCCTGTGAACGATATCCTTCCTAATTGGAACATCAAAAACATCACCATCCAAAACCATGAATCCGTTGTCCTCATTATGGAAGTTTGTTACTCTAGCTACTAGGTCCTCATACTGCCCTGTAATAAAATATTAATATTACTTACAAGTTACAACTCAGCATAATGTGAAAACAATATATAGCTTTCTATTAGCCAATTATCACTACATAAAAAGTGACATCAAGTTCTGTCCCATTATGAAAAATCTTGTTCAGTGAAGCTTAATTTTCAATCAAAGAGCGCAGAGTTAACGAAGAAATCTCTGTCAGTTAGATAAAAATAGCCCATAGGGCACTCAAGAGAAACAGCAATGTCATAGCAACAGATGGATAAGGAACACTAGAAACACACCAAGCTCTCGGTCTGGTGTCCAGACAGTCTTGCTAGATAGAAGTTCCGGTGGAATCAGCGCTTCATTTGCTGGAGCCAAAAGAGTAGAATACCCTTTGGAGTAGACATTTGGCAAAATCTGCAAATGAAGAAAGCTAACTGAGAAGGCAGAATTAGAATCACATGCCAGGAAATATAGCCAAGATACAGAAAACCAACTTTTGAACATAACACATTGTTGCTATTTGCTAATCATTACTGAGATAGAACTCAAGCAGGCCCATATTTGTTAATCATTGCTATCTGGATCTAGAAGTACCCTTGAGTAAGTTGATACCTAACCCGAATCACACTCAATCAAACGCTACATTTCCAAACTAGAAGCGACCAGGAATAAAACCCATTACAAAATCTGTTCACAAAGTGGTATCTGGTCATCTGTCAGGTCGTAGAAGGAGGGGCAGTTTTAGCACATACATCTATCGGCACCAAACAAGTGAGGTACAAGTTCAGTTATCCAATGGCGCACAAGCCTGACGGCCATATCCAACGGCTGCTGTTATTTAGCAACCTGTCTTAATTACTGTTGATTGTAATTCGGTTAAAACAGGCACTCTGTTTAGCGATTTAATTCTATTGTTCTGCCACTGTACTTGTGGAAGCTGTTCGGTTATATATGCCCCTCGGGTGGTGAAAAGTAAGAAGAAAAATTACCCAAAATTAATTTCTTAGAGTAGAAGCACATAGCAGCATAGGCGATTTCTTCTTCCCATATATCAGGAATGTGACCCAAACCGCCCAAAAATCAGTGTCAACTGCTCCACAAATCCTGACTGATCGATGGGATCTTGGTACCATCCCAACAGAGACGCCCAAATCCATAGTTTCTAAAATCCCCGTAAACCCTACCCATCCAATGAGCCAAATGCGGTCTAACTCTCACGTATTCAAACTGGCGGAGCACGTCGCTCTAGCCTCACGGAGCACCAACGTGACAGACATGGGGAGGATGGGGTGCAAGAACAAGACCTTGGCGAGGAGCGGGGTGCCGCAGCCGATGGCGCCGAGCTGGGGCAGGCAAGCCATGGCTCGACGCAGGAGGGATGCGGCACGTGCGAGGGCGTGCATCGGCTGGCGCCAGGTGGAGAGGACGCAACGGTGGCGGCGACCTGGGGAGTCAGAGAGTGTCGTGAGGGAAGTCCTGACAGTACGAGAGAGGGGTAGGGAAGTAGCAGGATCACACTAGGTGCAAGTGTGACACAGAAGCTTTTGCAGGTTCAGGCCCCTCGCGGCGGAGGTAAAGACCCTAAGTCCTGTGCTCCGGGAGCTTTTTCTCTGCGTATGGATGTCAGATTACAGTGTGTGCAAACCCTTGCCTAAGTGAAGGAGGGTGGCTTATAAAGTGTGTGTCAAACCTCCCCATCTTTTACGTTACAAGGGTTTAACTATGGTGTTTTTGGTGAAGCACAAGGCGGATAATGTCTACCAAAATCATAATGCATGTATTCGTGGATTGTTCATTATATATACAGAGAAAGTAGGGCAACACCGTAAACCTATAAGGCTCATATAACGTCCACAAAGTACAATAACTTAAGATATTATGGTGTGTGGTTCAATTTAACTAATGCAATGTATCGCCTAGATAGAATAGACCCATCCCACCTCGGTAATAGCATTCTGGTTTGATTCTCTAATGTACTTGCATTGCATTTACTCGGACCAAGAAAAAGAGGTGTTATTTTTTCTGTCTGCTAAACTATACATATATGGATATCAACTCATTATACAGATATAGTATTAAAGCAACATTTTGAAGTGGTTCTAAACAGCACATCAGCCAGGGCCACACTAGCCAGCACGGCGAAGTGCGCATATTCTTCTAGCTACTACAAACTTAGAAATGGATTGTACGCTCACACACAATTAGCAGAACATGGTAGATTTAGGGAGGGGAGTAACACACCTGCCCTTCCATAACACGGACACCTGAATTGACATCTGCTACTGCAGCGCTTGAGCTGCACACATATAGCATGAACAATTCATTCAGCTCTTTCCACAAGCAAGAGGCAGGCTGGCATCACAGACTATACCTAAAGGCGCGCGCGAGTGGTCCAAGCCCCGAGAGCAGAGGAGGCACGCAGGCGTGCTGGTGCGCCCTGGAAGTTGCCTGATCAATCAGACAAGGTGCAGTAAAACACATCAGATCAGTTCAAAGATATTGTGAATCAGTGTTCTGCTTCTGTTGTAAAGAAAGAGCTCGAGGAAGCGCGGGGGAGGGGCACCTAACCTGAGAGATGGTGGCAGCGGCGAGGGCATGTCTGGACCTGGATGCGGCGATGAGAGATCTGATGGACATGGCTGCTGGTGATTAAGCTTTCCCAGCGGCAGCAGCGGCCTGCACAAACAAAGAGGGGAAGAAAGTGATAATAAGTCCCATAGACCTCCTGGATAGGAATGGGTATTCCAACAATTTCCTATCACGGAACAATGTACACAAGTTAAAAAGTGGCGCCCTGCTCATATTAAGCTGGTTGCGGCAATTTGTGCCATTGTAGTAGTAGATAAAACGTAAATTTGACATCCTAGCCATGTCGCTCTCATGCATCGGTCCGTAGGTGCCCTTGTAACTATCATGGCCATGTATGAACACGAAACAGCAACCAAGCCAAGCCTACAGCTCGCAGTATTAGCATTTGCCGTTTTCTTGCTGATGCCGTCCATCTAAAAAAAATCTAGACGTTGATTGTTGCCTCCACTGTTTATACATGATCACGTTCACATAAATGAGCCAAGCAAAACAGAAAAACGCCATCATTTAAGATAATCATACTTGCACCTCTGACAAACTAAGCAACAAAGACATGGCATCATCATACATAAACATCAACTGCAATCAGTTTAGCATGGAATCATATATAAGCACATATCTAAAAAGAAACCATAGCCCAAACAGTTGCATCACGCTGGCACTGCATCATCATTTCTAACTAAGGTAGTCAGCAGCAGCAACTTAGAGATCAAAATAAGTCCCAAATCAGGTCGGCAATGCAGACAGACCATGGTCCAGAAAATGCATCCTAGCCAGAATAACACAGTTGTAGAAGAGCAAAGAAACGTGGGATGAGGAGAGTGGGCGGAAATGTCGGGCGACGGAGGAGGAGCGTGGGGAGGAGAAGAAGAAGGGGCGACGGGAGAAGGATGAGGGGGAGGGGGAGGGGGCGGGAGAGCAGCGCAGTCTTCTTTACAGGCGATTCACGCAGAGTGAGATGGAGAGAGGGTTAGCGAGAGGGGAATGGGGGTAAGGGAGCAGTAACTCTACGGCGGCGAGGTGGCTCGCCGGTTGACGGAGATGGACGGCGACGGGGTGCAGGGAGTGGCGCGCCAGCGGACGGAAGAGAGGGCAGGAGGGGATGACGGTGGAAATGGGGAGGAGGGAATGGATGAGGGGGTGCTCACCTCCGCAGCGGTGATGGCCGCCTGACCCGTCCGGCGGCGGCGACGTGTGCGGCGGCGTGATCTGGGAGCGGGGGGAGGGGAGAGCGGCGGCGAATGGGGGTCCCGGAGTCACAGGTCGCGCGCCCGCCGGCATGTATGGCGGCTGGGCCGGCCCAACAACGCTCCAGGCACCACGTAATCTGGTTAATACAGTTTAAAAAAAAATATAAACTTCTAATTATCCCTAAAATACATGATTTCTAATTACCCATAAAATACATGATTTCTAATTATCAAATATTTTTTTGTCATCTCTTTTTCTTTTAATTATCGACTTAGCTGCCTTGTGCCTAACAAATCAAATATCCCAAAATAAACTGAAGATTATCTCCATAATCCCAATATTAATATTTTATATATCCTATATGTTCAAAGCTATACAAGTTTGGCTGCATGCTTTCCTAGGATGACAGGCATTCACAAATAAAATATTCTTATTTATTTCTTTTTGCAGCAGTTGATTCAAAATCTGCCTGAATTCTCAATTTCATAAGAGTAGGCAACAAATGTACAAATGCATAAAACCAAGCCATTCCAACCAACAATGCACTCATTGTTACTTGTAGACCTTGATACTGCAGAGAACATCCATTACATTGTGACTTGAACATTGCAATGACAAAAACGATCAGAGATTCAACAATTTGTACATAGCCATCGTGCCTAAAAGTTGTAAATTTTCTTAAAACGTGATTCCCCATTTGGACCAAAACAATAAATAAATAAGTGCCTAAATTCAGAAGCTTGTACACACTTCGAATGTTGCAACTATAAAAATAAATTGTACATGAGAAAAGTGAAGAAAACTTACAACTAGTGTCAAACAGGGCAGAATTTTTTGTTTTGGGCCAAATGGGGAACCGCATTTTAAGAAAAAAGGGCCAAACAAGGAATTCTCTCATAAAATACATAGAAAGCAATATAATGGTTGTTGGAACCATGAGCCACTAAAACATAATAGAAATGAGATATACCTTTCTGCCTAGTTGTACTAGCGGCTAGTTCTCGATCTATCACGGTTCTGGTGGGACATTCCTCGGAGCAATAATTCACTCTATTGGCATGTTTTATTGGAGTTACTCTGAGACGGTTAGGATGAGTATATGTTCCATTCATTATACCAAATTCTGCACAAGCGACTAAAAGAAATGTTGCGCCCTCTTTGTACAAACGAACTTGTGCATGTTTCAGTCTTGGAGGTGCTCGATACACAAGTGGAATCCATGGGCATTAACCATTGACACACGATATATTACAACAAGACCATCAACCATCGGCAGTGCCCCTTCTTCAAACAGAAGGTTTCCTGATGTTAATACAGCACCAGCATAAATAAACTCCTTCAAACGTTGGAAGCCTCTGTCGTGAAAAATAAGCCTTTCTTTTCTGAAAGTATGGCACAGCGTACGCACAATATACATCACAATGTATCCCATGTTTTTTATATTAAAAAAATTAAATACATATATTCCAACAATTAATTTACTTACATTTCTAAAAGTGTCATTGCGCATTTAAAAAATGGTCTCGTGTAAAACTTTCTTCGCATAATTTGTATAAAATGTCCGTACCACTCAAAAAAATGTTTTCACATGTATTCAAAAAATGTCCAGCGCAAATTGAAAAATATTTGGCATGTATCCAAAAATAATTCAAACATGTATTTGAAAAGAATGTTCATCATGTATTGCAAAATATTCCATGTGTATCAAAACATGTTCAGCGTGTATATGAAAAATAAAATGTGTATTCAAAAAATGTTCAATGTGTATTTGAAAAAAACTGTTCATCATGTATTTAAAAAAATGTTTAACATGTGTTCATATAATGTTCAATGTGCATCCAAAAAATGTTTGTGATATTTAAAAAATGTTCACGTGTATCACAAATATGTTATTGACATTTTATAAAAAGTTTATAGCATGTAAATAAATATTCATGTAAATTTAAGAACAAAATGATAAGTGCCACGTGTGGGGCACGAAGTAACACCACACTGATGTTTTTACAACTAAAATTACCATCCAAAAAAACCCAAAAAACTGAAACTTGCCATTCAAATAGAAAGTTACCATGCTTCACAAATAAAGTTGCCATCCTCGTTAACTAAACATGCCATCAAAAGTCAAGGAGGAATTGCTTCGTGCCACACGTGTGGCACTCAGGGGCCTATTTATTTCTTTGTATTTGTCTTTTTATTTTTCTGTTTTTCCTTCTGGGTTGATTATTTTCCATAGGGTTTTTCACTTTTAATTGTGTATAGTTGTTTTTGCACTATAAAAATTTCTCTAATATATGGTGAAAAAATTCAAATACACATGGAACATTATTAATATACTAACGTTTTTTCTATATACATTTTACTTGTTTTAATGTACAGTGAACTTTCTTTGATATGTGGCGATGTTTTTAATACAGGCTAAAGTTTTTTATATGTGCAGTAAACTTTTCATAATGTATGGTAAAAAATCCATAGACAATGAGCATTTCTTAATACAGACTGACTTTTTTAAACACATATTGAACATTTTTTTCTAACATATTTTCTATTTTATAGATTGGTTTGTTTTTTGTGAAAACCCAACATGAACACCGATGAGAAAACTCAACAAAATCGCTCAAGTGAGCTCGCCGGATTGGGCCGGCCTATTTGCGGCTCACTTCAGGCGTTGGGTCGGGTATTTGACGCTGGTGCACGTTCAATAGGAGGATTGGCTTTACCGAAAAAGGCTTTCGCCCCGCTTTATAAATAAAGCAACCACCAAGCACAAGTCAACAAGGTATCATCCAACACACACACACACAACGCCACCCCAACAAGATCCAACACAAACTCACGAACAACACATACACCACAGAGTCTGCTGTGGGCACAGCACAACAAGCCCAAACACCACAAGGGTGGCACAACCAACACACGGCGGCAGCGTCGAAGACGGAGAATAGCTAATCTGGCTCGGGTGGTGGTGGGGGAAGCTGCGGAGCCATGCGGAGAGCCATCGCGCGAAGCTGGGTGATGATGGAGGTGATGGCGTCTCTCTCCCTAGGGCGGCTAAGCGGCCGCCAAAGCTGCAAGTAACCAGACCATTTGAACAAAGCATCAGTAACGCGTCGAAGAGGTATACGCTGAATCACAAGTTTATTCCTAATAGTCCACAGCGTCCAGGCAAGCACACCGATGGTCAGCCAGCTAATGTGGCGGGACGAAGGTGGCAGTGCCTGAAGTTCGGCGAAAAGATCGGGGAAGTTGTTATGGGCCCAACTACCCCCAACCATCTCACGGAAACAGCTCTAGAGGAACTACGTGGACAGGCAGGTGAAGAAGATATGGTTCGAATCCTCTTCCGGCCCGCATAGCGGGCAACGGCCATCGCCGGGGTCGTTGCGCTTTAGAACTTCCACCCCAGATGGAAGGCGGCCACGAATCCATTGCCACAGGAATATCCTAATTTTCAAGGGGGGCCGGATCTCCCAGATGGCGGTAAGCGTCGCGGGGCCCGGAGTAGGGGCGATCGCCTTGTAGAGCGACGTGGTGGAGAAAAGCCCGGATGGCTCTAGACGCCATCGAGTGCGGTCCTCACCATTCTCCAGCACAGGTTCGTGGAGCGCAATGCACGCGATCAGGTCATCCCAAGCCGCAGTCTCTGCCGGGCCAAACTGGCGCTGGAATGTGAGACGCCCTAAGTCAATAAGGGCCATCGCAACCGAAATCCGCGGGTCTACCACGATGGAGAACAGGTCAGGAAAACGAGCCGCAAAGGGGGCATCACCAGCCCAGCGATCGAACCAAAACAGCGTGGCAGTGCCAGATCCGACCGTAGTCGAGGATCCAATGCGAAGGACCGGAAGCAGCTGTATGATAGATTGCCAGAACTGGGAACCACCGGACCGCTGGCAAAAGGCGAGGGGTTGGCCTCGTAGGTATTTCCGCTGAATGATGCGGAGCCACAGGCCACCCTGGCCGTTCGTAATCCGCCAAAGCCATCCAGTTAGGAGGGCAATGTTCATCCGCTTGGAGCACATTATCCCAAGCCCGCCCTGATCACGAGGCTTACAAATTTCAGACCATCGCACCATGTGGTATTTCTGCTTGTCTCCTTCACCGGCCCAGTAGAAGTGACCCTGGCCCCTGGCAATCTCATGGTGCAGAGTCTCAGGCAGGCTGTAAAAGCTCATTATGAATAGGAGCAGGCTAGACAGGGACGAGTTGATCAGCACTGCTCGTGCGGCTTTGGAAAGCCACCTTCCCTGCCATGGCTCCACATGGTGATGGAGCTTGCCTACCATGGGCCGAAGCTCGGCCACCGTGAGCCTCGAGTCACTAATGGGTATCCCCGGATAAGTCGTGGGGAAACTCCCGAGCGGGCAATTGAGCCGGTCTGCGATACTCCGGCGATCGGCGTCGGAATATCCCAGAACCATCACTGAGCTCTTATCGAAGTTAATCTTGAGGCCAGACATCTGCTGGAAGTAGAGCAAGAGAAACTTCAGGTTCATGATGTCGCTCGCCGATCCTTCCACCATGATAATGGTGTCGTCCGCATATTGTAGGAGGGACAAGCCGGTCCCTCCTACTAAGTGTGGGATAATGCCTTTGATGTGGCCCGCAGCTTTTGCTTTGTCTAAGATGGCTGCCAGGGCATCTACCACAACGTTGAACAGGAACGGAGAGAATGGATCGTCCTGGCGCACCCCACAAAAGGTGGGGAAGAATGGGCCAATCTCGCCGTTGATATTCACTGCGGTTCTGCCTGAGCACACCATCTGCATCACCCGGGTCACCCATCGCTCGTCAAAGCCCTTCTGGAGCAGGCATTCCCGTAGGAAGTGCCAGCTAACCGTGTCATAGGCCTTGTGGAAATCCAGTTTCAGGAAGACTGCCTTGAGGTGCTTGGAATGCACCTCGTGTAGTGCTTCGTGAAACACTAGGACTCCGTCCAAGATATAGCGGCCCTGGATGAATGCCGACTGATCCGGGTGGATGATCCGGTCCGCAATTGGGGCCACCCTATTGGCGTACCCCTTCGCGAGGATGCGAAAGATGACATTGATCACCGTGATTGGGCGGAATTGGCGGATGTCCGAGGCACCCGTAACTTTGGGAATGAGGGTGATAATTCCAAAGTTGAGCCTGGTGAGATCAATGGACCCAGCGTAGAATTCCTCAAATAGGACCATGACCTCTGGTTTAATGGACTCCCAGAAAGTTTGAAAGAACTTTACTGGGAGGCCATCGGGGCCGGGGGCCGAGGATGAGTTCATGCCCTTAATGGCCGCCCATACTTCAGCTTCAGAGAACGGCGCCGTTAGAGCAACGTTATCCTCCTCTGAAACACAGTATCGGGGCGGCCAAATATCGTGGGCAAGGGCTAATCCTCCCCAAGGGGAGGCAGAGAATAAGTCTCTGTAGAAGCCATCAACATGGGCCCGGATGGCCTCCGGCTGTTGTAGCAAGGTATCACCATCCCAGAGCAAGGGGATGGTGTTACGGCGTCGGCGACCATTCGCGATTGCCTGGAAGTAAGCTGTATTGGCGTCCCCCTTGAGGACCCAATTCTGCGTACCTCGGAGGCGCCAGTATGCCTCCTTGTCCGTGTAGATGATCGTGAGTTGGTCTTCCAAGTCGTATCTAAGCATCCATTCCTCGGCCGAGAGGCCCACGGCGTCTGCCCGAAGGTCTAGTGCCTGGATGCCCTCAAGGAGAGTTCTCTTCCGCTCTCGGAGATCGCGGCCTAAGTTAGCACCCCACCCTTTCATGAATTGGCGCGATCGTTTAGCACAGAAATGCCAGGAGTCGACGGCCGAGAGGGAGCGGTGGGGTGCCTCACGAGCCTCACGCCACCGAGCGGCAATCGCAGCAGCGAACACGGGCTGATTCAGCCAGAATGTCTCGAAGCGAAAGCAGGGAGGCTGGGGGGTCGCTCGTTCTCCGAGGAGAGAAGTAGAGGGACATGGTCAGAACCGATCCTAGTAATCGCGCGCAGCGACGCGAGAGGGCACCGCAAGTCCCATTCCGGGGAGACAAAGACCCGGTCAAGGACCGACCTAGTCGGGTCGGCCTGGCGGTTGGTCCAGGTGAACCTGGCACCGACCCTATCTAGTTCACGGAGCCCCGTGTCCGCGATGCAGTCATTAAACATTTGCATCCGGGGAAAGTTGACCAGATTATTGCTTTTATCATCTTCAGACTGAATGAGGTTGAAGTCTCCACCCAGCACAACCGGAAGCTGGGCGGCCAAGACTTTCGTTCAGATCTCAGTGAGGAAGGTCTCTGAGCGGCTATGGTCTGCCGGTCCGTAAACGGCAATGACCTCCCATTTGAAGTTGAGGGCACGCTCAAAGATCTCCATGCTGACGAAGAACTCACCACGGTCCATGCTTCCGACCTCAAAGGTGGCATCCTTGACACCTAGAAGGATACCACCCGAGTGGCATGCGCTCCCACTAGAAGGGAGCTAGTGCCAAGCAAATAAGTCGGAGCTCAAATGTTCGAGTTCCGACAGCGCAAACTCCGTACGCATCATTTCTTGAATGGCTACAATGTCTATTCGCTCGTTCCTCATGTACTCGATGAGTTGGCGGCGTCGGCCGTCTTGACCGAAGTCGTGGATGTTCCAGAATAGGGTCCGCATCATGAAGCCATTGGGGGGCTGCTTGACCCCAATACTCGGGATGCGCTTTGAGCGCCAAGGGCAGCGGTGCGTGAACGGGTGCGGCCCCGGATCTCAGTTAGAACAATGGCTGCACGGGATGCAGACCCGCGCAGAGCCACGGTGGAGGAGACGGAGGCGTCCTGGAGGCGAGCCCGTGCCTCGGCAAGGTGCCCGTCTAGGATTTTGCGAGCATGGATCGCCGTGATCTGGACTAGCGGGGGGCTAATCTCCTCCCGGAACATGATGGCCGAATCAGTTGCCACCTTAGCCAGGTGGCCTAACGGAGCGGACTCTAGAGCGGAAAACGAGCAAGTAGCGGGGGTTATTGGGACGAGCGGGGTACCTGGCTCAAGGTTCCGGGCGGCGGCCCTAAGCTCCGCCCGCTCGGGGATGGGCAGAGCTGGGCTACCCTCCGGCCTGGCCGCCTCGATCCTGGTGCTGTGACGAGAGGACGTCACTGGAGTCGAGGCCGACCTGCCTCTCCTGGAGTACGTCGCGGTCCGAGAGGGGAGGGGGCAACCACCGGGGTGGTTACCTCCGCCGTCGCCCCTCCGGGCATCGGGCCATGAGCCGGGAGCTGAATCGGTGAGGCGGTGAGCACGAGTAGGACTGTAGAAGCTACGGGGGGAGTCAGTGGGGCATCATCAGCAGGGCCCGCACCCAACGCCAGCGGGACCAGGAGCACCGGAGCGGCCAGGGAGGGGGGCCGAAGTCTGCTCCACATCCAATCCCTGCCCAGCCGAGGCCTCTGCCACCGAGCGCAGGGAAGGCGCGGCACGAGGAGACGGGTCTGGGAGGGGCCCGAGCGCATCCGGGTCGGCCTGCGTCGGCTCGACTTGCGGGCCAGTAGCCGGCCGGACTGGAACCGACCCAGCCCAGCCGAGGACGCATCCAGCATGAGGCAGATGGTGGAGGCGGTGACGACTGGAGCGAAGGGCGGGACTTCGGGGGAGCGAGGAGAGGAGGCCGGGAACACCTGGAGGCTGGCGTCAGAGGAGTCGCTGCCGTCAGCCGGCTGCGACGGAGCCACGGCGTGGGAGCGGCCGGTCCCCGCGCCCCCCCTCGAGGTTGGAGCGGAAGCCGGGGGTGGGGCGGGCTATCCTCGGAATCTTCGTCATCCTCCTCCGAGCCGGGGTTGGGACCATGGCGAGGGTTCCGGTCGCTGTGGTGACCCAGCCCCTCAGTATCGCCACCCAGGAAGTTGTCGTCGGGGATGCGTGGGCGGCCAACGTGGTTGGGCGGCTCGGGGGAGATCCTGAGGTTGAAGCCCTGGTCGTTGAAGAACACCCGGATCTTGGCATGGAGTTTGGATGATTCGAGGGACTTGACTTTGACGCGCACCTCCTCCTCCTTCCGGAGGGAAAGCTCGTCCACCACGACCACCTTGCCAAGGATACGGGACATGCTTCGGATGACACGCTCCGAGCGTGCGATGTCGGGGAGGCCGGCAATGAGGATCCAAGCCTTGTCAAGGACGGCAACCGCCAAGGGGTCACGAATCGGCACCGAGATGTCCACCACTAGCTTGTAGAGAGCAAGAGTGATGTCACCACTATGGGTGCCGTACCCGTGGCTGACGGCGTCGGGGAAGATGACTGAGAACTGGTTACCGTTCATCATGGCGACCTGCCAATCCCAGGTGCAGTGGTATAGGTGGTTGAGCTCCGCTTCAAGCATCTCTGGCGAAGCCACCCCCTCCCAAATGGTAACAATCGCCTGGAGCGAGGGAGATGGTGGGGGGATGTCCGGCACCTCGATGTGAAAGAAGCCCATGCCCTTAATGCCGTGCCCGTACATCATGATTTCCTCTGACACGGGGCGGTCCGGGCATAGAAAGGCCGGGAGACCCGGGTCCAAGCAAATGTAGCGGCACTGTGGACTGGTGCAGGCGACCTATGAATGGCCGGCGAGGCCGCAGTTGAAGCACTTCTGGAGGTCTTGTGGTTGGTTCCCGGATCGGGCGAGGTTGGCGGGGGCGGTCGCCGGGTCACGCGCCGGAGCCAGTGGAGGGGCACCGCCATTACCATGACCAAGACCCCGCTTCTTCTTCCTCTTAGCCCCCTGACGGCCGCAACCTGCCCCATTAGCATTGGGAGGGAAGGTCGGCTCGTCTCGGGGCGGCTGGTACCGGTGACCAGGGGCGGTAGGCGCGGGCTGGGAGAGCTACTGGTTGGGACGGGGAGGCAAGCGTGAGCGGCCCGAGCGGACAGGGGATCGGTCGTCCTGACGCCGCGTCGGGGAGGGGGAGCGACGCCGTTGGTTGCGCCAGTCCGCCCCAAGAGCGGGCAAGTGGGACCGAGATCGGCCCCGACGATCAGCCCGCCCAGGCGAATGGCGTGGTGGAGAGCGGGTGTCAGTGCGGGGGGGGGGGGGGCGAGCGCCGGTTAGTGCGGGGGGAGGGGGGAGATCGATGGCCATCGCACGACGATAGGTGCCGGCGCAGGTCTTCTTCCCGGCGGATCGCCTCAGGCGATGGGCGCACCGCATCACGGCGGTTGTCGGCGCGTCTCTTGGGGTGGGTCCCCTCGTCACCCCAGTCCCGCGTCATGGGGGCGGGTTCGGAGGGGGCGGCCTGGGCGCGTGCGGGAGTTGGGTGGCGGCGGGGGTGGAGGGGAGCACGAGGGGTAGGGTTGCCGCTGGGTTGCGCCTCGGTGGAGAGGATGGAGGACTGGGGAAACCAGCTGGGGGCCAAATCGACCTAACTGGCGGGCCGCGCAACCCAGGAGCGGACAGGGGCAGAGTGGGCCAGCCCAGCATCGGAGCGGCCCACGTGCCAATCGCAGGGCCCATCCTTGGCCGGTCTAGCTGGGGACGGCCTGCCTGGGGTCGGCCCAGCCCGCGAGGCGACGAGGGGGCAGCGAGGGTTTCCCCTCCCGCCGCCGCCGCCGCCGCGGCCGGCACTGGCGTCTTGGACGGGGCGAGCGCAGGTCGAGGCATCCGAGGAGCGAGGCGGGGTGAGTAGTTGAGCTTGAAGGCCCCAAATGACACAATAAATGACCTAAACGGCGAGAGGCGCACGAGAACGGGGGGGGAGCCTGAGAGGCCATCAGGCGGCCCGGCGACACACCGGCCAGGGAGGAGGGTGCCCGAGAGGAGGAGGAACGCCATGAGACCCGGGCACACCCCTGGTCCGGCCGCCCAGCGACGCCCCGTGCCTGGGCGCGGCGGCGGCGAGCGGTTCGGGACCCAAGGGGGCCCCTTTGGCCAGGCGTCTGCGGGGAGACCGCCACAGGGTACCGGCGCGACCGCGGGAGGGAGCCCGATCCGCCCCGGCGAGGGAGGAGGGCGCAGTCCCTTCAGGTCGACGGCGGCCGAGCTAGGGGTTCCCGACGCACCACCGGGCGTCCGGCAGCCACGTCGTCTTCCTCCGCAAGGTCAGCCCAGCACGGCGGCCCGACCGGTTTGGGGGACGCGAGAACAGCAGGCACCGCGAGTGTCGGGGGAGGGGGGGCGAGGACGGGGAGGCTGGCGGCGCGGCAGCGACCGCAGCGGACGGGAAGGCCGCGGGATGGATGTCCGGTAGCAGGGCCGCCGGCGGTCGGGAACCGAGCGACGAGTCGCCCTCCGAGTCGCGGGAGCCCATAGGAACCAACCGATTTCGACAGTCTTTTTCACTATGTTGCTTTCAATCGAGGACTGGCTTTCAGCAGAAGTCTGCCGAGTTGACTCACTGACTATAACACTAGCATTAGGCCTTGTCCAGCACAATGTCTCCTTAAAGGCCCACATGTGTGACATCAATGTGACATCAACACGACACGCCCAAGCGGTTACTGGCCCAGCACTGCAACGATTCCCTGCACACGAGCCTAGAAGATGTTGTGGTACATAGTGGCACCCTGTTGAAGTCTGCTCGGTAGACTCGTCGTTAACTATAACACCAACATTAGGCCCTATCAAACTGTATCATATTCTATATACCTAAGAGAATCATTTCCATCAACTTATTTTATCTCAACGTGCAAGTATGCCACCTTATCATATAATTATGAATTGGATAAAGCCTACCTCTACATGCAATCATGCATGGAAAAACACCCACCACTACATTCAACCATGCATATGAAATATTTTTCATTTAATTATTATACTTATATTAAATAAATACTGCTACAACTATACATAATCAAATATAATAATAAGTCATGCATGTGTATTTCAGATCTTGGTTCTCATGTTTTTTTAGGGAACTTCTTTTGAGGGGGTTTTAGTTCTCATGTTATCAACTCAAACTAGAACATCAAGGCGCGCGTTGCCGCGCCCTCCCATATTAGTGGCAATATAACTACTTATGAGAGAAAGGAAAGTATAATTATCAATCAAGATATGAATTGAACGCCTCAATTTTTAGCATGGACAGCAATATATTTTTAATAGCAAGGTAAAAAATTATTTTGAATACCCCTACTGAAGGGCCAATTCAAATAATCATCAAATATTATTGAACAAGTTAATCCGCATGAGATTTTACAAATCTTCTACATACCCCTAAGATAGAAGATAGAGAAGGAAACATTTAAAAGATTGAGTGAGTGAAAATAATGAGTTGTGGCATCACATACAGAAATGACATATAATACTGGATTTTACATTTGAGCTTAAGTGTACATAATTTATAATTCTAAGTGAAACTACATAAGTTACAGAAGTGGGTATAATATTGAAGCTAAAATGTGCATTGGTGCCATGGATGTATGAAATCCAGGGCACATGTCAAGGGCTCAATTTAACATCACATATTCCAAGCATAAGAAATTTTATCTATTTTTTGGGGGAAAGAAGAAATGATATCGAATAAGCACCTTATTCATCTAGCATCATATTGTCCGTTGTTTGCATCACTGTGTATAAATTTCTTCCATCAAGCAGCTGAAATCATTTTATATACAAAACATTGTTAGCATAAGGAAATTAATGGCACCGAGGGTTGCATATTGCCGTGCAACACTTGGCTTGTGCTTTATGTACGGATGCCATGAAGCAGTATTTTACCTCATCGTTCATAACTTGAAGAATTTTTTGTGGGTTCCCGTGTCATAGGACAAACCTTCAACTTAGTGGAAGAAATACCAAGAGATGGAAACATGTGAACTGATGTAAATCCTTCCTAACATTTACATTTAGTAAAAATGCTAGGTACGCATACTGCAATGTGCAATCTCATAGTAGGAACTTCATATCTTAAACCAGACAGGCAAACTGAGTGAAATGTCGGCGTACAAAAGAACATCATGTATTAACTCTTACCACTAATGAACAATTTGGAGCATAGGGAGAAAACAATACAGATTTTCAATTGGAACTGTGGCAGAGGGTAGCGGGCTTTCTTCCCCAATTCAGCACCAACAGCAAACCTTAAAAAAATTTATCCAAATCAGTAAAGAATCAATAACAAGATAGGGCATGCAAGAGATTGAAACAAAAGATTTGACACAGAGTACTGGTGAAACCATCTTGGAAGAGGGCAAAACAATTCGTCCGCTCGTAAACGAATGCTGCCATGCGCCATCGCAGTCGCAAACGCACTCGCCATCGCCAGCAGGTACCGCTGCCACCTTGTCGCAATTGCTCGGTGTTCTGCCTGACTTTTTTTTCTTGTGGGGAGCAGCGGGATGAGCCGGCGGCCGGCGTCCCCGCCGCTGGTGGAGGCGGCGTGCGTGCCGCTGGAGGGTTTGGGAGTTGCTATTGAGGTGACTTTTTTTTAGAAAAGGAACACAAGGGAAAGGAACCGCATAGTGGGCTAGAATGAAGGCCCAGTTAAATATTTCTTGGTCCAAATGATGAGAGAGCGCGCAGCTCGTCCCCCGGAGCAGCGGCCCGGGCACGTTGGGCCGAAGATGATGTGTGCAGTAATAATAGATTAAATTGGTCATGGTGCGTGCGGTGGGAGGGTAAACCAATCTGATGTGTTCGTACGTGAGATCCGATGGCTGAAAACGTCAAATTGCTGTGGATAGCTGTAGCTAGCTTTGTTTTACTGTTTTGTAATTATCATCAACCAATTCCGCATCTAACTCTTCACGTGCATGTTCCCACCAACTCTTCATGCACATGAAGACTACCACAAATAACAATTAACTACTTCCCCGTTCCAAAATATTTGTCTTTCTAGATATTTCAACAAATGACTACATACGGAACAAAATGAGCGAATCTACACTCTAAAATATGTCTATATATATCCGTATGTGGTAGTTTATTTGAAATCTCTAAAAAGACAAATATTTAGGAATGGGGGGAGTATTTTTTTCATGCACTCTCAAGAAGCCACGTTATCCTAGTTTTTTTTGTGCTATCCTATATACCTAGTTCATCCCCACTACCTCTGTTATCTGAATATGCACACATGCCACATTATCTAAGACCCACCACAACATGCATGAAAATCATTTTTCATTATTAGTTGTTTCCCACTAGTTCTATTTATTTCAATATGCACACATGTCACCTCGTCGAAGTTCATTATAGTATACTACCTATATCCTATATTCTTAATAGTTCATCTCCACTACCTCTATTATCTTAACATGCACACATGCCACATCATCCAAGACCCATCACAACATGCATGGGAATTATTTTTCATTATTTGTTGTTTTCCACTAATTCTATTTATTTCAACATGCATACATAAGTCATGCACACACGTCACCTCATCAAAGTTCATTATAGCATACTACCTATATTCAATAATTTTTTTGCAAGTATACAATAATCCAATACAAATATAATATGTATTTTTAGTTTTTCAATATTATTAATCCAAATGTTTCATACGACCAAATCTTATTGAAAATTACAACATATTCCCGCCGCAACGTGCGGGGTATCATCTAGTTTGTATATGTCTTGGTGTCATCCGATCCACTCCAGACGTCCAACACGAGTGCCCCGTTCAACCATTTGGTTAGACTTCACGTGTTGTTAATGCGATCGTCTAATTTTGAGAGCCCAAACCAGCGTCTTATCTCATTCCTATTATCTTGCACTTCCTATCCACGTGTCTTTTGCTCCTCACAGACCACACAATTGCACTAGATGCCTTTGTTCCCTCAAACCTCCAATGTTCCAAGCAACCTTTTAATCTTAATTTGATCTATTGTGTACAGAGAGGTATCTCATCAAGTTTTCCCTTTTCTTTTTAAGAACCCATGGTCCCAATTGAATCTTTCAATTCCAATTTGGTTCGGTTGCATACACCCAAGTAGCTAATCGGGCTTTTTTATTATGGAACTAAACTTCATGCCTTCATCTAATGGGGAAGCATGCATGGTTGCACCCCACAGACAAACAAAAAGAATTAGAGTCACCTAATATATTGTGGTGAATGGCTAAGAAAAATAGTGGACCTCATGATTTATAAGCGACCTTTTTTCTAATAGAAATCAAATTATGAGTGAACTCGTGTTTTATTTTTCTATGTGAGCTATGTTTTTTTATGAATGCACATTTGTAGTTGTTATTGTCGTTTTAGGTTTAGCCAAGGATTGAGATGTCTCCACTTCCTCTACTCAACATTGTTTTCGTCTCATATCGCTGATATATTGTCAAGGTAATAAATTAACATAACAAAATTCATACTCATTTTTGGCTTTTTTTATCAAATTTGCTTTAGATGATCACTCTAAGAGGATCTCTAGCCGTTGCCCCCCCCCAGGAGGCGCCTAAAATCGCTCCCTGAGGGCGCACCGGCGCTAAACCGTGTGCTGGGGGCGTGATGACCCCCAGTCGCGGCGCCCACGTTTTGTTGGAAAACTTAATTTTTGTCACAAACACGGCGCAAATTAAACCAAACTTCGACGAGTTCATTCATATTTAAAATATTTTACAAAAAATGCTACTAGTCTGCTCCTCGCCGTCTCCCTCGCCACTCCTTGTCGCCCGCCGCCCTTGTAGTTCTACATGCCGAGGAGGCGGTAGAACCGCATGTAGTCGCCGCGTCGTCGTCGTCGCCTCCGCCGCGGCCGCCGTCCCTGCTGCAACCCTCCCCGGTTGGCGCAGCGGGTTGGATGGTCCGGGGGCGTCCTTGTCGTCGTCGCTGTCGAGGACCACGGTGTCGTGCTCGTCCTCGCGCCCACGTTTGCGTGCGGCTATCTCCTCCAGGGCCCACCGCTGCTGGACCATCTCATCGCGGAGGTAGTCGTCGCGCGCCCATCGTAGGGCATTGATGTCTACTACACAACCTTCTTCTTGTAGACATTGTTGGGCCTCTAAGTGCAGAGGTTTGTAGGACAGTAGCAAATTTCCCTCAAGTGGATGACCTAAGATTTATCAATCCGTAGGAGGCGTAGGATAAAGATGGTCTCTCTCAAGCAACCCTGCAACCAAATAACAAAGAGTCTCTTGTGTCCCCAACACACCCAATACAATGGTAAATTGTATAGGTGCACTAGTTCGGCGAAGAGATGGTGATACAAGTGGTATATGGATAGTAGATAATGGTTTTTGTAATCTGAAATTATAAAAATAGCAAGGTAACTAATGATAAAAGTGAGCATAAACGGTATTGCAATGTGCTGAAACAAGGCCTAGGGTTCATACTTTCACTAGTGCAAGTCCTCTCAACAATAATAACATAATTGGATCACATAACTATCCCTCAACATGCAACAAAGAGTCACTCCAAAGTCACTAATAGCGGAGAACGAACGAAGAGATTATGGTAGGGTACGAAACCACCTCAAAGTTATTCTTTCCAATCAATCCGTTGGGCTATTCCTATAAGTGTCACAAACAACCCTAGAGTTCGTACTAGAATAACACCTTAAGATATAAATCAACCAAAATCCTAATGTCACCTAGATACTCCAATGTCACCTCAAGTATCCGTGGGTATGATTATACGATATGCATCACACAATCTCAGATTCATCTATTCAACCAACACATAGAATCTCAAAGAGTGCCCCAAAGTTTCTACCGGAGAATCACGACGAAAACGTGTGCCAACCCCTATGCATAGGTTCACGGGCGGAACCCGCAAGTTGATCACCAAAACATACATCAAGTGAATCACGTGATATCCCATTGTCACCACAGATACGCACGACAAGACATACATCAAGTGTTCTCAAATCTTTAAAGACTCAATCCGATAAGATAACTTTAAAGAGGAAACTCAATCCATTACAAGAGAGTAGAGGGGGGAAGAAACATCATAGGATCCAAATATAATAGCAAAGCTCGCGATACATCAAGATCGTATCACCTCAAGAACACGAGAGAGAGAGAGAGAGAGAGAGAGAGAGAGAGATCAAACACATAGCTACTGGTACATACCCTCAGCCCCGAGGGAGAACTACTCCCTCCCCGTCATGGAGAGCACCGGGATGATGAAGATGGCCACCGGAGAGGGATTCCCCCTCCGGCAGGGTGCTGGAACGGGTCTAGATTGGCTTTCGGTGGCTACGGAGACTTCTGGCGGCGGAACTCCCGATCTATTGTGCTCCCCGGTCATTTTAGGGTATATGGATATATATATATATAGGCGGAAGAAGTATGCCAGGGGAGCCACGAGCGTCCCACGAGGGTGGAGGGCGTGCCCAGGGGGGTGGGCGCGCCCCTGCCTCGTGGCTTCCACGTTGCTTCCCTTACGTGGACTCCAAGTCTCCCGGGTTGCTTTCCTTCCAAAAATAAGTTCCGTGAAGTTTGATACGTCTCCGTCGTATCTATAATTTTTTATTGTTCCATGCCAATATTATTCAACTTTCATATACTTTTGGCAACTTTTTATACTATTTTTGGAACTAACATATTGATCCAGTACCCAGTGCCAGTTCCTTTTTGTTGCATGTTTTTTGTTTCGCAAAATATCCATATCAAACGGAGTCCAAATGGAATAAAAACTGACGGATATTTTTTTGGAATATATATGATTTTTGGAAAGAAGAATACACGCGAGACAATGCTCGAGGGGCCCACGAGGTAGGGGGGCACGCCCTGGGGAGGCATGCGTGCCCCTGACCCTCGTGGCCACCCCGTAAGGCGGTTGATGCCCTTCTTTCGCCGCAAGAAAGCTAATTTCCGGATAGAGATTGTATCAAAATTTCAGCCCAATCGGAGTTACGGATCTCCGGGAATATAAGAAACGGTGAAAGGGAAGAATCTGAAAACGCAGAAATAGAGAGAGACAGAGAGACAGATCCAATCTCGGAGGGGCTCTCGCCCCTCCCGTGCCATGGAGGCCATGGACCAAAGGGGAAACCCTTCTCCCATCTAGGGAGGAGGTCAAGGAAGAAGAAGAAGGAGGGGGCTCTCTCCCCCTCGCTTCCGGTGGCACCGGAGTGCCACCGGGGGCCATCATCATCACCGCAATCTACACCAGCACCTCCACCATCTTCACCAACATATCCATCACCTTCCCCCCTCTATCTACAGCGGTCCACTCTCCTGCAACCCGTTGTACCCTCTACTTGAACATGGTGCTTTATGCTTCATATTATTATGCAATGATGTGTTGCCATCCTATGATGTCTGAGTAGATTTTCGTTGTCCTATCGGTGGTTGATGAATTGCTATGATTGATTTAATTTTCTTGTGGTTATGTTGTTGTCCTTTCGTGCCCATCATATGATTGCGCGCGTGGATCACACCATAGGGTTAGTTGTATGTTGATAGGACTATGTATTGGAGGGTAAGAGTGACAGAAGCTTCAACCTAGCATAGAAATTGATGCATACGGGATTGAAGGGGGACCAATATATCTTAATGCTATGGTTGGGTTTTACCTTAATGAACATTAGTAGTTGAGGATGCTTGCTAATAGTTCCAATCATAAGTGCATAGAATTCCAAGTCAGGGATGACATGCTAGCAGTGGCCTCTCCCACATAATACTTGCTATCGGTCTAGTAAAGTAGTCAATTGCTTAGGGGCAATTTCGCAACTCCTACCACCACTTTTCTACACTCACTATATTTACTTTATTATTTATTTATCTAAACAGCCCCTACTTTTTATTTACGTACTCTTTATTATCTTGCAAACCTATCCAACAACACCTACAAAGTACTTCTAGTTTCATACTTGTTCTAGGTAAAGCGAACGTCAAGCGTGCGTAGAGTTGTATCGGTGGTCGATAGAACTTGAGGGAATATTTGTTCTACCTTTAGCTCCTCGTTGGGTTCGACACTCTTACTTATCGAAAACTGTTGCGATCCCCTATACTTGTGGGTTATCAAGACCTTTTTCTGGCGCCGTTGCTGGGGAGCAATAGCGTGGGGTGAATATTCTTGTGTGTGCTTGTTTTCTTTATCACTAAGTAATTTTTATTTGTTGTTCTTAGTTGTTTTCTATCTTTAGTTATGGGTAGGAAACGCAAAATACCAAAAAAATTAGTTGTACCTACTAAACCAATGGTTGAAGAACCACTCAAAATCTATCACACTGCTGAAGCTTATTACTTGGATCATCTTCGATCCCTATGCGCTCATGCTGAAACCCCAACTAGCTTAGTTGAGGGCAACTCTTTAGATGAGCATGCTTGTTATGTGCGACACCGAATATCTGAAAAAGGGAAAACTTTACTGGATCAAATTCATCTTTGCAATGCTATGCTTGGAATTTATGTGAAATATATGATTTTACTTGTTGTTCTGAAAACCCTAAGAAACACCTTCCCTATCAATGTGAGTTTAGTGATAATGGAATCGTATCTTCGTATGTTAAGGGTGTTTATAATTACTATGATGTTCAAGAAATTGAAGAATTTGTTGCTTTTAAGGGTGCTTACGAAATTGCTTCTTTGATTGAAAAGTATGATGCTACTCTTTACAAATCTTAAAATTTTACCATACTTAAATATTGCTATGATAATTATGTTTCTAATGCCTATGTTGAACCATATATTGAGTACTACTCCGCTGTCCAAGAAGAGACTAATATTTTGCAGGAGTCTATGAAAGAAGAAATTGATGAAACTATGAGCTCATTAGATGAAAAAGATGATGAGAAGAGCGAAGAACAAAAGGAGGAAGAGCTGATTAGCTATCCATGCCTACCTTCTAATGAGAGTAACTCTTCAACTCATACATTGTTTAATTCCCCTTCGTGCTTATCGAAGGATGATTGTTATGATCCCATTGATTCTCTTGAAATATCCCTTTTTGATGATGCTTGCTATGCTTGTGGCCAAGATGCCAATATCAATTATGCTTATGGAGATGAACTTGCTATAGTTCCTTATGTCAAACATGAAATTGTTGCTATTGCATCCACGCATGATAGTCCAATTATCTTTTCGAATTCTCCCGACTACACTATATCGGAGAAGTTTGCACTTATTAAGGATTATATTGATCGGTTACCTTTTACTACTGCACATGATGATTTTGATGAATATAATATGCATGTGCTTGCTGCTCCTACTTGCAATTATTATGAGAGAGGAACTATATCTCCACCTCTCTATGTTTCCAATATGATAAAATTGCAAGAAATTGTTTTATACTATGCATTGGCCTTTACTATGTGTGCATGAATTGTTCTTTTATGACATGCCGATGCATAGGAAGAGATTTAGACTTCGTCATTACATGATATATGTTACCTTGTGCTCACCACTAAATTACAAATCATTGTTAATTAAAATTGGCTTTGATATACCTTGGGATCCGGGTGGATCCATTACTTGAACACTATATGCCTAGCTTAATGGCTTTAAAGAAAGCGCTGCCAGGAAGACAACCCGGAAGTTTTAGAGAGTCATTTATTTCTGTTGAGTGCTTTTATATAGTTTAAAAACAACAAAAATAAAGATGGGAACCCAAAACTTTTTTAAAAAGGAAAGCGAAAGTGAGAAAGACAAGCATTGTTGAAGTGGGAACTAGCCTTGAACTTTGTTCATGATCACGGAAACTTTGTGAATCTTGATTACAGAAACTTTTCAATAAAAATAATTATCCCCTTGTACAATTCCATTGTATTATAAAAATAATGTGCCAAGGTTTGCCTTTAGGATGTTTACATTTGCTTGATGTTTGTACGGTGCAGGACAGAAACTTTGGCTGTAGTGCGTGATTTTACGTTTTTAGCTGGAGAGTCAAATGGTTCTGATTCTTATTGCACTGTCTTCCTATACAAATTTTTTATTTTTTCTAATTTTGGTAGAATTTTTCAAGTATCAGAAGTATGGTCAATGTTCAGATGATTACAGACTGTTCTGTTTTAGACAGATTCTGTTTTTGATGCATAGTTTGCTTATTTTGATGAAACTATCAATTTATATTAATGGATTAAGCCATGAAAAAGTTATCTTATAGTAGACACAATGCAAAAACAAAATATGAATTGGTTTGCAACAGTACTTAGAGTAGTGATTTGCTTTATTATACTAACGGATCTTACCGAGTTTTCTGTTGAAGTTTTGTGTGGATGAAGTGTTCGATGATCGAGAAGGTCTCGATGTGAGAAGAAGGAAGAGAGGCAAGAGCTTAAGCTTGGGGATGCCACGGAAGGCATCCCCTCTTTCTTCAACAAGTATCGGTATGTTTTCGGATTCATTTCGTTCATGCGATATGTGCAATCTTGGAGCGTCTTTTGCATTTAGTTTTCATTTTTCTTTTATGCACCATGCTGGTATGAGATAGTCCTTGGTTGATTTATAGAATGCTCTATGCACTTCACTTATATCTTTTGAGTATGGCTTTATAGAATGCTTCATGTGTTGCACTTATATCATTTGAAGTTTGGATTGCCTGTTTCTCTTTACATATACTGTTGGGGAACGTTGCAGAAAACAAAAAATTTCCTACGGTTTCACCAAGATCCATCTATGAGTTCATCTAGCAACGAGTGATCGGATTGCATCTATATACCTTTGTAGATCACGCGCGGAAGCATTCAAAGAACGGGGATGAGGAAGTTGTACTCGACGTGATCCAAATCACCGGAGATCCTAGCGCCGAACGGACGACACCTCCGTGTTCAACACATGTACGGTCAGCGTGACGTCTCCTCCTTCTTGATCCAGCAAGGGGGAAGGAGAGGTTGATGAAGATCCAGTAGCACGACGGCGTGGTGGTGGATGCAGCAGTCACCGCAGCAGGGCTTCATCGTTCTTCTGCGAGAGGGAGATGTGTAGCAGGGGAGAGGGAGGCGCCAAGAGGCAAGGGTGCGGCTGCCCCTCCCTCCCCCCTTTATATAGGCTCCCCTAGGGGGGCGCCGGCCCTAGGAGATGGGATCTCCTAGGGGGGGGGCGGCCAAGGGGTGGAGGGCCCCCCAAGCCAGGTGGGGCGCCCCCCCACCCTAGGGTTCCCAACCCTAGGCGCATGGGGTGGGCCAAAGGGGGCGTACCAGCCCATTATGGGCTGGTTCCCCTCCCCACTTCAGCCCATGGGGCCCTCCGGGATGGGTGGCCCCACCCGGTGGACCCCCGGGACCCTTCCGGTGGTCCCGGTACAATACCGGTTACCCCCGAAACTCTCCCGATGGCCGAAACTGCACTTCCTATATATAATTCTTCACCTCCAGACCATTCCGGAACTCCTCATGACGTCCGGGATCTCATCCGGGACTCCGAACAACTTTCGGGTTACTGCATATTCATATCTCTACAACCCTAGCGTCACCGAACCTTAAGTGTGTAGACCCTACGGGTTCGGGAGACATGTAGACATGACCGAGACGGCTCTCTGGTCAATAACCAACAGCGGGATCTGGATACCCATGTTGGCTCCCACATGCTCCTCAATGATCTCATCGGATGAACCACGATGTCGAGGATTCAAGCAACCCCGTATACAATTCCCTTTGTCAATCGGTACGTTACTTCCCCGAGATTCGATCGTCGGTATCCCAATACCTCGTTCAATCTCGTTACCGGCAAGTCACTTTACTCGTACCGTAATGCATGATCCCGTGACCAGACACTTGGTCACTTTGAGCTCATTATGATGATGCATTACCGAGTGGGCCCAGAGATACCTCTCCGTCATACGGAATGATAAATCCCAGTCTTGATCCATGTCAACCCAACAGACATTTTTGGAGATACCCGTAGTATACCTTTATAGTCACCCAGTTACGTTGTGACGTTTGGTACACCCAAAGCACTCCTACGGTATCCGGGAGTTACACGATCTCATGGTCTAAGGAAAAGATACTTGACATTGGAAAAACTCTAGCAAACGAACTATACGATCTTGTGCTATGTTTAGGATTGGGTCTTGTCCATCACATCATTCTCCTAATGATGTGATCTCGTTATCAATGACATCCAATGTCCATAGTCAGGAAACCATGACTATCTATTGATCAACGAGCTAGTCAACTAGAGGCTTACTAGGGACATGTTGGTGTCTATATATTCACACATGTATTACGATTTCCGGATAACACAATTATAGCATGAATAAAAGACAATTATCATGAACAAGGAAATATAATAATAATCCTTTTATTATTGCCTCTAGGGCATATTTCCAACAGTCTCCCACTTGCACTAGAGTCAATAATCTTGTTACATTGTGATGAATCGAACACCCATAGAGTTCTGGTGTTGATCATGTTTTTCCCTAGGGAGAGGTTTAGTCAACGGATCTGCGACATTTAGGTCCGTATGTACTTTACAAATATCTATGTCTCCATCTTGAACATTTTCACGAATGGAGTTGAAGCGACGCTTGATGTGCCTGGTCTTCTTGTGAAACCTGGGCTCCTTGGCAAGTGCAATAGCTCCAGTGTTGTCACAGAAGAGTTTGATCGGCCCCGAAGCATTGGGTATGACTCCTAGGTCAGTGATGAACTCCTTCACCCAAATTGCTTCATGTGCTGCCTCCGAGGCCGCCATGTACTCCGCTTCACATGTAGATCCTGCCACGACGCTCTGCTTGCATCTGCACCAGCTTACTGCTCCACGATTCAACATATACACGTATCCGGTTTGTGACTTAGAGTCATCCAGATCTGTGTCGAAGCTAGCATCGACGTAACCCTTTACGACGAGCTCTTCGTCACCTCCATAAACGAGAAACATGTCCTTAGTCCTTTTCAGGTACTTCAGGATATTCTTGACCGCTGTCCAGTGTTCCTTGCCGGGATTACTTTGGTACCTACCTACCAAACTTACGGCAAGGTTTACATCAGGTCTGGTACACAACATGGCATACATAATAGACCCTATGGTTGAGGCATAGGGGATGACACTCATCTCCACTATATCTTCTGCCATGGTCGGACATTGAGCTGAGCTCAATTTCACACCTTGCAACACAGGCAAGAACCCCTTCTTAGACTGATCCATATTGAACTTCTTCAATATCTTATCAAGGTATGTGCTTTGTGAAAGACCTATGAGGCGTCTTGATCTATCTCTATAGATCTTGATGCCTAATATATAAGCAACTTCTCCAAGGTCCTTCATTGAAAAACTCTTATTCAAGTAGGCCTTAATGCTGTCCAAAAGTTCTATATCATTTCCCATCAAAAGTATGTCATCTACATATAATATGAGAAATGCTACAGAGCTCCCACTCACTTTCTTGTAAACGCAGGCTTCTCCATAAGTCTGCATAAACCCAAACGCTTTGATCATCTCATCAAAGTGAATATTCCAACTCCGAGATGCTTGCACCAACCCATAAATGGATCGTTGGAGCTTGCATACCTTGTTAGCATTCTTAGGGTCGACAAAACCTTCCGGCTGCATCATATACAATTCTTCCTTAAGGAAACCATTAAGGAATGTCGTTTTGACGTCCATTTGCCATATCTCATAATCATAGTATGCGACAATTGCTAACATAATTCGGACGGACTTCAGCTTCGCTACGGGAGAGAAAGTCTCATCGTAGTCAACCCCTTGAACTTGCCGATAACCCTTAGCGACAAGTCGAGCTTTATAGATGGTAACATTACCATCTGCATCCGTCTTCTTCTTAAAGATCCATTTGTTTTCTATCGCTCGCCGATCATCAGGCAAGTCTGTCAAAGTCCATACTTTGTTTTCATACATGGATCCTATCTCGGATTGCATGGCTTCAAGCCATTTGTTGGAATCTGGGCCCGCCATCGCTTCTTCATAGTTCGAAGGTTCACCGTTGTCTAACAACATGATTTCCAAGACAGGGTTGCCGTACCACTCTGGTGCGGAACATGTCCTTGTGGACCTACGAAGTTCAGTAGCAACTTGATCTGAAGTTTCATGATCATCATCATTAACTTCCTCTCTAGTCGGTGCAGGCACCTCAGGAACATTTTCTTGAGTTGCACCACTTTCCGGTTCAAGAGGTAATACTTCATCAAGTTCTACTTTCCTCGCACTTACTTCTTTCGAGAGAAACTCTTTCTCTAGAAAGGATCCATTATTGGCAACAAAGATCTTGCCTTCGGATCTGAGGTAGAAGGTATACCCAATAGTTTCTTTAGGGTATCCTATGAAGACGCATTTTTCCGACTTGGGTTCGAGCTTTTCAGGTTGAAGTTTCTTGACATAAGCATCGCATCCCCAAACTTTTAGAAACGAAAGCTTAGGTTTCTTCCCAAACCATAATTCATACGGTGTTGTCTCAACAGATTTCGATGGAGCCCTATTTAAAGTGAATGCGGCAGTCTATAAAGCATAGCCCCAAAATGATAGCGGTAAATCGGTAAGAGACATCATAGATCGCACCATATCTAATAGAGTGCGATTACGATGTTCGGACACACCATTACGCTGAGGTGTTCTAGGCGGCGTGAATTGTGAAACTATTCCACATTTTCTTAAGTGTGTGCCAAATTCGTGACTCAAGTATTCTCCTCCACGATCTGATCGCAGGAACTTGATTTTCCTGTCTCGTTGATTCTCAACCTCACTCTGAAATTCCTTGAACCTTTCAAAGGTCTCAGACTTGTGCTTCATTAAGTAGACATACCCATATCTACTCAAGTCATCAGTGAGGGTGAGAACATAACGATAACCACCGCAAGCCTCAACACTCATTGTACCGCACACATCAGTATGTATGATTTCCAATAAGTTGGTTGCTCGCTCCATTGTTCCTGAGAACGGAGTCTTGGTCATTTTACCCATGAGGCATGGTTTGCATGTGTCAAATGATTCGTAATCAAGAGACTCTAAAAGTCCATCTGCATGGAGCTTCTTCATGCGTTTGACACCTATGTGACCAAGGCGGCAGTGCCACAAGTATGTGAGACTATCATTATCAACCTTACATCTTTTGGTACTCACACTATGAATATGTGTAGCATTACGCTCGAGATTCATTAAGAATAAAACATTCACCATCGGAGCATGACCATAAAACATATCTCTCATATAAATAGAACAACCATTATTCTCGGATTTAAATGAGTAGCCATCTCGTATTAGACGAGATCCTAATACAATGTTCATGCTCAAACTTGGCACTAAATAACAATTATTGAGGTTCAAAACTAATCCCGTAGGTAAATGTAGAGGTAGCGTGCCGATGGCGATCACATCGACCTTGGAACCATTCCCGACGCGCATCGTCACCTCGTCCTTCGCCAGTCTCCGCTTATTCCGCAGCTCCTGCTTTGAGTTACAAATGTGAGCAACTGCACCGGTATCAAATACCCAGGAGCTACTACGAGTACTGGTAAGGTACACATCAATTACATGTATATCACATATACCTTTCGTGTTGCCGGCCTTCTTGTCCGCTAAGTATTTGGGGCAGTTCCGCTTCCAGTGACCACTTCCCTTGCAATAAGAACACTCAGTCTCGGGCTTGGGTCCATTCTTTGGCTTCTTCCCGGCAACTTACTTACCGGGCGCGGCAACTCCCTTGCCGTCCTTCTTGAAGTTCTTCTTACCCTTGCCCTTCTTGAACTTAGTGGTTTTATTCACCATCAACACTTGATGTTCCTTTTTGACTTCTACCTCTGCTGATTTCAGCATTGCAAATACTTCAGGAATGGTATTTTCCATCCCCTGCATATTGAAGTTCATCACAAAGCTCTTGTAGCTCGGTGGAAGCGACTGAAGGATTCTGTCAATGACCGCGTCATCCGGGAGATTAACTCCCAGCTGAGTCAAAAGGTTATGTAACCCTGACATAGTGAGTATGTGCTCACTGACAGAACTATTTTCCTCCATCTTACAACTGAAGAACTTGTCGGAGACTTCATATCTCTCGACCCGGGCATGAGCTTGAAAAACCATTTTCAGCTCTTCGAACATCTCATATGCTCTGTGTCTCTCAAAACGCTTTTGGAGCACTGGTTCTAAGCTGTAAAGCATGCCGCACTGAACGAGGGAGTAATCATCAGTACGTGTCTGCCAAGCGTTCATAACGTCTTGTTCTGCAGGGAGAGCGGGTGCTTCACCTAGCGGTGCTTGTAGGACATAATCTTTCTTGGCAGCTATGAGGATGATCCTCAGGTTCCGGACCCAGTCCGTATAATTGCTGCCATCGTCTTTCAGCTTGGTTTTCTCTAGGAACGCGTTGAAGTTGAGGACAATGTTGGCCATTTGATCTACAATACATGTTGTAAAGATTTTAGACTAAGTTCATGATAATTAAGTTCATCTAATCAAATTATTCAATGAACTCCCACTTAGATAGACATCCCTCCAGTCATCTAAGTATAACATGATCCGAGTTAACTAGGCCGTGTCCAATCATCACGTGAGACGGACTAGTCAACACCGGTGAACATCGTCATGTTGATCGTATCTTCTATACGACTCATGCTCGACCTTTCGGTCTTCTGTGTTCCGAGGCCATGTCTGTACATGCTAGGCTCGTCAAGTCAACCTAAGTGTTTGCATGTGTAAATCTGTCTTATACCCGTTGTATGTGAATGTTGGAATCTATCACACCCGATCATCACGTGGTGCTTCGAAACAACGAACTGTCGCAATGGTGCACAGTTAGGGGGAACACTTTCTTGAAATTATTATGAGGGATCATCTTATTTACTACCGTCGTTCTAAGTAAACAAGATGCAAAAACATGATAAACATCACATGCAATCAAATAATAATAGTGACATGATATGGCCAATATCACATAGCTCCTTTGATCTCCATCTTGGGGCTCCATGATCATCTTGTCACCGGCATGACACCATGATCTCCATCATCGTGTCTCCATGAAGTTGCTCGCCAACTATTACTTCTACTACTATGGCTAACACGTTTAGCAATAGAGTAAAGTAATTTACATGGCGTTTCTCAATGACACGCAGGTCATACAAAAAATAAAGACAACTCCTATGGCTCCTGCCGGTTGTCATACTCATCGACATGCAAGTCGTGATTCCTATTACAATAGCATGAACATCTCATACATCACATATATATCATTCATCATTCATCACAACTTTGGCCATATCACATCACAAAACACTTGCTGCAAAAACAAGTTAGACGTCCTCTAATTGTTGTTGCAAGTTTTACGTGGCTGCAATAGGGTTCTACCAAGAACGTTTTCTTACCTACGTGAAAGCCACAACGTGATTTGTCAACTTCTATTTACCCTTCATAAGGACCCTTTTCATCGAATCCGCTCCAACTAAAGTGGGAGAGACAGACACCCGCCAGCCACCTTATGCAACTACTGCATGTCAGTTGGTGGAACCGGTCTCACGTAAGCGTACGTGTAAGGTTGGTCCGGGCCGCTTCATCCCACAATACTGCTGAAGCAAAATAAGACTAGTAGCGGCAAGAAAGTTGACAACATCTACGCCCACAACAAATTGTGTTCTACTCGTGCAAAGAGAACTACGCATAGACCTAGCTCATGATGCCACTGTTGGAGAACGTTGCAGAAAACAAAAATTTTCCTACGGTTTCACCAAGATCCATCTATGAGTTCATCTAGCAACGAGTGATCGGATTGCATCTACATACCTTTGTAGATCACGCGCGGAAGCGTTCAAAGAACGGGGATGAGGAAGTCGTACTCGACGTGATCCAAATCACCGGAGATCCTAGCGCCAAACGGACGGCACCTCCGTGTTCAACACACGTACGATCAGCGTGACGTCTCCTCCTTCTTGATCCAGCAAGGGGGAAGGAGAGGTTGATGAAGATCCAGCAGCACGACGGCGTGGTGGTGGATGCAGCAGTCACCGCAGCAGGGCTTCGCCGTTCTTCTGCGAGAGGGAGAGGTGTAGCAAGGGAGAGGGAGGCGCCAAGAGTCAAGGGTGCGGCTGCCCCTCCCTCCCCCTTTATATAGGCTCCCCTAGGGGGGGCGCCGGCCCTAGGAGATGGGATCTCCTAGGGGGGGCGGCGGCCAAGGGGTGGAGTGCCCCCCAAGCCAGGTGGGGCGCCCCCACCCTAGGGTTCCCAACCCTAGGCGCATGGGGTGGGCCAAAGGGGGCGTACCAGCCCACTATGGGCTGGTTCCCCTCCCCACTTCAGCCCATGGGGCCCTCCGGGATGGGTGGCCCCTCCCGGTGGACCCCCGGGACCCTTCCGGTGGTCCCGGTATAATACCGGTGACCCCCGAAACTCTTCCGATGGCCGAAACTGCACTTCCTATATATAATTCTTCACCTCCGGACCATTCCGGAACTCCTCGTGACATCTGGGATCTCATCCGGGACTCCGAACAACTTTCGGGTTACTGCAATTATTATGAGAGAGGAACTATATCTCCACCTCTCTATGTTTCCAATATGATAAAATTGCAAGAAATTGTTTATACTATGCATTGGCCTTTACTATGTGTGCATGAATTGTTCTCTTATGACATGCCGATGCATAGGAAGAGATTTAGACTTTGTCATTACATGATATATGTTACCTTGTGCTCACCACTAAATTACAAATCATTGTTAATTAAAATTGGCTTTGATATACCTTGGGATCCGGGTGGATCCATTACTTGAACACTATATGCCTAGCTTAATGGCTTTAAAGAAAGCGCTGCCAGGGAGACAACCCGGAAGTTTTAGAGAGTCATTTATTTCTGTTGAGTGCTTTTATATAGTTTAAAAACAACAAAAATAAAGAGGGGAACCCAAAACTTTTTTAAAAAGGAAAGCGAAAGTGAGAAAGACAAGCATTGTTGAAGTGGGAGCTAGCCTTGAACTTTGTTCATGATCACGGAAACTTTGTGAATCTTGATTACAGAAACTTTTCAATAAAAATAATTATCCCCTTGTACAATTCCATTGTATTATAAAAATAATGTGCCAAGGTTTGCCTTTAGGATGTTTACATCTGCTTGATGTTTGTACGGTGCAGGACAGAAACTTTGGCTGTAGTGCGTGATTTTACATTTTTAGCTGGAGAGTCAAATGGTTCTGATTCTTCTTGAACTGTCTTCCTATACAAATTGTTTATTTTTCCTAATTTTGGTAGAATTTTTCAAGTATCAGAAGTATGGTCAATGTTCAGATTATTACTGACTGTTCTGTTTTAGACAGATTCTGTTTTTGATGCATAGTTTGCTTATTTTGATGAAACTATCAATTTATATTAGTGGATTAAGCCATGAAAAAGTTATCTTAAAGTAGACACAATGCAAAAACAAAATATGAATTGGTTTGCAACAGTACTTAGAGTAGTGATTTGCTTTATTATACTGACGGATCTTACCGAGTTTTCTGTTGAAGTTTTGTGTGGATGAAGTGTTCGATGATCGAGAAGGTCTCGATGTGAGAAGAAGGAAGAGAGGCAAGAGCTTAAGCTTGGGGATGCCCCGGAAGGCATCCCCTATTTCTTCAACAAGTATCGGTATGTTTTCGGATTCATTTCGTTCATGCGATATGTGCAATCTTGGAGCGTCTTTTGCATTTAGTTTTCATTTTTCTTTTATGCACCATGCTGGTATGAGATAGTCCTTGGTTGATTTATAGAATGCTCTATGCACTTCACTTATATCTTTTGAGTATGACTTTATAGAATGCTTCATGTGTTGCACTTATATCATTTGAAGTTTGGATTGCCTGTTTCTCTTTACATATACTGTTGGGGAACGTTGCAGAAAACAAAAAATTTCCTACGGTTTCACCAAGATCCATCTATGAGTTCATCTAGCAACGAGTGATCGGATTGCATCTACATACCTTTGTAGATCACGCGCGGAAGCGTTCAAAGAACGGGGATGAGGAAGTCGTACTCGACGTGATCCAAATCACCGGAGATCCTAGCGCCGAACGGACGGCACCTCCGTGTTCAACACATGTTCGGTCAGCGTGATGTCTCCTCCTTCTTGATCCAGCAAGGGGGAAGGAGAGGTTGATGAAGATCCAGCAGCACGATGGCATGGTGGTGGATGCAGCAGTCATCGCAGCAGGGCTTCGTCGTTCTTCTGGGAGAGGGAGATGTGTAGCAAGGGAGAGGGAGGCGCCAAGAGTCAAGGGTGCGGCTGCCCCTCCCCCCCCCTTTATATAGGCTCCCCTAGGGGGGGCGCCGGCCCTAGGAGATGGGATCTCCTAGGGGGGCGGCGGCCAAGGGGTGGAGTGCCCCCCAAGCCAGGTGGGGCGCCCCCCCACCCTAGGGTTCCCAACCCTAGGCGCATGGGGTGGGCCAAAGGGGGCGTACCAGCCCACTATGGGCTGGTTCCCCTCCCCACTTCAGCCCATGGGGCCCTCCGGGATGGGTGGCCCCACCCGATGGACCCCCGGGACCCTTCCGGTGGTCCCGGTACAATACCGGTTACCCCCGAAACTCTCCCGATGGCCGAAACTGCACTTCCTATATATAATTCTTCACCTCCAGACCATTCTGGAACTCCTCGTGACGTCCGGGATCTCATCCGGGACTCCGAACAACTTTCGGGTTACTGCATATTCATATCTCTACAACCCTAGTGTCACCGAACCTTAAGTGTGTAGACCCTACGGGTTCGGGAGACATGTAGACATGACCGAGACGGCTCTCCGGTCAATAACCAACAGCGGGATCTGGATACCCATGTTGGCTCCCACATGCTCCTCGATGATCTCATCGGATGAACCATGATGTCGAGGATTCAAGCAACCCCGTATACAATTTCCTTTGTCAATCGGTACGTTACTTCCCCGAGATTCGATCGTCGGTATCCCAATACCTCGTTCAATCTCGTTACCGGCAAGTCACTTTACTCGTACCGTAATGCATGATCCCGTGACCAGACACTTGGTCACTTTGAGCTCATTATGATGATGCATTACCGAGTGGGCCCAGAGATACCTCTCCGTCATACGGAGTGATAAATCCCAGTCTTGATCCGTGTCAACCCAACAGACATTTTTGGAGATACCCGTAGTATACCTTTATAGTCACCCAGTTACGTTGTGACGTTTGGTACACCCAAAGCACTCCTACGGTATCCGGGAGTTACACGATCTCATGGTCTAAGGAAAAGATACTTGACATTGGAAAAACTCTAGCAAACGAACTATACGATCTTGTGCTATGTTTAGGATTGGGTCTTGTCCATCACATCATTCTCCTAATGATGTGATCTCGTTATCAATGACATCCAATGTCCATAGTCAGGAAACCATGACTATCTATTGATCAACGAGCTAGTCAACTAGAGGCTTACTAGGGACATGTTGGTGTCTATGTATTCACACATGTATTACGATTTCCGGATAACACAATTATAGCATGAATAAAAGACAATTATCATGAACAAGGAAATATAATAATAATCCTTTTATTATTGCCTCTAGGGCATATATCCAACATATACAACCGCCATTTGTGGAATGCTCTTTTGCTTCACTTATATTTGTTACAGCGTGGGCATATCTTTTGTAGAAAGAATTAAACTCTCTTGCTTCACTTATATCTATTTAGACAGATGACAGGAACTGGTCATTCACATGGTTAGTCATAAAATCCTACATAAAACTTGTAGATCACTGAATATGATATGTTTGATTCCTTGCAATAGTTTTGCAGTATAAAGATGGTGATATTAGAGTCATGCTAGTGGGTAGTTGTGGATTAGTAGAAATACTTGTGTTGAGGTTTGTGATTCCCGTAGCATACACGTATGGTGAACCGTTATGTAACGAAGTTGGAGCATGAGGTATTTATTGATTGTCTTCCTTATGAGTGGCGGCCGGGGACGAGCGATGGTCTTTTCCTACCAATCTATCCCCTGGGATCATGCGCGTAGTACTTTGTTTCGATGACTAATAGATTTTTGCAATAAGTATGTGAGTTCTTTATGACTAATGTTGAGTCCATGGATTATACGCACTCTCACCCCTCCACCATTGCTAGCCTCTCTAGTACTGCGCAACTTTCGCCGGTACCATAAACCTACCATATACCTTCCTCAAAACAGCCACCATACCTACCTATCATGGCATTTACATAGCCATTCCGAGATATATTGCCATGCAACTTTCATCATCATCATATACATGACTTGAGCATTCATTGTCATATTGCTTTGCATGATCGTAAGATAGCTAGCATGATATTTTCATGGCTTGTCCGTTTTTTGATGTCATTGCTACGCTAGATCATTGCACATCCTGGTACACCGCCGGAGTCATTCATATAGAGTCATATCCTTGTTCTAGATATCCAGTTGTAATATCGAGTTGTAAGTAAATAAAAATGTGATGATCATCATTATTAGAACATTGTCCCATGTGAGGTTATCAAAATAAAAGTGTCCAAAGAAGCCCCACAAAAAAGAGAGAGGCCAAAGAAGCCTACAAAAAAAGAAAAAAAAGAAAAAAATGAGAGAAAAAGAGAGAAGGGGCAATGTTACTATCCTTTTACCACACTTGTGCTTCAAAGTAGCACCATGTTCTTCATATAGAGAGTCTCTTGAGTTATCACTTTCATATACTAGTGGGAATTTTCATTATAGAACTTGGCTTGTATATTTCGATGATGGGCTTCCTCAAATGCCCGAGGTTTTCATGAGCAAGCAAGATGGATGCACACCCACTTAGTTTCAGTTAGAGCTTTCATACACTTATAGCTCTAGTGCATCCATTGCATGACAATCCCTACTCACTCACATTGATATCTATTGATGGGCATCTCCATAGCCCGTTGATACGCCTAGTTGATGTGAGACTATCTTCTCCTTTTTGTCTTCCCCACCATCATATTTTATTCCACCTATAGTGCTATGTCCATGGCTCACGCTCATGTATTGCATGAAAGTTGAAAAGGTTTGAGAACGTAAAAAGTATGAAACAATTGCTTGGCTTGTCATCGGGGTTGTGCATGATGTGAATATTTTGTGTGGTGAAGATGGAGCATAGCCAGACTATATAATTTTGTAGGGATAACTTTCTTTGGCCTTGTTATTTTGAAAAGACATGATTGCTTTATTAGTAGGCTTGAAGTATTATTGTTTTTTGTCAAATGATAGACTATTGCTTTGAATCACTCGTGTCTTAATATTCATGCCATGATTAGATATGTGATCAAGATTATGCTAGGTAGCATTCCACATCAAAAATTATGTTTTTATCATTCACCTACTCGAGGACGAGCAGGAATTAAGCTTGGGGATGCTGATACGTCTCCGTCGTATCTATAATTTTTTATTGTTCCATGCCAATATTATTCAACTTTCATATACTTTTGGCAACTTTTTATACTATTTTTGGGACTAACATATTGATCCAGTGCCCAGTGCCAGTTCCTGTTTGTTGCATGTTTTTTGTTTCGCAGAATATCCATATCAAACGGAGTCCAAACGGAATAAAAACTGACGGAGATTTTTTTGGAATATATATGATTTTTGGGAAGAGTAATCCACGCGAGACGATGCTCGAGGGGCCCACAAGGTAGGGGCGCGCGCCCTGGGGCGGCATGCATGCCCCTGACCCTCGTGGCCACCCCGTAAGGCAGTTGATGCCCTTCTTTCACCGCAAGAAAGCTAATTTCCGGATAGAGATCATGTCAAAATTTCAGCCCAATCGGAGTTACGGATCTCCGGAAATATAAAAAATGGTGAAAGGGAAGAATCTGAGAACACAGAAACAGAGAGAGACAGAGAAATAGATCCAATCTCGGAGGGGCTCTCACCCCTCCCGTGCCATGGAGGCCATGGACCAGAGGGGAAACCCTTCTCCCATCAAGGGAGGAGGTCAAGGAAGAAGAAGAAGGAGGGGGGCTCTCTCCCCCTCGCTTCCGGTGGCACCGGAGTGCCACCGGGGGCCATCATCATCACCGCGATCTACACCAACACCTCCACCATCTTCACCAACATCTCCATCACCTTCCCCCCTCTATCTACAGCGGTCCACTCTCCCGCAACCCGTTGTACCCTCTACTTGAACATGGTGATTTATGCTTCATATTATTATCCAATGATGTGTTGCCATCCTATGATGTCTGAGTAGATTTTTGTTGTCCTATCGGTGGTTGATGAATTGCTATGATTGATTTAATTTTCTTGTGGTTATGTTGCTGTCTTTTGGTGCCCATCATATGATTGCGCGCGTGGATCACACCATAGGGTTAGTTGTATGTTGATAGGACTATGTATTAGAGGGCAAGAGTGACAGAAGCTTCAACCTATCATAGAAATTGATGCATACGGGATTGAAGGGGGGCCAATATATCTTAATGCTATGGTTGGATTTTACCTTAATGAACATTAGTAGTTGCGGATGCTTGCTAATAGTTCCAATCATAAGTGCATAGAATTCCAAGTCAGGGATGACATGCTAGGAGTGGCCTCTCCCACATAATACTTGCTATCGGTCTAGTAAAGTAGTCAATTGCTTAGGGGCAATTTCGCAACTCCTACCACCACTTTTTCACACTCGCTATATTTACTTTATTGTTCCTTTATCTAAACAACCCCTACTTTTTATTTACGTACTCTTTATTATCTTGCAAACCTATCCAACAACACCTACAAAGTACTTCTAGTTTCATACTTGTTCTAGGTAAAGCGAACGTCAAGCGTAGAGTTGTATCGGTGGTCGATAGAACTTGAGGGAATATTTGTTCTACCTTTAGCTCCTCTTTGTGCTCGACACTCTTACTTATCGAAAACTGTTGCGATCCCCTGTACTTGTGGGTTATCAAAGTTTCAGGTCAATTGGACTCCGTTTGATTTTCCTTTTCTGCGATACTCTAAAACAAGGAAAAAAACCAGAAACTGGCACTGTGCTCTGAGTTAATAGGTTAATCCCAAAAATAATATAAAAGTGCATAATAAAGCCCATAAACATCGAAAACAGATAATATAATAGCATGAAATAATAAAAAATTATAGATACGTTGGAGACGTATCAGGCATCGTCGTCGGAGAGACCGCGCTGGGCTATCTCCTCGTACTCCGGGGGTAGACTGGGCTCCGTCTTGGGCGCGACGAGGACGAGGCGGCCAGAGGCGGGGGTGGAGTCGCCGATGCGGACGCCGGAGCTGCGGGTGCGCCGGCTGACAGGCGTGTCCTGGGGCTCCGGCTTGACGGGGCGGAGGCAGGGGGAGCCGGTCGACCGACCGGACGAGGAGGAGGATGGCCCGGGGTCCATGCGCCTCGACGTCCACGAGCTCCCACGGCGGCGAGAGAAGGACGGGGGGTCGGGGTACTCCAGCCTCGGCGTGTTGCCGCCCTCGATGTACTCAAGGACGGCCTCCAGCGTGCGTCCGGGCACGCCCCACCATCGGCGGCGCCCCGTGGAGTTGAGCCTGCCGGAGGGTACGACGCCGTTGGTGGCCTCGAACTGCTCGGCGTGGCGCTGCCGGAAGTATGGCTCCCAGATCGGGCTGTCGGGGACGAAGCGTGGCCCCTCCCTCGGCGCCGGCGGCAGGGAGGCGCGGATACGCGTGATCTCCGCACGCTGCGCCGCCCCGGTGGGCGGTGGTGGCACCGGGACCCCGCCGGCGCTGATTCTCCAGGCCCCGGGCACCCGCATGTCCGGCGGGACCGGGTACTCGGCCTCGAAGAGGAGCCGAGCTTCGTGCTCGTGAAGGTGGCGGCGGCCGAAGCCGTTCGCCGCCGCGCCGTCGCCTGGGAAGCGTTCGACCATTCTTTGAACTGGAGACGGCGAGAGGAGAGGGAGGAATGGGGGAGAAAGGGCTCATCGGCGGTGGAGACTCTGTGCGTGCCACCGGCGCGCTGGGGTCGGCTTTATATAGGCGGAGGCGTCGCGCGTACACGTGACCGGCGCATTACGTGTGGCATGCGAGGGGACGCGCGTCGTCTCGTGTTCATTGCGCCGCCCGTGAGGCATCAATGGCGGAGGCTGATCGGCGCGGCAGCGCGCGGCAGCTTTGGCATTGATTCGCGGCGGGAAACAAGGCGATGAGGACGACGAACCGGCGAGAAGCGAGACGAGTCGCTGGTAAGGAGGGCCCGCGGCTCTTTCGCGCCAAAAACGGTTCGCCCGGCGCCCCCGAGCGCCCCCCAGCACACCGGGTTCGGGTTGGGTCCGCCGACGCCAATTTCGGCCCGAGCCGGCGAAAATTGAGCCCTTGGAGGCGTGACTGGGCCGATTTTTTAACGCCGGCGACCGAAATGTCACCTAGGAGGCCTTTTTGGGGACGCGGCTGGAGATACTCTAAACAATACCTCTTTCAAACAAAATTCTTTATCATCAACTTATACTATGTTTCATAACTTTCTCATGATATTAAACATCAAATTATTTGTCAACAGTTTCCGCAGCAACGCGAGACGTATCATCTAGTTAAATCTAAGTTAATGGAACGCACAAGGCCACTCCTGCCCTTGCGGTCGTGCCCAGAGAAAGACATCGGATCGGCTTAAAAGGAAAGGACAGAGTACCAACGAAAGCTGGATGGGCGTACGACGGTACGTGGTACACCCACTAGTGAGCTTGTCTCCACTCGTGCACTTGCATTCTCATGTAGACAGTTTGTACTGACTTTGTATCGTGGCTGGTGATGTGTATGTGGCTGCCGGTGGTGGCATGGTTAGATCGAATGAGTTGCGGGTAAAGTTTAACATGTGAGTTATTTTACCCCCCAAAAGGAAAAAATATATATTATGAATTGAGTTACTACCAGGCTATCAGGATCTAGAAACGGTCAGCATCATCAAATATTCAACCGGTCAATGAAAACCGACGGAAAGATAACCTCAGCCGGTGTTGATTTACCGGCCACTCCAATCTCCAAATGACAAGAAGATTTATTTGTTTCGGTCAATTATATCACATACACAAGTAGGAGCAATAAGCTTCCACGGGAGTATTAGTGAGAAAAATCTTGCAAGGACACAGTAGTACATGATCAGTATCTATTTTACTCGCAAAAAAATGCTCACTACCTATTTTGGCTATTTTCCATAGTAATATTGTTTACATCTTTGCAGTCGCAAGCAAGAAAATCTGAGATGGAAGTACTATATGGAACAGAGTGAAGTTCACATTCGCGACCTGTGTCCACCGAGAACTTCTGATTCGATCGGAAGCAGTACGCACGCATGGCGATCGCCGGGAGAGTGCAACGACGCACACCATGCCGCTACCCTACCATTTACACTAGCCTGCCTGTGCCCCGGCCGGCTCCGGCAGTCTAGTCTACGTACTAGTACTACTGCTTGGCCACGGCGATGGAGTTCTTGCAGTGCGCGATGGCGGCCTGGATGGCGCTCTGCAGCTCCTCCATCGTGCTCTCCTCCGACGACGTCGACACCTTCACCAGCGACCCGCCCACCGACAGGTGGCCGCTGTTCACCGGAGACGCGCGCAGCGACGCCGGCGCCGACGACAGATGCCCGCGCCGCTGCCTCCACCGCTCCCGCTCCATCGTCGCGGCGGCGCCCGGCCCGCTCACCGAGAACGTGTGCGGCCTCCGCCGCTGGCCCCGCCGGTCCCGCTCGCCGTGCCGGGAGAAGGTTGCGAGCAGCTGCTCCACCAGGGACGCCATGTACTTCTTCACCCGCTGGCCCACCTCCAGCGGCCCTCTCTTCCCCTTCACCTTCTTCCTGTCCTCCTCGGCCTTGCCGGCCGTGTCGTCTCTGCCCTCGCCTGCCCTCCACGCGCCGCCGGGGCCGGGGAAGAAAGGCGACGCCCTGGCCTTGGCCCTGTCCCTGTCATCGCTGCTGCAGCTGCTGTGGCTCGTGGCTTGACGGTGGCTGGCTTTGGCGTAGTTGTTGTGGCTGATGTCGCTGCCGACGCGGCCGAGGGGTGTCCGGGACATGTCGGCGGCGGCCGGAAGCGGAAGGACTCGGAGGGGGACGTGAGAAGGTGGAGGCGATGGAGGGAAAGGGGAGAAGGAGAAGGAGAAGTCGGGGGAGGGCGAGGAGGATAGCGGTGGCGGTGGCGGTGGGGAAGGCGTGGTTGGCATGAACAGAGGAGGAGGCGACCGTGGCCGCGGCGCGTCCATGGCTTTGAGCTGTAGGGTTTGTGCTTGCGCGCGCGCACGCGTGGTGGTAGGCAGGCAGGTTAGGTCGTCGGCAGCTATTGTGGGGGACGCAGTATGGCACGCACAAAAGAGCTGAACGAGGAACCTGTAAGGTGGAGAAGGTAAGCACAGACAAACAACAGGTGAAGAAGACAAGTAGTACTGCTAGGAGCAAGCTGATGAAGTGAGAAATGTAGTAGATATGGACTAGTATTTAAGTCGGAAAGTAACGTTAACAGGGACATATTTGACACCATGATCCAAGAAACGGTCAGCTTGACTTGTGGAGTACTCCCTCCATCAGAAAATATTTGTCAAAGAAATAAATGTATCTGAATGTAATCATTTCTTTGACAAATATTTTTGTCGGAGAAGTAGATCTATCTGAATGCAACCATTTGGTCGCTTGCTTTTAAATGCCACAACCCTGTCGGCATGCCTTGGTTTTCTTCTCCCTTCCCCTTTTTAGGCTGCCCCTTCCTTTTTCCTCGTTCCTCCTCTCCTTCTTCCTCTCTCAATGTCATGCATCGCCCTACTCGTTTCTCCTCCTCCTATTTGATCACCGCAAATCCACCCCGTAACCACTACCAAAAACCACCAGATCTTCGTCCACTTCCTGTACCAAGTCAGGGCATCAACGACCACGATAGAGCCTAAGCATAGAAATATGCTTATCACCCGCGTTGGTACACGTAGACCTCGCCCATTGTCTCCATCGCCGTTGGCCTCGAGATCAACCCTTCCTTTTATTTTGTAACTCTCATCCCTCTTCTCCTCCTTTCTCCGCCAATGTCATCCATCGTCGCATTGTCACCTGTCACCACTACCAAGACACACCGCATCATCTACCTACTTTTGATACCAAGTCGGGCCAGCGATGTTCCCCGATAGATCTGATCTCTAAGCCTGGAAAGGTGTTTATTGCCCGTTTAGTGCCAATACACGTAGACCTAGTTGATTCATTACCGCCATTGCCTTTTCGGCCTCGAGACTATCCCTACTCTTTCTTTTATTTTCTTTTTAACCCTCCACACTCTTCTCCTCCTTCCTCCTTCCTCCATCAATGACGTCCATCGCTGCATTGGCGCCTATCACCACTACTAAGAACCACTGCATCATCAACCACTTTCGCTACCAAGTCGGGGCGCTACCCTGATAGATCCGATCTCTAAGCCTCGAAAGGTGTTTATTACCCGTCTAGTGTCGGTATATGTAGAACTCATTATCATCATTATCGCCATCTCCTTTCTGACACTAAGATTAATTATCCCTCACCATCCCGCATTTCCTCCCTCTTGATTCCTCCTCCTCTTTCTTTTTTCGTCCTCTCTTCTCTCTCAATCACTAGTAAAAAAACAGGGCTTTGGTCCAGGCCGGGTCAGCCCATTAGTCCCGGTTCAGTCTAGAACCGGGACCAATGTGGGCATTGGTCCCGGTTCGTGAGCCCAGGGGGCCGGCCGGGCCACGTGGGCCATTGGTCCCGGTTCATCTGGACCTTTTGGTCCCGGTTGGTGGGATGAACCGGGACCAATGGGCCTCGCTCCTGGCCCACCACCATTGGTCCCTGTTGGTGGCTTGAACCGGGACCAAAGGCTCCCCTTTAGTCCCGGCTCATGTCACCAACCGGGACCAATGAGGTGCCTATATATACCCCTCGCTCGCGAGCAGAGCACCCCAGTGCTCTGTTTTTCTCTGGCCGAGGGGGAGAGGGCTTTGTGGTGCTCTAGCTCACCTCCTATGCACATGAGGTGTTCGATGGAATGCCCGAGCCACACTACTTAAGCTTTCTCCTCTCGAAGCTCGACCTCCAAGCTCCATTTTCCTCGAGATTTGTCTAGATTTAGCGGTCCGTCACGCCCCGTCCCCGTCTTCACCGCCGTCGATCACCCGCGCCGATCTCATCACCGACACCACCGTGGTGAGCCTCTTGTTCTTATCTTCTTTCTGAAAGGAAAAATATTCTTACTTGTATGTTTAGATAGATACTTGTATCATTTTCTTACATTTATTATTGCATCTTATATAGTGCGATGGTTTTGGTATCCGCCCCCGTCGGCCCTCGTCCTGTCTATGATTCGGATGTGGTATGTATATTATCTTTATAACTATTGGTTCATTTATTGTTTATGAAAATTATGCCGACCAACGTGACATAGATTTTATTTATCTAGGATGTATGTGAATCGGAAATGCCAACCGACCCTATTGTCGAGAGGTTAAATTTAGTTGAAGAAGAAAACAATTTGTTGAAGGAAAAAATAAAAAAAATTGAGGAGGAGAAGATGATATTGGAGTTGCATGTTGCGGATGTCGTCGATGATCACAAGATCAAGATGGATGCAATGCGCTTGAAGATTAGAAAGATTAGAAAATATGCCATTCATACCGAGGCTTGGTATCATTATGCCGTTGGATCAATTGTTACCTTGGTTGCGATTATGATCGCATTTGTTTTCGCATTGAAATGTTTTACATAGTTTCAATGTATGGTTTAATTAATTAGATGCTCTGGAGAGCTATATGTTGTTAGATGAGAACTATGTATGCACTTTGGTTTTAATGTGATGATGAACTTCTATTAATTTGGACACTTAATTATATATAATGCACGCAGATGAACCGGCAATGGATGTACGGTGACAGACACACCCGCGAGTACATTAAGGGCGTGCATGAGTTTCTCGATGCGGCTGAGGCAAACAAGCAGAATGGTTTTATGTGTTGTCCATGCACTGAATGTGGGAATACGAGGTCTTACTCTAACCGGAAAATCCTTCACTCCCACCTGCTTTACAAGGGTTTCATGCCACACTATAATGTTTGGACGAGGCACGGAGAAATAGGGGTTATGATGGAAGACGGCGAAGAAGAAGACTACGATGACAACTATGTGCCCCCTGAATACGGTGATGCTGCAACGGGGGGAGCTGGTGAAGATCAAGAGGAACCAGACGATGTGCCCAATGATGCTGCAACGGGTGAAGCTGCTGAAGATCAAGAGGAACCAGACGATGTGCCCGATGATGATGATCTCCGCCGGGTCATTGTCGATGCAAGGACGCAATGCATTAGTCAAAAGGAGAAGCTGAAGTTCGATCGCATGTTAGAGGATCACAAAAAAGGGTTATACCCCAATTGCGAAGATGGCAACACAAAGCTCGGTACCGTACTGGAATTGCTGCAGTGGAAGGCAGAGAATGCTGTGGCTGACAAAGGATTTGAGAAGCTACTGAAAATATTGAAGAAGAAGCTTCCAAAGGATAACGAATTGCCCGACAGTACATACGCAGCAAAGAAGGTCGTATGCCCTCTAGGATTGGAGGTGGAGAAGATACATGCATGCCCTAATGACTGCATCCTCTACCGCGGTGCATACAAGGATCTGAACGCATGCCCGGTATGCGGTGCATTGCGGTATAAGATCAGACGAGATGACCCTGGTGATGTTGACGGCGAGCCCCCCAGGAAGAGGGTTCCTGCGAAGGTGATGTGGTATGCTCCTATAATACCACGGTTGAAACGTCTGTTCAAAAACGAAGAGCATGCCAAGTTGATGCGATGGCACAGTGAGAACCGAAAGAAAGATGGGAAGTTGAGAGCACCCGCTGACGGGTCGCAGTGGAGAAAAATCGAGAGAAAGTACTGGGATGAGTTTGCAAAGGACCCAAGGAATGTATGGTTTGCTTTAAGCGCGGATGGCATTAATCCTTTCGGGGAGCAGAGCAGCAATCACAGCACCTGGCCCGTGACTCTATGTATGTATAACCTTCCTCCTTGGATGTGCATGAAGCGGAAGTTCATTATGATGCCAGTTCTCATCCAAGGCCCTAAGCAACCCGGCAACGAAATTGATGTGTACCTAAGGCCATTAGTTGAAGAACTTTTACAGCTGTGGAATGAAAACGGTGTACGTACGTGGGATGAGCACAGACAGGAGGAATTTAACCTTAAGGCGTTGCTGTTCGTGACCATCAACGATTGGCCCGCTCTCAGTAACCTTTCAGGACAGACAAACAAAGGATACCACGCATGCACGCACTGTTTAGATGACACTGAAAGTATATACCTGGACAAATGCAGGAAGAATGTGTACCTGGGCCATCGTCGATTTCTTCCGACCAACCATCAATGTCGAAAGAAAGGCAAGCATTTCAAAGGCGAGGCAGATCACCGGAAGAAGCCCGCCATGCGCACCGGTGATCACGTGCTTGCTATGGTCAATGATTTACACTACGTAATCTTTGGAAAGGGTCCCGGTGGACTAGCTGTTCCGAATGACGCTGAGGGACACGCACCCATGTGGAAGAAGAAATCTATATTTTGGGACCTACCCTACTGGAAAGACCTAGAGGTCCGCTCCTCAATCGACGTGATGCACGTGACGAAGAACCTTTGCGTGAACCTGCTAGGCTTCTTGGGCGTGTATGGGAAGACAAAAGATACACCTGAGGCACGGGAGGACCTGCAACGTTTGCACGAAAAAGACGGCATGCCTCCGAAGCAGTATAAAGGTCCTGCCAGCTACGCTCTTACGAAAGAAGAGAAAGAAATCTTCTTTGAATGCCTGCTCAGTATGAAGGTCACGACTGGCTTCTCGTCGAATATAAAGGGAATAATAAATATGCCAGAGAAAAAGTTTCAGAACCTAAAGTCTCATGACTGCCACGTGATTATGACGCAACTGCTTCCGGTTGCATTGAGGGGGCTTCTACCGGAAAACGTCCGATTAGCCATTGTGAAGCTATGTGCATTCCTCAATGCAATCTCTCAGAAGGTGATCGATCCAGAAATCGTACCAAGGCTAAGGAGTGATGTGGCGCAATGTCTTGTCAGTTTCGAGCTGGTGTTCCCACCATCCTTCTTCAATATCATGACGCACGTCCTAGTTCATCTAGTCGACGAGATTGTCATCCTGGGGCCCGTATTTCTACACAATATGTTCCCCTTTGAGAGGTTCATGGGAGTCCTAAAGAAATATGTCCGTAATCGCGCTAGGCCAGAAGGAAGCATCTCCATGGGCCATCAAACAGAGGATGTTATCGGGTTTTGTGTTGACTTCATTCCTGGCCTTAACAAGATAGGTCTCCCTAAATCGCGGTATGAGGGGAGACTGACTGGAAAAGGCACTCTTGGAAGAGACTCAATAATATGCAGGGACGGATATTCTTGGTCTCAAGCACACTACACAGTTCTACAGAACTCTACCTTGGTGACCCCGTATGTCGATGAACACAAGAACAGTCTGCGCTCCAAACACCCGGAGCAGTGCGACGACTGGATTACATGTGAACACATCAGGACTTTCAGCAGTTGGTTGGAAACACGTCTCAGAGGTGACAACACTGTTTGTGATGAGTTGTACTTGTTGTCCAGGGGACCATCTTTGACTGTATTGACTTACAAAGGATACGAGATAAATGGGAATACATTTTACACGATCGCCCAAGATCAAAAGAGCACCAACCAAAACAGCGGTGTCCGCTTTGATGCAGCAACCGAGAGCGGAAAGGATACATATTATGGTTACATAGTGGACATATGGGAACTTGACTACGGACCTGATTTTAAGGTCCCTTTGTTTAAGTGCAAATGGGTCAATCTGTTAGGCGGCGGGGTACAGGTAGACCCACAGTACGGAATGACAACAGTGGATCTGAAAAATCTTGGGTACACTGACGAACCGTTCGTCCTAGCCAATGATGTGGCACAGGTTATCTATGTGAAGGACATGTCTACCAAACCGAGAAAAAGAAAAGATAAGGAAGCGAATACATCATACGATGAGCCAAAGCGCCACATAGTTCTTTCAGGAAAAAGGGACATCCTGGGAGTGGACGGCAAGACAGACATGTCTGAAGATTATGAAAAGTTTCATGAAATTCCTCCCTTCAATGTCAAGGCTGACCCAAGCATCCTGATAAACAATGAAGATTATCCATGGTTACGGCGCAATAAGCAAATGACACAAGCGAAGAAAAAGTGAAGACTTTCTCCCGCAACTTTGTAACACACGAACATGCTACCATTGTCCGTTTTGTACATGCACATGCTATGTGGGTGAAATTATGATACCATCCCAACTTTCAACTTTTTCAGAGTTCATTTGAAATGCTTTCATGTCTTATGGTTCGGCCCTCGTAATACCATGACCATTAGTCCCTGGCCCATGCCAACTTTCAAACCGGGACTAAAGGGTTGGTCCTCGTTGCGGGCCGAGTTTAGTCCCACCTCGCCAACCGAAGGGGGCTCACACCGGTTTATAAGCCCTTCCCTCTCTGCCTTGTTGAGCTCCTCTCAAAGTGAAAATAGATGCCCTAATAGAGAAAAGTTTAACCTAAATTCATAGTGAATTTCTCTGAAATTCATAGAAATTTACTAGGAATTTAGGTTGAATTTTCTCTATAAGCGCATCTATTCTCATTTTTTAGTAAGTTAATCACAAACTTGTGATTCAAACAATTTTCAAAGAATTCAAATTTTAACTATTCAAATTTGAAAACTAATGGCACTAACAGAAAGTTTATAATTTTTCTAAAACTAATGGCACTAACAGAAAGTTTATAATTTTGCTAACCTAAAAGCAAACAAAATTAAAAATTAAAGCAAAAACAAAAGAAAATAAATAATGCAAAAAACAAATCAGAAAAACAGGAAAAAACTATTTTTATAGTAAAGTTAATCACAAAATAAAATAAATAAAGCAACAAAGAAAACAAAAAAACTAAAAAAGTGTTTTCAAATTTGAAAACTAATGGCACTAACAGAAAGTTTATAATTTTTCTAAAACTAATGGCACTAACAGAAAGTTTATAATTTTGCTAACCTAAAAGCAAACAGAATTAAAAATTAAAGCAAAAAACAAAAGAAAATAAATAATGCAAAAAACAAATCAAAAAAACAGGAAAAAACTATTTTTATAGTAAAGTTAATCACAAAATAAAATAAATAAAGCAACAAAGAAAACAAAAAAACTAAAAAAGTGTTTTCAAATTTGAAAACTAATGGCACTAACAGAAAGTTTATAATTTTTCTAAAACTAATGGCACTAACAGAAAGTTTATAATTTTGCTAACCTAAAAGCAAACAGAATTAAAAATTAAAGCAAAAAACAAAAGAAAATAAATAATGCAAAAAACAAATCAAAAAAACAGGAAAAACTATTTTTATAGTAAAGTTAATCACAAAATAAAATAAATAAAGCAACAAAGAAAACAAAAACTAAAAATTATTTTCAAATTTGAAAACTAATGGCATTAACAAAAAGTTTATAATTTTTCTAAAACTAAAAGCATAAAGAATTAAAAAATAAAGCAAAAACAAAAGAAAATAAATAAAGCAACAAAAAACAAAAAAATGCCACCTACTGGGCCACCACGGCCTGAATACGACTAGAAACCCTACCATGGGCCAGGATTCAGGCCCGCAGCAGGCCCAGTAGGCCCACAGGCATTGCAGTGACAGATTAGGCCCGAAAGCCTGCAGTTGAGAGGAGCTCGGGAGGGTGGGCGCAGCAGCGCTTATAAACCACTCCCGAGCCCTCTCAACTAGCGAGGTGGGACTAAACTTTTGGGCGCGGGGCAGCACAAGGCCATTGGTCCCGGTTGGTGGGAAGAACTGGGACCAAAGGGGGCATTGGTCCCGGTTCGTTGCACCAACCGGGACCAATGGATCCCTTTGGTCCCGGTTCGCCTCACCAACCGGGACCAAAGGCCGCCGCTTCCCGCCCTTTGGGCTGCTGAAAAGAGGCCTTTGGTCCCGGTTGGTGGCACCAACCGGGACTAAAGGGGGGCATTGGTCCCGGGTTGAGCCACGAACCGGGACCAATACCTTTCCTATATAACCAAACACTTAGGAAATTTCCCCCACCCGCCATTCTTCTCTCCAAACGCCGCCAGGCTGCTGCGCTGCTCCTCGACGCCGGCTGCCCCGACGTCGCCGTCGCCTCCCCTAGCCGCCCGAGGTCGCCGTCGCCGCCCGCTCGCCGTCGCCCGTGCCCTCGCCCGACGCCGTCGCCGATCGCCGCCCTGCCCCGACGCGCGTCGCGCGCCCCGGCCCACCCGTCGCCGTCGCCCTGCCCCGCCCGTCGCCGTCGCCCCTGCCCCGCCCGTCGTCGTCGCCCCGCCCCGCCCGTCGCCGTCGCCCCCGCCCCGCCCGTCGCCGTCGCCCCGGCCCGCCCGTTGCCGTCGCCCTGCCCATTGGTCCGGCCGGCGCCTCTCCCCTATTTTTTTATATATTATATATGCTTGTGTATATTGCCTCTTTGTGTATATTATGTATATATGTCAGTATATGTATTGTGTATATTGCTTCTTTTCAGATTTTTTTCATATATATGTTTGTATTTTGTATTTTTCTTTTTATAAAAATGTATATATGTTTTTATGTTCTCTGTGTATATATGTTCATATATGCAAAAGTTAGGTTTAAATATTTAGAAAAGGATTATCTATATATGTTCTCTGATTTAGTACATTTTAGGTTACTTTCATTTTTAGAAAAGTTTTATATATTTAGGAGAGGAAAAAGGAAAATAAGAAGAGGAAAAAGGAGAAGAAGAGGAGAGGAAGAAAAGGAAGAGGAGAAGAAGAAAGGAATAGAGGAGAAGAAGAAAAAATAGAAAAAATTTCTATTTTTCTTCTTCTCCTCTATTCCTTTCTTCTCCTCTTTTTTCTTCTTTTTTTCTTCGATCTTCTCCTCTATTCCTTTCTTCTTCTCCTCTTTTTATTTCTTCTTCGTTTTCTTCAACACGAGGGGGGGGGGGTCGATATAACCCCCTCCCGATAGGAAAGTTTTATATAGAAAGTTACAATTTTAGAAAAGTTTTATATATGCAAAAGTTACAATTTTAGAAAAAGAAGGATAGGAAAGAAGAAAATAAGAAGAGGAAAGAAAGAAGAAGAGGAGAGGAAAAGAAGAGGAGAAATAAAATAAGAAGAAGAAAAAGAAGAAAAAGAAGAGGAGAAGAAGAAAGGAATAGTGGAGAGGAAGAGAAAATAGAATATTCTATTTTCTCTTCCTCTCCACTATTCCTTTCTTCTTCTCCTTTTTTCTTCTTTTTTTCTTCGATCTTCTCCTCTAGCTATTCCTTTCTTCTTCTCCTCTTTCTTCTTCTTCTTCTTCTTCTTCTTCTTCTTCTTCTTCTTCTTCTTCTTCTTCTTCTTCTTCTTCTTCTTCTTCTTCTTCTTCTTCTTCTTCTTCTTCTTAATTTTTATCGGGAACGAGGGTGTCGAGGATCGCCGAGGGGTCGAGGGTCGGGAACTAGGGTAGAGGGTCGAGGGTCGTTAAGGGGTCAAGGGTCGAGGGTTTCAGTGTCGAGGGTTCGAGGGTTCTATAGGGTCTAGGGATTGAGGGTCGAGGGTTCCAGGGTCGTCTAGGGGTCGAGGGTTCCAGGGTCGTCGAGGGTTCGAGGGGTCGAGAGAGGTTTCCTAGTGTCAAAGTATTGAAGAAATCCATGGCTTCATCATTAGCCGGAAGTAACCAGGGCATGACGAAGTCCTCCAAAGTTATTTTGGAATGGTGTCCCGGATAGGATAATTTGCCTTTTTGTATGAATTTCAGCAAAGGCCTTCCAAATAATTATATTTGGAAGGTGTTGCTGAACTTTGTACCAAAAAGCGAATTATCTTATCTGGGACTCCATTCCAAAATAACTTTGGAGAGCTTCGTACCATCATGCACATGTTACTTTCGCCTAATGATGAAGACATGGTTTTGTTGAATCCTTTGACACTAGGCAACCTTCCGACCCCTCGACGATCCTCTCGAACATGAGAGGAAGAACAGGATAAAAAAGAAGAGGAAGAAGAAAAAAAAGAGGAGAAGAAAGAATAGAGGAGTTCTTCTCCTCTATTCTTTCTTCTCCTCTTTTTTTCTTCTTCTTCCTCTTTTTTTATCGGGAACGAGGGTCGTCGAGGGACATATAGATGTAGTGTCGTCGTTGTCGATATATACCCCCTCCCGATAGCTTCAACACGTGGGGGGGGGGTCGAGGCCACTAATTAATATATATGATTCCTTACTATGATTAGGTAGCTAGTTCTACGTTTGGCACTAATATATCCATCTGTCATGTTTGAATAATAATTGCCATGTTGTAAATATTTGTAGAAACTATGGACACCGCCCTAGACGAAGCAAAAGAAGCGTTGTTGAGGGACATAATCGCAGAAGGAAGTGATGCCGTCTCGTTGTTTCTCAACGACACCGATGGTCTGGAAGGAGAGGGTGAACAAGCTGGCTACGGTGACCTAATGCCGGTGCAAGAAGAAGAACATGAGGACGGCTCCGGTGACCCAATGCCGGTGCAAGAAGGAGACCGTGATGACGGCTCCGGTGACCGAACCGAGTCCGGCCAGGTATATATATTAGTTAAGCCTGTGCTGACTAGCTGATTGATGCATTCATTGTTTTGGTATGTACACATATTAATTAAGTCTTTGTTCTTTTTTCTAGCCCTCCGGATCGAGCACAACTTCGGTAAAGAGACGAGGCCCGAAGAAAAAGTTGAGCTCGGATGAAAAGTTTGAGATCATAGCAATCGCGCCCGACGGCCAACCGATTGAACCCCTCCGGACAAAGAGCGCATTTGTTGCTCAGTGCGGGGTTCTGGTTAGGGACAAGATCCCGATAAGCATCCAGCAATGGTTTAAGCCGGCTACAGAAGACCCTGAGGTGTCTTATGTCAATGATATGCAGAAAAATGATCTTTGGACTGAGCTGAAGTCAAATTTCACCCTACCGCCAGAGGATAATCCAGAGAACCCAGTTAAAGAGCAATTAATCAAGTCTTTTGCTCTTAAGAGGATGGCAGAACTATTCAGGAGGTGGAAGAAAGAGCTGAATAAGTTTGTCGAAAATAATGAGACACCAGAATTCAAGGGCAGATATGAGAAGATCAGAGATCACTGGCCCGCATTTGTGGCCCACAAGACATCGGAAAAGAGTAAGAAGATGTCGGCGACAAACAAGCAAAATGCTGCGAAGAAGATGCTTCACCATCGCACGGGGTCAGGTGGCTACCTCGTAGCCCGGCCTAAGTGGGCCAAGACTGAGAATGATCTGGTTGATAAAGGGATCGAACCAGAGACAATTAGCTGGCCAGACCGTTGCCGGACTTGGTTCTTCGGGGCTGGCGGAACCTTGGACCCTGTAACAGGGAAGTGCATTTGGACGAACGATCAAATGGACATACCAGTCAGGAAGCTTAAGCAGTATATCGAAGCAGCGCAGCAAGGGAAGTTCTTTCCAGACAGAGAGAACGACGAGCTCACAATGGCCCTCGGGAATCCTGAGCACCCTGGACGGACACGAGGCACGCCAGGCTCCATTCCGTGGAAGGTTGGGTTTCCGGACGCAGGCGGTTACAAATCCCATGAGAGGAGGAAAAAAGTGCAGCAGACCCAAATGCAGGCGCTGCAAGCAAGGGTAGACGCGATAGAGGAACGAGAAGCAAATCGCAGCAAACGTACTGCCGAAGCCTCCCCCGAAGCTACCCCGCCATCTCAGCGCAGAAGCAGCGTGGCTTCCACCGAGCTGCTTCAGCCGGAGCATGCCTTGATGGCTCCTGCCAGCTATCCCGTGGATGCTATCACGGAGTCTCAAAATTGCCACCTTATGACGCAATGGATGAATTTGAAGGTCAAGGCGGCTGTTGGCTCTGTTTATCCTACTGAACCCGGCGCAACTTTTCACTGCCGGCCGATTCCAGAAGGATATGCTAGGGTGATGGTGGATGAAATAACGGAGGGATTTGAGGACCTCCAGCTTGACCACCCTACCGGTGAAGGGGAGACTCGGCTGGGGTCTGCTCTGAAGACTCCATGCCTATGGCGGAAGGAGCTCATCAACCTTCCGAACTGGACGCCTCCGCCTCCTCCTCCTCCTCCGGCGAGTCAGGGCACTCCGCCTCCTCCACCGCCTCCTCCTCCGGCGAGTGACGATCAGGGCCCTCGGCCGGCTCCTTCTCCGGCGCGTGGCGGCACTCCGCCTCCTTCTCCGCCTGCGCCGACGCGCCCGAGCAGCCAGCCTCCTCCTTCTCCGCCTCGTCAGCAAGGGCGGAAGAGACCTGCCGCCGCTCCAGCTGCTCCGGCGCGTCGTAGTCCTTCTCCTCCGCCTCGTAAGCAAGTAAAGAAGACAACCGCTCCGTCTGCTCGGTCGGCGTCTAGCAGTACAACCAGAGGCGGGAGGACATACAGATTCGGTCCTTCTCTGAAGACTCCAGAGAAGTTACCATATGAGAGGACCCCGGAGGAGAACGCCGAGATCGCGCGAACCGAAGTGGATGACTGGTTTCAAGGGTTGAGAGCAAAGAGACATCCACCTCCGGAGGAGAAGGTAGATCCGGTGAAAGTGAAGCGCACTCTGGCTGCCCTGGCAAAACCACCCAAGTCTCCGCCGAAAGGCAACTATGAGCGCATTATTGCAAAGACATGGGCCGAAGCGGAGCGGTCGGGAAGTACAGTCAGTGATCAAAGGCTGAAAGAACGACGAGCAGCTGGGAAACAAATTGCCCAGCTCGGCGAACAAGCGAAGCAATCGTGCCCCCCCCCTCAAGGTGCCTAGCGACATCGTCGATCCGAGGATGGTGCCCGGTTATGGCAATGTTGACGATTACCTGCCCGACGATGTACATTATGATCCCATGGAGGTGCAGATACACAGATACGAGTACGGGAAGCCTCTCGTCAAAGATGAAAAATCTTTAACAACGATGATGCGAAGATTACATGATTGGTACTTGAAAATCTGCAGAGAGTCTGGGGGGAGGAGTACTTTGTATGCGAGAGTTAAACCGGAGCATGACCTCGTTGGAATTGAACTGTTGCCTATTCCATTTGAGGAGTTCTATCAGTTTTTCAATCAATTGGCCCTCGATAAAACAACGATCACCTGCTACTGTCTGTAAGTACTACTACTTCTGTCATTAAGTCTCTCTATATAGCTCATCTCTTTCATTGCATGTATTTATAATTATCCTCACTATATTATGCAGAATGAAGATCGCCGAATTGAAGAAAAGACAAATCGGTGATATTGGGTTCGTTAACACATATCTCATAGATGCAACTGAGGTTCAACATCGTCCCGGAGATACCGAGGCCAACTTGCTACGATCATTCAAAAAAATGAAAACAAAGATATAATACTCTTTCCTTACAACTTCAAGTGAGTGTTACTGTCTTGTGCATATTCGGTTTCCCTTATATATTAGTCCAGGTTATAGTAATGTAATTGATGAGTTATGCATGCGTGTGCAGTTTCCACTATATTCTCCTAGAGATTAGGCTTGAGCAGGGAGTAGTAACCGTCTTGGACTCTAAACGAAAAGATCCCCAGGAGTATGCGGACATGACTGAAATCCTCAAGAAGTAAGTTAAATCGATCATTATCCACCATATCAGCAACTTTGTTCATTTCCTGATATCAAGTAATTGTTTTCTTTGTCCGGCAGGGTTTGGAGAAAATTCACCAGAAAAGTTCCGGGACTGCCGAAGGAGCTGGAATTTAGACACCCGAAAGTAAGTACTATAGTAGCATGTTCCGCGCATCTCCTAGTGATTCAAGCGCTAGTTTCATCAATACCATTTAGCATTCTTGCTTATCAGTTTGATTGACCTCTATTTCTTGTAAAGTGGTTGTGGCAGGAACAAGGGAATGATTTCTGTGGATACTACGTCTGCGAGTCCATCCGCCACACGACCTGTGAGCGGGGCGGGTACTCTGACGAACAATATGAAGTACGTAAATAACAACATTCACAATTTTATTTTATTACCATCATTTGTATTGAGTTTCATTCATTCATATATATATGTATTGACCCCCTTCTTCAAATTAGATGTTTCGGAAGCGGGATGAACTCCTAGCACCAGCTCGCATGCGAGCAATTCAAGAGGAATTGGCGGCATTCTTTCTTGACCACGTGATCGCTGAAGACGGAGAATACTATGTGGACCATGAGTCCGTATGATTATATTTGTAAGAGATAATTATTGTATATATGTAGCCGGTAGTGTCGGATAGATATACGAGAACTTGTTGTTCGACCAATCTCTCGGAGAAGGAGAGGTGGTCGATATCACTTCTCTCTGTATGCATATATGTTCATGACGATCTTCTGTTTCCTTCGTTTGCTTACTAGCTAACTAGCGTGTCTAGTCCTCTCTATACGTATGTATAGTACGTAGCGTCGACCAAGCACGGACATAAGAGAGGACACTTCTCTCTATTAATTATAGCTAGCTAACACAATATATGAAACACCTAAATTAACCCCCCAAAACCCCCAACCCCCCCCCCTTTCAAAAAAAAACAAAAACCCCAGCCACAGAAATGCTGACGCGTGGATGCCTATTGGTTCCGGTTGGTGCCACCAACCGGGACCAAAGGGTCTCCTGCCTGGGCTCCGCGCACAGGCCACGTGGAGGCCCATCAGTCCTGATTCTGGATTGAACCGGGACTAAAGGGGCAGGGCATTAGTACCGACACTTTAGTCCCGGTTCAGGAACCGGGACTAAAGGCCCTTACGAACCGGGACAACAGGCCCTTTTTCTACCAGTGAATGGAGCCTTAACCAATCCAAAATGACCTGTTACCACCCTCAGACTTGAGTGTATTTGATGAAAGGAATTTATTGGTATATTGTTCTCCTTTAATAATCGGTTGTCATATATAATCTTAATATTGGCAATGGTTCATTACTCCGTTTACTAAACTCCAAATATGGGCACAAGGTATTAGAGAAAACTCTAAGTCTTAAATGGGAACATAGGTGGACTATTCTTAGGTTGTGATTGTAATGAAGGGATTACAATAATATCATTTGTCAATATGATTTCCCATGTTTTAATGTTTGATTGGCCTTTCCTCCCTATTTTTGTGGCAAATTTTGCATACACCAAATTATAAAATAATAAAGCCTCATAGTTTAGCAATTAGCCCCACTCCGAATTAGACTACTCATAGTGAGAGTAACATAGGTAGTAACATGCATGCCACATAGACAAAAAAATTGACATGACAAGTAATTAAAGAGGAGAGACACATATGGGGTAACATAGCTTGTTACCATTATGTAGCACTTCCCAATAAAGAATGACTATATAAAGTAATAAATTAAAGTCTCTATGTTATCACACCTATCACCTATGACACTACCCACTATATTCACCATGGAAGTATTAACATACTCACCACTATGACCAACCTTGGTGTAACAGTAGATTAAGGTATCATCTAACTATGTTGTGGGTAGGGATAAAAGTGGAGTGGAAACTTTCTGTTTTTCCAGAGGAAAAATGAAAACGGAGAGGAAATATGAAAACGAAAGTGAAAATGGATTTTTTTATACGGAAAAGGAAACAAAAATGGAACAGAGTTTTTCAGTGGAATGGGTGTGGAAATAGAACTTTCCATTTCCGTGAATATGGAATTTCCGTTTTGATTGTAGCCCAACCATCAAACAACACATAATGACACAACGAGTAGAATGGATCATTTGTGGCCCAACTTGTACTATCAGACATGTACTCAGCTTGACCCTATAATCAATTGTCCGGTACTACTACGATACTAAGCTAAGTTGCTAACATGATGATATTATTTTTTAGCCATGTTAAGAATTCATTAAATTTGTTTTCTTTGTGTATTTCTCTATAATTCAAGGGGTTTTTAAGTTCCGGTCAACGCCCACTTCTGTTTCCGTGTCAGCTTTGTATTTGCTGCGTGTCCATTTCGAGTAGTATTTGTTTCCGTATTCATTTTCGTGGTTTCTGTATTCATTTCCACTTCTGCAAAAATATATGAAAACAAATGCGGTAGCACTCAGTCCCGTCTCCATTTTCATCCCTAGTTGTGGGGCTACCTAAATTTCTATTTTCATACCTAATTCTCCCACCACTGATAGACTAATAGATTCATCCCAACGTGCTCAACAAGTTGAGTCCTAACCACTCGCAAAAAGAAAAAAGTTGAGTCCTGACTAGGCCTAGTTGGCTAAGATTACTGGACCCTGACTTCACGGGACTTTATGGCTTATACTCCCTCTGTATCGAAATACATGTCGTTGGAGTAGCAGTCTGCTACTCCAGCGACATGTATTTCGGTACAGAGGGAGTAGTAAACTTCAAAAGTGCATATCTTCATTTGCTAGCAGTATTTTGATTGAGTGGATATATGCAATTGCTCCCTTCGAGTTAAACCGACACGGCTAAAGTAGTGTGCTAAAACGCCATGCACATGCAGTATACTCATTGATTATCCAAACTTTTAAGACGAACAGTAGAGAGCCGCAATCTGGGATGACACGCCATGTAGTAGTATCATTTGCTGATAATTCGACATGGCCCACGGCAATCGGGCCGCTCGACCGGTGGCGCGTTCAATGTGCTCCGCCGTATCTTTGATGTGTACACGCACCTGTAGCTCCATACGGACCATCACGACGCACGCGGTGCCCCCCGCCCGAAGCAACCCGAGCCGTACATGCATGCATGATTGATTATAACCCGCCAGCTCAAGAACTTTCCGGCCACCAGTTCACGCAGTTCCGTCTCTCCTCCCGCCTAAAATAAACCAGCAGGACGACAGACGCCGCACTGCATGCCCACATTTCACAAACTAGCATGCATGCATGATGCACCATGCAGAGCCAGCCAAGAGCACGCCTGCAATCGGAGTCGTCCGGCCCAGGGATCTACATGCTTCATGCTTGTCACCGCTCGATCAACAGGGTTAAATAAAACGGAGCCAGCAGCAGCTCACATGCACGCATGAGTGCGTGCATGGTGAAGACTGATGCTTTTGTTCTGGGCCGCGCCGCGTCACGTTGCACCGCGCGCATGATTGGGACGAGGATGGCGTCCACGGACGGGGCCCTTCCCCTCTTGGGCTCTTCCCCCTGTCCCTGCCCCCCAACCAGCTCCCCCGAGAGCGAGAGCGATTTCCAACCGCGACGCCTTCGAACGCGTAGACGTCGCCGGTAAAGCGATGTGCGCCGTACTGCCGTCGTTTCTGATGTCCGTATCGAATGGGGAGAGAGAGGAGTGCTGCGACGCGCTTCGCCTCCTTAATTATGTTTACTTCACTCCACTGCTTGCTCGGCAATCATTCCAGGGGAGATCGGTACATCTAATTAAGCTGGATTTGCTGTGGCTGAAGCTCTCCGACGCTTCGATCCGAACAAGCGGAGCAGAGGAGCGACCCACACGTGGCCGGCGGCAGGGCGCTCGCCGGAGCGGGACAAGGAGGGCCAGCTCGGCTCGGCGGCACGCCCGGCCGGCCGGTCACATGACTCGGCAACGATTCCCGGCGTCGCCTTCACAGTTTGAACGGGGCCGAGCACCGAACCAGGCAACCAGCTGGTGTACGGGTGCAGGGTGGTACCGGCGGCGCTCCATCAGGCCGGTAGTGGCGCCGTCTAATTTGTTGTTAGTGGTAGTAGTACAATTAGGACCCGATTAGGCGTCCATACGGAAGGACTAAGGAGGGTGTCGCGTGCAGATCGATCCCAGTAGGTGAGCTGTTGTATTGGCGGGTGCTGTAGCATGCAGTCGGTTGCCCGGTCCTTGTGCTTGGTCACTCGCTTTCCCGGGCTTTGGCGCCTTGATTTGCTAATCAGAGGAGACAAAGATGGACTTGCCAAGTGACAATGTCTGGGAAGGGTGCGCAATCTGCCCAGAGATTCGTTGCCCCGGACCATCTTGTCTTGAGCGATGCTAATCATACCAGGCTCAGTATCCCAAAGATGCTCGTAGGATTAGATGTGCGTGCGTGGACTCACAAGACCGGATAAATGTATGTGTGTATATGTCGACATCTATTATTTCTGTGCTTAGAATAGATGAAAGATTAATGAAGAAGAGGGCACATCAGCATGTAGATTTAGTCTGTAACAAAATTGGCCGTAAGCCTAAGAGCATCTCTAGAAAATCCCTTGGTCTAAAGTCTAAAACTCATTCCCTATCTTAAAAAGTCAAAAAAAGGGATAAAACCTTTTCTCAGCTGGCAGATCGCCTAAAACTTATCCCCTTAAAAAAATATTCACTTTCACGTTCATCCAACCGTTTTCAAACTTATCACAACACGTTAGTGCAATACGTAAGAGTTGAAGAACACACAATTCAACTAGATAGCAAATTTTAATATTCTCAAACATAACCATGCAAATTCAAATACAACAGACGGTCCAATTGAACTCAAAATCCAAATAAACATGGTAAAAAAAAGCACAAGAATCAAGTGTTATGAAGGCAACAATGGTGTTCACTGCTCGATAAGATATTTTCAAAGTCAGTTATGAGCTTGACGGTTCTCGATCCTTCGGGGTTCTTGGAGGAAGGCGGCTTTGATCATGTTTGGGTTATGTTCTGGCTCCACTGGGTGTCTATTGAAGGGATACCAAGAGGCATGCCAGTCCTTTCTCTTATCCTTGATGATCATGTTATGCCAGGTCACACATGTTGTCATGATGTTCTAGAAGGTCCTAGGCTTCCAATACTCAGAAGGTCCACGGACAATCACAATGCATCGTCGAAGCACACCAAAGGCTCTCTAAACATCCTTTCTAACATATTCTTGCATAGTTGCAAAGTGAGATTTCTTGTTGCCTTTAGAACAGTGGACTATCTTAAAAAATGTGGCCAACGGAGGATAGTTGCAATGTGTTTTTTTTTCGTAGTTTCATTTTTCAAAACGTTTTATCTCTTGAATCGTCATCAAAATCACGAACCATTTTCACCATTGTGTTTCTCGTGTTGAGATTTTTTAAACTATATTCCATGTTGATAGGTATCGACAAACTTTTTTTTCGAGACGAATATGTGCTTCCGACTAGTAGTAACTTGTGCTTCACACGGAAGTACATATGTGCTTCACTTTGTCTTCACTTTGTGGTAACACAGTTTATCACACAACATAACTGTGTTTCAAGCAGTAAAAAGACAAAACAAAAACAAAGGACAAAAACCCGAAGAGAAAAAAAAAGTAAAAAAAGTTGGAAATCCATATAAAAAAATCACAGAAGCACATTATAGTTTGTGCTTCACCGTCAAGCACAATTGTATTTTTCACGAGGAAGCGTAACTCTGCTTGAGCAAGCACGTACTTCTGCCAGATGTAAACCGTAAAGAAAGACCCCCCCCCCCCCCCCTCACACACACACACAAAAAGGAAAACCAAGCAAAATTCGAAACCTAGAAAGAACCCACAAAAAAATAAAAGAAAAGGTGCTCCCGCGGCTTTGCTCGGCGTGCGACATCATGCCGGCAGTTGGGCAGACCACACGGCTGGCCCTCGCGCACCCGCCGTAAGGCCCTTCCGCGTATTTGCTCGGCGTGCGACATTATTGGTTTGAGAGATCTGCTAGCTAGGCCTTATAATCCTTAAAAAGTCATGCTCTAAAATTGTTTTGTTTATCTTTGACTGCACAGTCATCTCAGCCCTCCTCACCTGATTCCACTCCAGCCCTTCTTTTCTCGAGTGACAACCAACGCTTCCTTACAGCATCTCTAGCCCTATTTAGGTCATCAAAGTTGGCTTGGAGCAAAATTTGCAACACCAAAATGTTCATCACAAACAGTTGTCCTAAAATTGATGCCCTAAAATTAGGGCTCCCGGTGGAGCAACATTGTGATGTAAAACACGTGTTTTCTTCTGGTTTTATGTGGTCCCAGATGCTCTAAAGTTTGTTACAGTCACCCAAGTATTTTGCAACTGCACTATTCTTTGAGTATTTTCTTTTGCATATAGGGCACCTATTGAAGCAGCGATTTTGCTCCCTCATGATGTAAAAAGCGGTTATGCCCTATTTTTGGGCAACTGTTGAAGATGCTCTTACACCTGTTAACCGCCACCTAGACGTCTCCCTACCCGCGTCTACCGCCAGTCACAAGACCACATCGCACCACATCATGTATAAAACCATCGGCCATTTCCTCGCATGTGGCATCTCTTCCGTCATCACTCATCAGATGTTAAAACTACTTCACATTCACATTTAATACTTCTAGAACAAAAAGTATATCTTATCAATCGATTTCAGAAGAAAAGGAAATGCACAGATAAGCTTAAAGCATTCAAAAAATCACCAAACCTTTTCTTTTTCTCAACCACCGTCATTCAACTCATCTACAAAAAGAATATTAGTGATCCTTTAGACACCTGTACAGTCAAGCTAAAATTCTAACGACTATGCTTTTCTCATTTGAAAAGGGTGCCCTTTCCCATGTTGGTCCGACTGATCAATGAAATTCCAACCTAACTTGTCAAGAATACTTTGTACTGCTTGACTAGAGTGGTCAATGTACAAAAAAAAATGTGGTCAACTGACTAACGTTCCTGGTAAAGAAAACAAAAGGAATGTCTATCAAAGAATGGTTTCAGCAATTAGGCCTGCTCCGCGTGACTGAAGGCATCTGCGGTCGACTAATCTGAAAAACAAATAGAACCAAAAGAGCAAATTAGCAGGTTACAAAATAGCTGTCAATATCTACTAGTGATAAAAACAGTGTATATTTCTTCGAGAAAAGGCACTGCATATAGTTTAGATAACCAAGATAGCTGATGAGATCGTTAATCGTACCTATTGGACGCCGTTTACCCTCCATTGCTTTCTTCTTTTCATGGCAGCTTTGGCAGAGGAAAGGACCTTGCCAACCTTGCATTTTTTCGTGTTGCAGCGGGTTAGCATGTATGGAAATCCCCTGACCAGATTTCAGTCTAAACTGGCAGATCGCACAGCTGGAGGGTTCAAACATGTTCCGAAGTGCGTATCCTGTACTAAGCCTGCAAGGAACAAGCAAAACAGAAAGCAACATTATTATAATATGAAAAACTATTGGTGCTTGTTACAAGCAAGACGTATTCACATTACAGCATGGAGTATCAGTTTAGTGAAATGCTTAGAATCGTCTCGTAAACTTGAGCAAAGAAAATGCTAACTTCTATAACCCAATAAGAATTTAACTATCAACTGTAGTTGCTAGTGCATTCCTGTTTATCTCAGAGCTGCACTGCATTGAAGTCAGTCTGAAACTGCAGCTGCATAACTAAACAAGTAACCATCCCATCTAATATATGCATTCTGAATTTTAGTCATCTATCGAACACTTTTAGCTTCACTGCTAAGCTAGCAAGAGTAATTGATACTACGCTATGCCACTCATACACATCAACCATGTCTTTCTGACTTGATCGAGGACATCAATATGTAGATGACCAGAGAAAAGAAGAGGGTCCAATGTGGTGGAGATTGGAAAAGGAAACAGCAGACAAGTTGAGGATTAAAATGAAACTATGCGATGGAACATAAATGGGCTGCATGGCTGACACCATCAATCAGCAGTGCCAACTCATCTGCTGCTTCCAATAATTCATTTCCTACTATTAGCAGACAGCAATATCAGCTTGTTGCCCATATGAGACAATCAAATACAGGATATAGGTAACTGGAGAAGCTACAAATCCAAGACTAATAAGCCTAAGTTGAACGAATGTCTCTTTCAGTGGCATCTAGTATGTTACAGATCTACAGTGCTATATTGATGCTTTTAAGGCCGCCAAATCGAGAAAACTCAGGCCATCAGAATCACCAGACAAAAATGATGACTAATTAAAATATGATTTACCTGAGCATTTGGTTAATTTCAAGTTGGTGTATATACTAGTGTACATGTCTGGCAACACAATGGACAATCCTAATGCTCTATAATGGAATATTTATGTCCTTTTCTCTTAGAACTGTTATGGAGCTCCTATCTAGTACTCCCTCTGTTCCAAATTACTCGTCGCAGAAATGGATGTATCTAGAACTAAAATACATCTAGATACATTCATACCTGCGACAAGTAATTTAGAACGGAGGGAGCACCTCAAGTGAAAAAAGGCCTAGAATATTGGTTAACAGAACATACCTTCTTGAAAGCATGGCAGACCCGTCCTCAAATATTTCTTCCACCACATCCGGCTCAGCATATTCTCTATCTATTTTAAAAGATGCATCTGAATTTTTTCGGCGGAACATGTTATTCTTCAGATCAACACGGAACATATTATTGAGTACGGTTTTCCCCTGCCACTTTGCTGGAGGACTAGGAGCTAGTTTTTCTGGGGGTAGTATGTCCACCACGATGCAGGTAGTATCATCTCTTAGTCCTCGAGGTAGGGTTGCTTCCTTCAGATAAGAAAATATATCACGAAATGAGGGGCCAGAAGTTTGAGTCTATTAACCAATGGAAATGATTGTAAATTAGTTACATTAACAATTCGATTGGCAGCTATATCGGATGGATATCCACGAGAACATTCAAGAGCCATTTCAAAAGTCAAATCATCCCATACACCATCACTTGCAATGATAATTCTGCCTCCAGCATTGGATAGCTGCAACAAAAATGCAATAGAAAAATCAAAATAGTGTCACAGCGAACTACACTCTGCAGTGGTGAGACGTAGAAGCAGATCACACCATGAATTACAGATGTTGTGGAATATTATTGAAGAGGTCATCTAAAAGTAAATCTGATGATAAGTAGGAACCCAAACAAAAACATCTGAAAATAAAAAAGAAATATGTGGTGCAGTGAGCGAACCTTCACTTGCTTCACGTGAGGAACAGGGATGATGCATTCACCAACATCCATATCCCCAATTGATCTAGATAGGCACAAACCACCTGGCCAGCATCTTAAAGGACCAACCTGAAAATGTACATGATAAATTTCAATGACAGAAATGATTATAGCAAGCAAAACAAATAGTGACCAGATTATCCAATAAAAGAGTAGATCAAACAAACATAAGAATTGAGTTAGACATTGATGATACAATGGATGTAAGATGAACATTCTCTAAATTAAACAAACTTGGAATACAAACTCGGTAGAGGTTTACACGCAACCAAAGTATTCAATATTCATCAATGCCCACGGAAAATACAGAGAGGGAACAACAACAAGAGTTGTTAAATAAAATCTGCAGGGCGCAGCCAAAAATAGGAATTACCTAATGGCTGAAAAAATCAGCAGCACAAGAAATTTAGTCCCATTATATCATAAGCTAAGACATTGTTTGGTAGGCACTTAATTTAACAGTGATGTCAGGTGCAAGTAGGACACAACATATTTGAGAATTATTAAGAAACAGATGGTTAGCAGGTTACTACAGAAAATGAGAACTATCAGATTGGTAACATGTAACACCATGCATCCACACCGCACATCCCAACTCAAGAGCACAACGTATTAAAAGTAAAAGAGACGAACCTCTGGACCACCAACAACATTCAGTTTTCCAACCTTGCTTCCCCATGCAGTTACACGTTCCACCCTGTAAAACGAACAGGTCATAAACTGCACAATTCTCAACAAATTACCTCAAAGGCAGAACTTACTCATCTCGGTTGGAGTCAAAGCGATGATCAGCTGACAAATGGTATAGTGAACCATCAGCTGACTCTAGTATGCAGCGCGAATCACCAACTGATGCTACTGTTACAACCCACTCGTCTATTATCACAAATGTCACAGTTGTACCAGAACTTTCAGCTGAAACGGCAAAAAGACTGTTTCAGAAGATAAAAGAGAGCCATCACTCGAGGTGTTAAGAAAGACAAATTAAACAAAAGCACGATTGTCTCAACCACGCGGCCTAGCACTACAATTAACTGAAGAACATATCTGATGGTGTAATATCTAATCAACCAACTAGAATGACTATGAATGGTTCATACAACTTTACTTCGTCCTTGACAACAAACAAACTGCAAAGTCCCTGCTTGGAATACATGAATTCCACAGGATGACAGGAATAGTTCGATTGCCATAAGGATCAGGAACATTTCCAAGTTCACAAGATGGCCTAAATAAACAGTAACAGCATGCGCACTAACGAACAGTCATATGAAAAACTACAGTGTATGCCTATTTCCTAAAGGAACTGGAAACTTTACATGAACAAGGTAAACAAGGATAGGCCTGATTTACCTGCGGCTTGCAAATCCTTATCTGTCTTGACAAATGCTGCAACGAGTGAACGTGGAAGCACTGCAAGCCACTCATCCCTGGTCAAACCTGAAGGGGTAGCACGCAGGACATTGTTGAGCAGATTGTTCTTTGCGTATATGGCCGCTCCAGATCCATGGTGGCCATCAAACAGCTATAAACATGACACAGTGAGTCAGTGATCAATCAACAGAAACACACCACCCGGATTAAAAAATGACCAGCCAAGCCACTAAATAAATCAAATGATGGCGCCAGTCAACCCGACAATAAGATTAAGACACGAGATCATTTGGATCAAAGGTAATATTTCCTAGTGGTGTGTTTTTTACTACGAGTAAGTTTTCATACGTAGCAGGATCCAAACACTCTTGGTCATGAACTAGCGGCCTACGTGCAGACGACCAACAAATATTCTGAACCCTACCAAAAAGGCATGGCAGCTCTGCTGCCAAACGCGACAGAGAAAAACATGCTGGGTGTCAATCATGTACAGGAGACTGGAGGAGTGGCCTCCATGTCGCACAATTCTGGGCGGGTATTCTAGAACCTTCTATTTTTTCCGGGTAACCTTCTCGACTCTCAAGAGACAGGCATGGGCATGGGCAGGGGAAGGGGGCGCGGGGCAATGCAGTACCGCGAAGACGGAGAAGGAGGTGGAGGGGTCGCCGGCGACGCGCTGGCCAGCGTCGGCGAGGAGCAGCGTGACGTCCTCGCCCTTGCGGCTGCGGCTGGCCTCCCCGCAGAGCACGTCCGGGCGCTCCATCCGCTCGCTCGTGACCTCCCGCCGCAGCAGCACGCCGAGCGGCACCGCCGCCATCGCCATGGCGCCGCCGCACCGATCGCCTGCCTCCCCCCCAAACCCTCCTCCTCCCAGGAAGAGCGCTCAATCCAACGGCTCGCCCCCCACGCTTCGCCCCCGTAACGGAAAGAGGGAGGGAGGGAGGACAAAATCCACGCGGAATGCCGCCGCTGGTGGGCCGCGCGCGCGCGATCGTGGGCGCCACGCGGAAGGGGGCGATCGAGGGAGGGAGGGAAGGGAGGGAAGAGGGGCACGAATGCTTTGCGATTTTATCGGGTGCGGAAACGCGCAGTGCGGTTATGATTTGACTCGTGCCAGCTCTGTTTTGTTTCCGTTCCGTTAGTTTCTGCTCTGGTGCGTCCCTCTCTTGTTCCGGGCCAGGTGGGGCTTGGAGGATGCGTGCGTGGACGGGTGGGGCCGGGGGGTCTGAGAACCCGAGAGGCGGCCGGCCCGGCCGGCCGGGCGCTGTCGCTTGCTCGGCCTCGATCGGACGGGGTGGTGCGGGTCTTTGACGGGGTCAGGTGAAGGTGCACGTGCGGAGCGGCGCCGGCGAGAGGGGAGGTGGTGGCCAGCGTGGCCGGCGAAAGGACCTCAACTGTTTTCTCGTTCTTATTATTGGAAACGCTTTACCATCACCAGAAACGGATCCATCACCTCCCCTGCATGACACGCGTTCAAGTGAGGCCCGCACATCATCCTTCGCGGACGCGTTTTTGTAACAGGTGCTATGCTTCTAAAACATATATGATGTTGCAATGGTCTTCGATGGGTCTATGTTTTACGACAAAACCTCTTTTACAGAAATTTTCTGCAACAAGACCTCAGTTGTCAAAAGAATGCAACAAACAGTTGTTGCAAAAAAAATACTGCAAGAAAACCTGTGTTGCAAAAATAATTCTGCAATAAAACCCGTGTCGCAATGATGGAGGCGTGCTCCACCGCTCGATGCGGCAGATTTGAAAGGATCAGCCGACGGGTTCAACGGTTCAGATTTTTTTTTACTTTTGACAAATCATCAACACTCCGGTTTTGAATCTTTTTGTCTCCCAAAGACAGTTTCTTTAGTAACAACGTGCTTATTCAATTCTCAAAATGTCGACGGATACAAACGTGAGCTGCTGGTTCATCGACCCACATCTAAATAAGCTGCCATCTTGTAATTTTTTTTTTTGAATAATAACAAAGTTTTATTAATTACAAATAACGGTTACATCGTCTATAAGGAGAAATACAATCTCATCCAAGGGCTCCTCAAACCAATCTTTTGTCGCTGAAAGTTTCGCTAACCTAACAAGTTCATAGGCACCCTATTCGCTTCCTTATTACAATGTTCAAAACTAGTAAGAAAAAATTTACAAGCCAAAAAATAACAGTCATTTATTCTTCATTGTATGAGTGACTTTCATATTATCCGAATTAATAACAAGGCGATTGTAGCCCGCTTGATGTGCAAGAGATAGGCCAAATCCTAGAGCAAACGCCTTTGTTCTGCCCTCGTGCGAACTCACATTTAAGGTTTCCGTGCCTCTCTCCTATGGTTCTTGGACCATGTTGGCACGGCTGATCTCGGTCCTTGCCGGCAGGAAGGCTCCATTTTTAGGTGCTTTTTTTAGTTTTGTTAGGGTTTGTGACATGCTCAAGAAGACGAGGTGATGGCGGCTTCTTGAAGATCGGATAAGGTCCTCCCTGCCCAGTTCTCATCTTGGTGATGGTTGCGTGTGGAGGTCTGACTCCGACGGATCTCGTGGGATCCGGTCGGCATTCGTCTTCGGTGGATCGACTAGATATGGTCTTCGTTCTTCAACGTCTATGTGTTTGCAGGTTGGATCCTTTCGATCTACGTTTCTCTTCATTGGCGACGGTTGCTGTTCTAGTGTGCTGGTCCTATGGGGACTTAGCACAACGATTTCCCGACTGTCTACTACAACAATGTTTGTCCGGCTCCAAAGAGGGAGGGGTGATGACGGCGGCGCGTCCTCGGCTCGCTTCACTGCTTGTAGTCGTCGCTAGGTGGTCTATGAATTTGGATGCAAATTTTACTTTTAATGTTCTTTGTACTATCTTAATAGTTGATGAGTAGATCAGAAGTTTCTCGCAAAAATAATAATCTTCGAGCCAACGCTGCACAAAAAAAGGACAGATGTGAATCTTAATCACCGTTGGTTATTTACTATGGCCTTATTTTTATATTTTTTAGAGAAGGAGGATCATCCCCGACCACTGTATTTGGGTAATGTATGCAGCCATTTTATTTATTATTCATCAATGACCTCACAAAGAAATATAACAACAAGTCTAAAGCCATCGTCTATGCGACAACTGTCGCTACTCCTATCCAGCTGATGAAGAAATGCTGATAGTCCGGGCCTAATACCACATACCTCGCTGGCAAGCCTAACATCTAAGACCTGAGGCCCCAACCAAGCCACTTTTCGGGTATGGGCACACACCGGTCCGGCGCGCTCTCAGATGCCGCCGCCGCCAACTGCCACCACTTCATCTTCAGATCTGTACTGACGCATCATCCTTGCCCAGTCTAGTTGCCGTCAACGCCACCACGGCGCCCAACGGCACCGTCACCCTGTGTGCGAACTGCTGAGCACGTCGCGGTCGCTGCCGGTACACCTCAGCACCATGCCGCCAAGTACCACCAGCCGACACAGCTTGAAGTCTCTGAAAGATCTGTCGTGCGTAGCACCTGCCGACCAGGCATGACAAAGCGTAGCACCTGTCGGTCAGGCATGACTTGACATCTCCACTAAAGCTCCGTGCAAGGCGAAGCCGCTCCACCTCCTGCCTCTGACCACCAGCACTGCTCCACAAACGATGCACCAAAAAGAGAAACGCCACCGCAGTGCCGCCATCGTCCGATCTGGAAGACCAGATCCTAGGGTGTCCTCCAGTGCAGTATGAGTGGGTCGACATAAGTCACACAACGATGCCTTCATCAAGGTAACGACGTAGATCGCCGCCGTCGGCTCGGTTTTCACCGGCAACTATGTCTCCCTGACTCGCAGCCAGTACTGGATCACGGATCCGGAGATCCGGACACCCAGCCTCAGGACGACCACCTGTGACGGAAGAGATGAGCACCACCGGCGGTCGCATCAGTCAGAACAAATATAACCGGAGATGCCGCCGATGAGACCACCAGGCCCTCCATGCCGCCGCCGCCGATCTAAAGGCAGTTTGCACGCCACTGCAACCTAGCTGGCCGCCGCCGCCGACCGCAGCTGCCGCCCAAAAAGGCCGGCCGCTGCGCCCGCAACCATGCCACCGTCCGAGGCTGGGCCGCCCGACGCACCTAGCCGCCGTCGTCCGAGGACGGGCCGGCCATCCGCCACCTGCCGCACCCATCCGTCGTGCCGCAGAACCCAGATCAGCCGTGCCACCACATGCCTAGGGGTCCCGCCCCAACCCGGAGACGCGTGAGAGAGGAGATCCCCCGCTACCGCCGTCGCCCCCCGGGCTTAGCTCGACGGCATTCCCCGGCGGCGGCGGAGGGAGTTCTTGGCGACTGCGGCTAAGTTTCTGGGAGTCGCCCTAGGGGGAGAGCGACGCGAGCGGGTTTTTCTAAAAAAATAGGGTACCTTTTAAAATTAGGAAAGAATTTTACTTCCCTGACCTCTGCATGAACTAAAGATGCATACGGTCATTTTAGTATGAGTACCAAGATAAACATAATTCATAGAATTTTTTACTATGGCCTTATGGCTAGCTCGGTTTTGAAAGATTCGAATGAGAGTGAGGAAGCCCACGATTAACATCTAGGCCATGGAGAATGCCTTGAGGCGACTATCGCTTGCACGCTCCAGACGCGTGTCCCATGCTGCGTTGCTGCGTTGCGTACCGTATGAGGAGTTTATGGTTTTGTTAATTGCTACCGATCAGCGATCACATCCGACTGATGATTATTCGGGGACGCTTTTTGTAAAGCTCTATTGAACGCACAATTAAGCCTTTTTGTGAATATAAATGAACAGTTAAGCCTTGTTATTGAATGGCCGTAGAAGGTTTGGACGAGGGGCCACTGAAGGCTCGAAGCCGACCACTAGCTTCCTGTTGAAAGACCAAGAGATCATGCAATTTTCTTTGTGCGTTTTCTGTGAGAAATCTTTAGGTCACGGAGAATATGATAGTCTCTAGTGATGTTCAATCATTTTTCATTTTTATTCGAAAACTTTTCTTTTGCCATCTGCGTGTAATATTGTGAACTACCCGGAACTTCTGACAACCCCCACCTACCGAACCTACAAGCTGCGCTGAAACTTTGGTCATGCATGCGCGCGGTGACTTTGGGTTGGGCGCATGTTCTTTCCCTTCCCACTTATCCCTTTACGGTAGAACTATATTACCTTTTCGTCACCTCCTCAAACAAAGGTTAGATCCAAAACTAAAAGAGCTTTACTTGTCGAGTTCTTACATTTGTGGAGATGGCTACTCATGGGGGGAAAGGCTTCCTGAGGGCGAAAGTGCCCTTCTCAGCTCAAGCTCACATGAGATCGGGTGAACAGTAAAATTCGATTAAGAAAACAAATTCCAAAAATTAGGAAAAAATATATTGTGACACGCTTTGACAAATGTTTTCAATGCTATTTTCATCATGAAATGACATTTGTGGAAGTCGTGATAAAAAAAATCTCAAAGTTTTTTTTGGAGTGCTGTTTTTTCACGACTTATATGAATGTCATTCTATGATTGAATTTTGCAAGAATATAAGACATTTGTGAAATGTTGCCACATTTTTTTTCAAAAGTGTTTGATTTTTTTTAGATTTTACTGTTCACCCGAGCTTATATGAGCTCGAGCTCAGTTAATCCACGTCCTCCTGAGGGAGAATACTCTGATGAGTATCAAGGATACATTCGGGTGAAGATTCCTCCAAAGATATCAAACCCTGGTCAGGACTTGGGGAAGAACTCTCTCTCTCACTCTCTGATATTTGGAATCAAGGATTTATCCATGTATATCTTGTGTTGCAACTTGTGTGTCAATTTTGTGCTAGTTTTTCTTGTGTTCCTTCTCATTCCCCACAGGTTCTTCCTCAAATTCTCACCAATTCGTGAAGATGGGTCCGCCGATATGGTTTTCCCTGTGTCAATAGGGTTGGTATTGCACGCAACATGCTCTAGCCAAAGTTATATAGATTCATCGTAAGTAGCCTTTCACCTTTCCCACCGCATGTATGATATCATTATGGCCATAAACTCATTTCTCTAGACATCAAGTAATAGTGACGCTGACACATTCTTGTTCAGCAGTAGGTCCCCAAAGACCAAGGAACCTTCAGTATCTAATCACGAAGCGTTTGTCACACCATCTCCAGTCCTGAAATTCTCCGTATTCCAGGCAACAGTGGACATCGAAGGGGGTGTGACGAATACTTCTAGAGTCAGATTATTATTTTTCGAAATGAAGGCAAAAGATTTGCCTCATCGATTAATTAAGCAGAAAAAATTGCCCAGTTAATTAACAAAATGCCGGGCGAAAACCGATACAAATCCACATGTGGACTATTCACATAACATGCAACCCCATAACCACACGATCAACCCGAAAACCAAACCCAACATGCAACGACCATCAACCCTAACACTATTACATCGCAAAGAAGACCCCAACGAGAGTACCTCGCTGAAGACCACGGTCATCACCAGAATCCACTGAGTCATCAAACTGCTGCGGACGCCTTTCCTCTGGTGCCACTCTTCTTTGCTTTGCTTATGAGAGCCTTCTCCACAATCGTCTTGTCAGATCCAGGGCTAGCCCTCTCCAAACGTTTGAGCAAACTATGAATCTCAATCTGAAAGGGAATATCATCAACCTTGTCGCGCACAGACGCCTCTTGCCTCACGGCCACATGCGAGTCGGTGACCGCAACGTTGGAACCTCCACGGTCCACAAAGGCGAGCAGCTGGCTGGGTGCTGAAGGATCGGGCGCCAACATACTGACTGCCTCAACATCATCAGCCACAGGTACCACCGACACAATGGGCTCAGGCGCCACCGACACAATGGACTCAGGCGCCTCCAGTTGCTCACATGACAAAGGTGAATCATGTCCCTCACACGAGGTCATTGGCGCGTCGACCTCCATATGCTCCACAGACAGAGACGAAGCAGGTCTCACACATAGCTGCTGAAGCTCAGGCATGATCTGCAGCACAGGGGTATGACCCCGGCGATGGCCTCGCCCTCAGCAGTAGCCGACACAAGGGGCAAAGACACTGGTGAAGAACTGACCCCAATACAAGGGGAGAAACAACCGAAGAGCTCCGTCCCCTTGTCTCCCATGGAACCAACACTAGGAACGACAGGAGGCCACGGCGTCGGAGCAGTCGACAACATAACCGACACAAGGGTGAGCTTGGTTAGAGCAGCCTCTGCCCGCTCTAGAAAGCTCCCAACTGTTGGGGAACGTAGTAATTTCAAAAAAATTCCTACGCACACGCAAGATCATGGTGATGCATAGCAACGAGAGGGGGAGAGTGTGATCTACGTACCCTTGTAGATCGACAACGGAAGCGTTAACTTGGTTGATGTAGTCGTACGTCTCCACGACCCGACCGATCAAGCACCGAAACTACGGCACCTCCGAGTTCTAGCACACGTTCAGCTCGATGACGATCCCCGGACTCCGATCCAGCAAAGTGTCGGGGAAGAGTTCCGTCAGCACGATGGCGTGGTGACGATCTTGATGTACTACCGTCGCAGGGCTTCACCTAAGCACCGCTACAATATTATCGAGGACTATGGTGGAAGGGGGCACCGCACACGACTAAGAATATGATCACGTGGATCAACTTGTGTGTCAAGGGGTGCCCCCTGCCCTCGTATATAAAGGATCAATGGGAAGAGGCCGGCCGGCCTCTATGGCACGCCAAGGAGGAGTCCTCCTCCTAGTAGGAGTAGGACTCCTACTAGGAGGGGGAAAGAAGTGGGGAGGGAGAAGGAAAGGGGGGCGCCGCCCCCCTCTCCTAGTCCAATTCGGACCAGGGGGGAGGAGGCGCGTGGCCCACCTTTGGTTGCCCCTCTCTCTCTCCACTAAGGCCCATATGGCCCATTACTTCTCCCGGGGGGGTTCCGGTAACCCTCCGGCTCTCCGGTTTTCTACGAAATCACCCGGAACACTTCCGATGTCCGAATATAGCCGTCCAATATATCAATCTTTATGTCTCGACCATTTTGAGACTCCTCGTCATGTCCGTGATCACATCCGGGACTCCGGACTAACTTCGGTACATCAAAACTCATAAACTCATAATATAACTGTCATCGAAACCTTAAGCGTGCGGACCCTACGGGTTCGAGAACAATGTAGACATGACCGAGACACGTCTCCGGTCAATAACCAATAGCGGAACCTGGATGCTCATATTGGCTCCTGCATATTCTACAAAGATCTTTATCGGTCAGAACGCATAACAACATACGTTGTTCCCTTTGTCATCGGTATGTTACTTGCCTGAGATTCGATCGTCGGTATCTCAATACCTAGTTCAATCTCGTTACCGGCAAGTCTCTTTACTCGTTCCGTAATATATCATCTCACAACTAACTCATTAGTTGCAATACTTGCAAGGCTTATGTGATGTGTATTACCGAGAGGGCCCAGAGATACCTCTCCGACAATCGGAGTGACAAATCCTAATCTCGAAATACGCCAACCCAACATGTACCTTTGGAGACACCTGTAGAGCACCTTTATAATCACCCATTTACGTTGTGACATTTGGTAGCACACAAAGTGTTCCTCCGGCAAACGGGAGTTGCATAATCTCATAGTCATAGGAACATGTATAAGTCATGAAGAAAGCAATAGCAACATACTAAACGATCGGGTGCTAAGCTAATGGAATGGGTCATGTCAATCAGATCATTCACCTAATGATGTGATCCCGTTAATCAAATAACAACTCTTTGTTCATGGTTAGGAAACATAACCATCTTTGATTAACGAGCTAGTCAAGTAGAGGCATACTAGTGACACTCTGTTTGTCTATGTATTCACACATGTATTATGTTTCCGGTTAATACAATTCTAGCATGAATAATAAACATTTATCATGATATAAGGAAATAAATAATAACTTTATTATTGCCTCTAGGGCATATTTCCTTCAGTCTCCCACTTGCACTAGAGTCAATAATCTAGATTACACAGTAATGATTCTAACACCCATGGAGCCTTGGTGCTGATCATGTTTTGCTCGTGGAAGAGGCTTAGTCAACGGGTCTGCAACATTCAGATCCGTATGTATCTTGCAAATCTCTATGTCTCCCACCTGGACTAGATCCCGGATGGAATTGAAGCGTCTCTTGATGTGCTTGGTTCTCTTGTGAAATCTGGATTCCTTTGCCAAGGCAATTGCACCAGTATTGTCACAAAAGATTTTCATTGGACCCGATGCACTAGGTATGACACCTAGATCGGATATGAACTCCTTCATCCAGACTCCTTCATTTGCTGCTTCCGAAGCAGCTATGTACTCCGCTTCACATGTAGATCCCGCTACAACGCTTTGTTTAGAACTGCACCAACTGACAGCTCCACCGTTTAATGTAAACACGTATCCGGTTTGCGATTTAGAATCGTCCGGATCAGTGTCAAAGCTTGCATCAACGTAACCTTTTACGATGAGCTCTTTGTCACCTCCATATATGAGAAACATATCCTTAGTCCTTTTCAGGTATTTCAGGATGTTCTTGACCGCTGTCCAGTGATCCACTCCTGGATCACTTTGGTACCTCCCTGCTAGACTTATAGCAAGGCACACATCAGGTCTGGTACACAGCATTGCATACATGATAGAGCCTATGGCTGAAGCATAGGGAACATCTTTCATTTTCTCTCTATCTTCTGCAGTGGTCGGGCATTGAGTCTTACTCAACTTCACACCTTGTAACACAGGCAAGAACCCTTTCTTTGCTTGATCCATTTTGAACTTCTTCAAAACTTTGTCAAGGTATGTGCTTTGTGAAAGTCCAATTAAGCGTCTTGATCTATCTCTATAGATCTTAATGCCTAATATGTAAGCAGCTTCACCGAGGTCTTTCATTGAAAAACTCTTATTCAAGTATCCCTTTATGCTATCCAGAAATTCTATATCATTTCCAATTAGTAATATGTCATCCACATATAATATCAGAAATGCTACAGAGCTCCCACTCACTTTCTTGTAAATACAGGCTTCTCCAAAAGTCTGTATAAAACCAAATGCTTTGATCACACTATCAAAGCGTTTATTCCAACTCCGAGAGGCTTGCACCAGTCCATAAATGGATCGCTGGAGCTTGCACACTTTGTTAGCTCCCTTTGGATCGACAAAACCTTCTGGTTGCATCATATACAACTCTTCTTCCAGAAATCCATTCAGGAATGCAGTTTTGACATCCATCTGCCAAATTTCATAATCATAAAATGCGGCAATTGCTAACATGATTCGGACAGACTTAAGCATCGCTACGGGTGAGAAGGTCTCATCGTAGTCAATCCCTTGAACTTGTCGAAAACCTTTTGCGACAAGTCGAGCTTTGTAGACAGTAATATTACCGTCAGCGTCAGTCTTCTTCTTGAAGATCCATTTATTCTCAATTGCTTGCCGATCATCGGGCAAGTCAACCAAAGTCCATACTTTGTTCTCATACATGGATCCCATCTCAGATTTCATGGCTTCAAGCCATTTTGCGGAATCTGGGCTCACCATCGCTTCTTCATAGTTCGTAGGTTCATCATGATCTAGTAGCATGACTTCCAGAACAGGATTACCGTACCACTCTGGCGCGGATCTCACTCTGGTTGATCTACGAGGTTCAGTAGTATCTTGTTCTGAAGTTTCATGATCATCATCATTAGCTTCCTCACTAACTGGTGTAGGTGTCACTGAAACAGTTTTCTGTGATGCACTACTTTCCAATAAGGGAGCAGGTACAGTTACCTCGTCAAGTTCTACTTTCCTCCCACTCACTTCTTTCGAGAGAAACTCCTTCTCCAGAAAGTTTCCGAACTTAGCAACAAAAGTCTTGCCTTCGGATCTGTGATAGAAGGTGTATCCAATAGTCTCCTTTGGATATCCTATGAAGACACATTTCTCCGATTTGGGTTCGAGCTTATCAGGTTGAAGCTTTTTCACATAAGCATCGCAGCCCCAAACTTTCAGAAACGACAACTTTGGTTTCTTGCCAAACCACAGTTCATAAGGCGTCGTCTCAACGGATTTTGATGGTGCCCTATTTAACGTGAATGCGGCCGTCTCTAGAGCGTATCCCCAAAACGATAGCGGTAAATCAGTAAGAGACATCATAGATCGCACCATATCTAGTAAAGTACGATTACGACGTTCGGACACACCATTACGTTGTGGTGTTCTGGGTGGCGTGAGTTGCGAAACTATTCCACAATTTTTCAAATGTACACCAAACTCGTAACTCAAATATTCTCCTCCACGATCAGATCGTAGGAATTTTATTTTCTTGTTACGATGATTTTCAACTTCACTCTGAAATTCTTTGAACTTTTCAAATGTTTCAGACTTATGTTTCATTAAGTAGATATACCCATATCTGCTTAAGTCATCTGTGAAGGTGAGGAAATAACGATATCCGCCACGAGCCTCAACGTTCATTGGACCACATACATCTGTATGTATGATTTCCAACAAATCTGTTGCTCTCTCCATAGTACCGGAGAACGGTGTTTTAGTCATCTTGCCCATGAGGCACGGTTCGCAAGTACCAAGTGATTCATAATCAAGTGGTTCCAAAAGTCCATCAGTATGGAGTTTCTTCATGCGCTTTACACCGATATGACCTAAACGGCAGTGCCACAAATAAGTTGCACTATCATTATCAACTCTGCATCTTTTGGTTTCAACACTATGAATATGTGTGTCACTACTATCGAGATTCAATAAAAATAGACCACTCTTTAAGGGTGCATGACCATAAAAGATATTACTCATATAAATAGAACAACCATTATTCTCAGATTTAAATGAATAACCGTCTCGCATCAAACAAGATCCAGATATAATGTTCATGCTTAACGCTGGCACCAAATAACAATTATTTAGGTCTAATATTAATCCCGAAGGTAGATGTAGAGGTAGCGTGCCGACTGCGATCACATCGACTTTGGAACCGTTTCCCACGCGCATCGTCACCTCGTCCTTAGCCAATCTTCGCTTAATCCGTAGTCCCTGTTTCGAGTTGCAAATATTAGCAACAGAACCAGTATCAAATACCCAGGTGCTACTGCGAGCATTAGTAAGGTACACATCAATAACATGTATATCACATATACCTTTGTTCACCTTGCCATCCTTCTTATCCGCCAAATACTTGGGGCAGTTCCGCTTCCAGTGACCAGTCTGCTTGCAGTAGAAGCACTCAGTTTCAGGCTTAGGTCCAGGTTTGGGTTTCTTCTCTTGAGTAGCAACTTGCTTGCTGTTCTTTTTGAAGTTCCCCTTCTTCTTCCCTTTGCCCTTTTTCTTGAAACTAGTGGTCTTGTTGACCATCAACACTTGATGCTCCTTCTTGATTTCTACCTCCGCAGCTTTCAGCATTGCGAAGAGCTCGGGAATAGTCTTATTCATCCCTTGCATATTATAGTTCATCACGAAGCTCTTGTAGCTTGGTGGCAGTGATTGGAGAATTCTGTCAATGACGCAATCATCTGGAAGATTAACTCCCAATTGAATCAAGTGATTATTATACCCAGACATTTTGAGTATATGCTCACTGACAGAACTGTTCTCCTCCATCTTGCAGCTATAGAACTTATTGGAGACTTCATATCTCTCAATCCGGGCATTTGCTTGAAATATTAACTTCAACTCCTGGAACATCTCATATGCTCCATGACGTTCAAAACGTCGTTGAAGTCCCGATTCTAAGCCGTAAAGCATGGCACACTGAACTATCGAGTAGTCATCAGCTTTGCTCTGCCAGACGTTCATAACATCTGGTGTTGCTCCAGCAGCAGGCCTGGCACCCAGCGGTGCTTCCAGGACGTAATTCTTCTGTGCAGCAATGAGGATAATCCTCAAGTTACGGACCAGTCCGTGTATTGCTACCATCATCTTTCAACTTTGCTTTCTCAAGGAACGCATTAAAATTCAACGGAACAACAACACGAGCCATCTATCTACAATCAAGCATAAACAAGCAAGATACTATCAGGTACTAAGTTTCATGATAAATTTAGGTTCAATTAATTTACTTAAAGAACTCCCACTTAGATAGACATCCCTCTAATCCTCTAAGTGATTACGTGATCCAAATCAACTAAACCATGTCCGATCATCACGTGAGATGGAGTAGTTTCATTGGTGAACATCACTATGTTGATCATATCTACTATATGATTCACGCTCGACCTTTCGGTCTCCGTGTTCCGAGGCCATATCTGTATATGCTTGGCTCGTCAAGTATAACCTGAGTATTCCGCGTGTGCAACTGTTTTGCACCCGTTGTATTTGAACGTAGAGCCTATCACACCCGATCATCACGTGGTGTCTCAGCACGAAGAACTTTCGCAACGGTGCATACTCAGGGAGAACACTTCTTGATAATTAGTGAGAGATCATCTTATAATGCTACCGTCAATCAAAGCAAGATAAGATGCATAAAAGATAAACATCACATGCAATCAATATAAGTGATATGATATGGCCATCATCATCTTGTGCTTGTGATCTCCATCTTCGAAGCACCGTCGTGATCACCATCGTCACCGGCGCGACACCTTGATCTCCATCGTAGCATCGTTGTCGTCTCGCCAATCTTATGCTTCCACGACTATCGCTACCGCTTAGTGATAAAGTAAAGCATTACAGCGCGATTGCATTGCATACAATAAAGCGACAACCATATGGCTCCTGCCAGTTGCCGATAACTCGGTTACAAAACATGATCATCTCATACAATAAAATTTAGCATCATGTCTTGACCATATCACATCACAACATGCCCTGCAAAAACAAGTTAGACGTCCTCTACTTTGTTGTTGCAAGTTTTACGTGGCTGCTACGGGCTTAAGCAAGAACCAATCTTACCTACGCATCAAAACCACAACGATAGTTTGTCAAGTTGGTGCTGTTTTAACCTTCGCAAGGACCGGGCGTAGCCACACTCGGTTCAACTAAAGTTGGAGAAACTGTCACCCGCAAGCCACCTATGTGCAAAGCACGTCGGGAGAACCGGTCTCGCGTAAGCGTACGCGTAATGTCGGTCCGGGCCGCTTCGTCCAACAATACCGCCGAACCAAAGTATGACATGCTGGTAAGCAGTATGACTTATATCGCCCACAACTCACTTGTGTTCTACTCGTGCATATAACATCAACATATAAAACCTAGGCTCGGATGCCACTGTTGGGGAACGTAGTAATTTCAAAAAATTCCTACGCACACGCAAGATCATGGTGATGCATAGCAACGAGAGGGGGAGAGTGTGATCTACGTACCCTTGTAGATCGACAACGGAAGCGTTAACTTGGTTGATGTAGTCGTACGTCTCCACGGCCCGACCGATCAAGCACCGAAACTACGGCACCTCCGAGTTCTAGCACACGTTCAGCTCGATGACGATCCCCGGACTCCGATCTAGCAAAGTGTCGGGGAAGAGTTCCGTCAGCACGACGGCGTGGTGACGATCTTGATGTACTACCGTCGCAGGGCTTCGCCTAAGCACCGCTACAATATTATCGAGGACTATGGTGGAAGGGGGCACCGCACACGGCTAAGAATATGATCACGTGGATCAACTTGTGTGTCAAGGGGTGCCCCCTGCCCCCGTATATAAAGGATCAAGGGGAGGAGGCCGGCCGGCCTCTATGGCGCGCCAAGGAGGAGTCCTCCTCCTAGTAGGAGTAGGACTCCTACTAGGAGGGGGAAAGAAGTGGGGAGGGAGAAGGGAAAGGGGGGCGCCGCCCCCCCTCTCCTAGTCCAATTCGGACCAGGGGGGAGGAGGCGCGCGGCCCACCTTTGGCTGCCCCTCTCTCTCTCCACTAAGGCCCATATGGCCCATTACTTCTCCCGGGGGGGGGGTTCCGGTAACCCTCCGGCTCTCCGGTTTTCTCCGAAATCACCCGGAACACTTCCGGTGTCCGAATATAGCCGTCCAATATATCAATCTTTATGTCTCGACCATTTCGAGACTCCTCGTCATGTCCGTGATCACATCCGGGACTCCGAACTAACTTCGGTACATCAAAACTCATAAACTCATAATATAACTGTCATCGAAACCTTAAGCGTGCGGACCCTACGGGTTCGAGAACAATGTAGACATGACCGAGACACGTCTCCGGTCAATAACCAATAGCGGAACCTGGATGCTCATATTGGCTCCTACATATTCTACGAAGATCTTTATCGGTCAGACCGCATAACAACATACGTTGTTCCCTTTGTCATCGGTATGTTACTTGCCCGAGATTCGATCGTCGGTATCTCAATACCTAGTTCAATCTCGTTACCGGCAAGTCTCTTTACTCGTTCCGTAATACATCATCTCGCAACTAACTCATTAGTTGCAATGCTTGCAAGGCTTATGTGATGTGCATTACCGAGAGGGCCCAGAGATACCTCTCCGACAATCGGAGTGACAAATCCTAATCTCGAAATACGCCAACCCAACATGTACCTTTGGAGACACCTGTAGAGCACCTTTATAATCACCCATTTACGTTGTGACGTTTGGTAGCACACAAAGTGTTCCTCCGGCAAACGGGAGTTGCATAATCTCATAGTCATAGGAACATGTATAAGTCATGAAGAAAGCAATAGCAACATACTAAACGATCGGGTGCTAAGCTAATGGAATGGGTCATGTCAATTAGATCATTCACCTAATGATGTGATCCCGTTAATCAAATAACAACTCTTTGTTCATGGTTAGGAAACATAACCATCTTTGATTAACGAGCTAGTCAAGTAGAGGCATACTAGTGACACTCTGTTTGTCTATGTATTCACACATGTATTATGTTTCCGGTTAATACAATTCTAGCATGAATAATAAACATTTATCATGATATAAGAAAATAAATAATAACTTTATTATTGCCTCTAGGGCATATTTCCTTCACCAACACGTGCCATCAAGCCTTGCATCATCTTGGACTGATCTGCTAGAGTGGATTGTAGCTCCACATTAGACGGGGTAGCTAAGCCAACAGTACCGGAGACGACAGACGCCCAAGACCCACACGAAGCGCCTCAGAGGGAAGCACAGACTTCATCAGACCTTCATAGGAAGCTGGAGCTTGACGATGCCCGATGCCGAGGCGCGACCTGACAAGGCATGCCAACGAGCTGAGTGGACGCCAGGGGTTGCGGCACTCGCGTGCAAGGTGACCATTCTGCAAACATCGGGAGCACCGAAGGGGATCTCTGCAAACAGTCGCATGGTGCCCAGGAGCAAGGCGTCTGCCATAAAGCCAAGCAGGGATGGGGCGAGCAGCCAATGTCAGAGACGGTGATGCTGGATGCCGCGAACCTCGCCACGGCAGCACCTCCTGCCAACCCTCTCTTGTGTCTGGCCCGTGCCCCATGCACACCTCGGCGGAGTCGGAGTCGATGGCCTTGGCAGAAGCCGGCGGAGTCCGGTGGCCCAGCTCCTCACTATCGTCCTCGTCCTCATCTTCATCAGTAGCGGAAGCCCACAACACAGAATGCGGCCAGCGGGTCAGCTGGTCTGCACTGACCGAGGCCAGCGGCGTCTGCAACGCCATCTCCACATCTTCATCCTCATCCGAGTCGAGACCACACGATGCCGTGGCCAGCAGAGCCGGAGCAGCAGACTTTCCTGGGGGCACCTCCATGGAAATGCCGCCAATTAAGGCGCGTCGGCCCAGCATAGCTTGCCCCTGATCCAAATCGGGCCGAGCATCAGACGAGGATTGCTGCAGGATGGGGAGGTGGCCAGCTCGGGAGAAACGACCACCAGCGGCTGGGGTGACCTTGCGGGAGGCAAGGGCAGCCGCGGCGAGCGTGGCGGCGGCGGGAGGCGATGGCGGCGCTGGGGGCGTGGAGCCGGCACTTGGCATGGAGGTGGCGACAGCCACCGCCGGAGTTGCCGCAGACACGGACCGGGTGCGCTGGAGGAGCGCCATGGTGCCAAAGCTTCTGCAGAGTCGGAATTACAAAGCAAGCATTGTGAGCTAGTATGTATGTGTCGACTGGCAAGAACTCCCAAGCATGGGATTGCTCCCATGAGAGACCTCCAACAATGGATCTTTGCTGAAATTTTGAGCGACCAGACAGTACTCCAGAGTGGACTCACTCTCAACACATCAAACATATGTGTCCTTATTAGTTTATTACACTCATGCGGGTGGTCCCATTCGAATGGTATGCACTTATGACTAAGAACATGCCTTTTTCTGTTATAATGCCAAGACACGAAGTCTTCCATCATGTCGGTAGCTAAAGGAATATTAAGGAAACATCCCCAAATGATCTATTCATCCTACACCCTGGATTCAATATTTATCAACTCATAAACTTTTGTTAGAACAATGTTTCCTCCCCTCGTCATTACTTTCCTTATCAGGCTACTAAATACCCATGAGTCGGTCCCAAATGTTGATTTGTGTTCCACTTTTCACATGCCAAGTATGTCCACGTTTGAAAGTCTATATACCGGCCCACAAACTTCGCAAGGTGTCCGAACTCCCTTTCTTCAAGCCACAGTTTTGTTATGAAAAGGACTTCAATCTATTACTTCCTCCGATCTATATTGATTGTCACTGAAATGAATGTATCTACACGTATTTCAGTGCTAGATGCACCAGCTTAAGGGACAATTAATATGGATCAGAGCGAGTATAAAGGTTTGCTAGGAATACAAAAGCACCCCAGACATAACAAAGATTACATTAAGGTCCTTGGACCACCGGACGACCACTCCCGCCGCTAGAATGAGCCGCCGATGTCTTGCTGCCACCGCTCCCATATCAGAGCCGACCTGACCTTGCCAGTGCCATCCGAAACGTCTTCGTACATGTGGTCCTAACGACCAGCGCCCCAGAGTCGTAGTCATGGTCATTCAACCCTTGAATCGATTAGAAGAACATGACACTAAATCTCGCCTTCGCATGCACACAACGAGAAACCCTAACCTCGCCGATCCGAGTAGCCAATAGAAATCTACTCTGAAGCTCCGTTTAATCCTTCCAGACAAATGAACTTGAGAAGGATAGGAGCTCGGAAGGCCGATTTCGAGATGAAGCGTTGTCATCTGTGCAAACACCACCCCTATGAGGACTAAAACACTAACATATATACTACTAATTGAAGGAAATATGCCCTAGAGGCAATAACAAAGTTGTTATTTTATATTTCCTTATTCATGATAAATGTTTATTATTCATGCTAGAATTGTATTGATCGAAAACCTAAATACATGTGTGAATACATAGACAAACATTGAGTCCCTAGTGAGCTCTACTTGACTAGCTCGTCGATCAAAGATGGTTAAGGTTTCCTGACCATGGACATGAGTTGTCATTTGATAATGGGATCACATCATTAGGAGAATGATGTGTGGACAAGACCCATCTGTTAGCTTAGCATATTGATCATTCAGTTTTATTGCTATTGCTTTCTTCATGTCAAATACATATTCCTTCGACTATGAGATTATGCAACTCCCAAATACCGGAGGAATGCCTTCTGTGCTATCAAACGTCACAACGTAACCGGGTGATCATAAAGATGCTCTACAGGTATCTCCGAAGGTGTTTTTTTGTTTGGCATAGATCGAGATTAGGATTTGTAACTCCAAGTATCGAAGAGGTATCTCTGGGGCCTCTCGGTAATGTGATACGTCTCCAACGTATCTATAATTTTTGATTGTTCCATGCTATTATATTACCCCTTTTGGATGTTTATGGGCTTTATTTTACACATTTATATCATTTTTGGGACTAACCTACTAACCGGAGGCCCAGCCCATATTGCTGTTTTTTTGCCTATTTCAGTATTTCGAAGAAAAGGAATATCAAACGGAGTCCAAACAGAATGAAACCTTCGGGAGCGTGATTTTTGGAACGAACGTGATCCGGAGAGCTTGGAGTGCAAGTCAAGAAGCTTCCGAGGGCCCCACGAGATAGGGGGCCGCCCCCCCCCCCCTGTAGGGTGCGCCCCCTGTCTCGTGGGCCCCTTGGGCGGCCACCGACGTACTTCTTCCTCCTATATATACCTACGTACCCCGAAAACATTTAGGAGCACCACGAAACACAATTTCCACCGCCATAACCATCTATATCCGCGAGATCTCATCCTGGAGCCTTCACTGGAACTCTGCCGGAGGGGGAATCGACCACGGAGGGCTTCTACATCAACATCCTTGCCCCTCTGATGAGTTGTGAGTAGTTTACCACAGACCTACGGGTCCATAGTTATTAGCTAGATGGCTTCTTCTCTCTTTTTGGATCTCAATACAATGTCCCCCTCTCTTGTGGAGATCTATTCGATGTAAACTCTTTTTGCGGTGTGTTTGTTGAGATCCGATGAATTGTGGGTTTATGATCAAGTTTATCTATGAATAGTATTTGAATATTCTCTGAATTCTTTTATGTATGATTGAGTTATCTTTGCAAGTCTCTTCGAATTATCAGTTTGGTTTGGCCTACTAGATTGGTTCTTCTTGCCATGGGAGAAGTGTTTAGCTTTGGGTTCAATCTTGCGGTGTCCTTACCCAGTGACAGAAAGGGTTGCAAGGCACGTATTGTATTGTTGCCATCGAGGATAACAAGATGGGGTTTATATCATATTGCATGAGTTTATCCCTCTACATCATGTCATCTTGCTTAATGCGTTACTCTGTTCTTATGAAATTAATACTCTAGATGCAGGCAGGAGTCGGTCGATGTGTGGAGTAATAGTAGTAGATGGAGGCAGGAGTCGGTCTACTTGTTATGGACGTGATGCCTATATACATGATCATGCCTAGATAATCTCATAACTATGCACTTTTCTATCAATTGCTCGACAGTAATTTGTTCACCCATCGTAATACTTTTGCTATCTTGAGAGAAGCCTCTAGTGAAACCTATGGCCCCCGGGTCTATCTCTTATCATATTTGCTTTCAAATCTACTTTTATTTGCATCTTTACTTTTTGCATCTATATTACAAAATACCAAAAATATATTTATCTTATCATACTATCTTTATTAGATCTCACTTTCGCAAGTGGCCGTGAAGGGATTGGCAACCCCTTTATTGTGTTGGTTGCGAGTTCTTAGTTTGTTTGTGTAGGTGCGTGGGACTTTTGAGGAGCCTCCTACTGGATTGATACCTTGGTTCTCAAAACTGAGGGAAATACTTACGCTACACTTTGCTGCATCACCCTCTCCTCTTCGAGGAAAACCAACGCAAGCTCAAGACGTAGCAAGAAGGATTTCTGGCGTCGTTGCCGGGGAGGTCTTCGCTCAAGTCAAGACATACCAAGTACCCATCACAAACCCATCTCCCTCACATTTACATTATTTGCCATTGCCTGTCGTTTTCCTCTCCCCCACTTCACCCTTGCCGTTTTATTCACCCTCTCTTTCCCAATCTCCTCCTCTCTTTTCGCTTGCCGTTTTTCTTCTTGCTTGTGTGTTGGATTACTTGTTGCCATGGCGCAAGATAATACCAAATTGTGTGATTTCTCGAATACCAATAATAATGATTTCCTTAGTACTCCGATTGCTCCTCTTAATGATGTTGAGTCTTGTGAAATCAATACCGCTTTGCTGAATCTTGTTATGAAAGATCAATTAGCCGGCCGTCCTAGTGAAGATGCCGCTACTCATCTAAACAATTTTGTTGATTTGTGTGATATGCAAAAGAAGAAAGATACGGATAACAATATTGTCAAATTGAAGTTATTTCCGTTTTCACTTAGAGATCGTGCTAAAGTTTGGTTTTCGTCTTTGCCTAAAAATAGTATTGATTCTTGGAACAAATGCAAAGATGCTTTTATCTCTAAGTATTTTCCTCCCGCTAAGATCATCACTCTTAGAAACGATATTATGAATTTTAAACAACTTGATCATGAGCATGTTTCCCAATCTTGGGAAAGAATGAAATTGATGCTTCGCAATTGCCCTACTCATGGTTTGAATTTATGGATGATCATACAAAATTTTTATGCCGGTTTGAACTTTGCTTCTAGAAATCTCTTAGATTCGGCCGCGGGAGGCACATTTATGGAAACCACATTAGGAGATGCTACAAAATTGCTTGATAATATTATGGCTAATTACTCTCAATGGCATACCGAAAGATCTTCTAGTAAAAAAGTGCACGCTATAGAAGAAATCAATGTTTTGAGTGGAAAGATGGATGAACTTATGAAGATGTTTGCTATTAAAAATACTCCTATTGATCCTAATGATATGCCTTTGTCTTCCTTGATTGAGAATAATAATGAATCTATGGATGTGAATTTTGTTGGTAGGAATAGTTTTGGAAACAATGCTTATAGAGGAAATTTTAATGTTAGACCGTTCCCTAGTAATCCCTCTAATAATTATGGAAATTCCTACAATAATTATTATGGTAATTTTAATAAGATGCCCTCTGATTTTGAGAATAGTGTGAAAGAATTTATGATTTCTCAAAAGAATTTTAATGCTTTGCTTGAAGAAAAATTGCTCAAAGTTGATGATTTGGCTAGGAACATTGATAGACTTTCACTTGATGTTGATTCTCTTAAAATTAGATCTTCTCCTCCTAAGCATGATATCAATGAGTCTCTCAAAGTAATGAGAATTTCCATTGACGAGTGCAAGGAAAGAACCGCTAGATTGCCTGCTAAAAAAGAAAGCTTTATAAAAGCGTGTTCTTCTAGTTTCCATGAAAACAATGATGAGGATCTTACAGTTATTGATGCATCTCCGATTAGATCTATGTTTTCCAATATGAATTTTGATGATTATGGGAGTGATGATGAATCAACTTTGCCTAGAAGGCGTCCCAAAAATCCGGAGTCTTTAGATCTTAATGTTAAATTTGGTAAAAGTGAGATTGGAGAATCTTCAACTTCTAATATTGAACCTACTATCTCGGATTTCAAGGAATTTGATTATGATAATTGTTCTTTAGAAGGTTGTATTTCCTTGCTGCAATCCGTTGTTAATTCTCCTCATGCTTATAGTCAAAATAAAGCCTTTACCAAACATATTGTTGATGCCTTGATGCAATCTTATGATGAAAAACTTAATTTAGAAGTTTCTATACCTAGAAAACTTAATGATGAGTGGGAACCTACTATAAAGATTAGAATTAAAGATTATGAGTGTTTTGCTTTATGTGATTTGGGTGCTAGTATTTCCACAATTCTGAAAACTTTATGTGATATTCTAGGTTTCCATGATCTTGATGATTGCTCTTTAAATTTGCACCTTGCGGATTCCACCATTAAAAAGCCTATGGGAAGGATCAATGATGTTCTTATTATTGCAAATAGAAATTTGGTGCCCGTAGATTTTATCATTCTTGATATAGATTGCAATCTTTCTTGCCCTATTATTCTTGGTAGACCTTTCCTTAGAACGATTGGTGCGATTATTGAAATGAAGGAAGGGAACATTAGATTCCAATTTCCATTAAAGAAAGGCATGGGGAACTTTCCAAGAAAGAAAGTCAAATTACCTTATGAATCTATCATGCGTGCTACTTATGAATTTAGTGCCAAAGATGACACTCATTAGATCTATCTTCGCTTTTTATGCCTAGCTAGGGGCGTTAAACGATAGCGCTAGTTGGGAGACAACCCAATTTTCTTTATGTTTTGTTTTGTTTTTGCTCCTGTTTAGGAATAAATCTTGCATCTACCTTCTGTTTAGATCTGTTTTTATCTTTTAATTAGTGTTTGTGCCAAGTAGAACCTATAGGATAACCTATGGTGATAGTTGATTTGATTCTGCTGAAAAACAGAAACTTTGCGTGCACGAGAAAAAATTAGTAAATCACAGAAACATGCTTTTGCGTTGATTCTTTTTGCTTCTGATCAATAGACAAATTGTCCAGGACTTCCTATTTTGGTAGGATTTTTAGAGTTCCAGAAGTTTGCGTTAGTTATAGATTGCTACAGACTATTCTGTTTTGACAGATTCTGTTTTTCGTGTGTTGTTTGCTTATTTTGATGCATCTATGGCTAGTAAAATAGTTTATAAACCGTAGATAAGTTGGAATACAGTAGGTTTAACACCAAAATAAATAAATAATGAGTTCATTGCAGTACCTTATGTGGTGGTTTTGTTTTCTTTCACTAACGGAGCTTATAAGATTTCCTGTTGAGTTTTGTGTTGTGAAGTTTTCAAGTTTTGGGTAAAGCTTTTATGGACTACGGAATAAAGGGTGGCAAGAGCCTAAGCTTGGGGATGCCCATGGCACCCCAAGATATTCAAGAATATCCAAAATCCTAAGCTTGGGGATGCCCCGGGAAGGCATCCCCTCTCTCGTCTTCGTTCATTGGTAATTTTACTTGGAGCTTTATTTTTATTCGCCACATGATATGTGTCTTTCTTGGAGCGTCGTGTATTATATTAGTCTTTGCTTTTTAGTTTATCACAATCATCCTTGCTGTACACACCTTTTGGGAGAAGCCTATTTGATTAGAATTTGCTAGAATACTCTATGTGCTTCACTTATATCTTTTGAGCTTGATAGTTTTTGCTCTAGTGCTTCACTTATATCTTTTAGAGCATGGTGGTGTCTTAATTTTGAAGAAATTGCTAGTCTCTCATGCTTCACTTATATTATTTTGAGAGTCTTTTAGAACAGCATGGTTTTTGCTATTATCATAAAGTTGGTCCTAGAATGATGAGCATCTAAGTTGGGTATAATAAAAACTATCATAGGAAGTGAATTGGATGCTATAGTCAATTTGATGCTTGATAATTGTTTTGAGATATGGAGGTAGTGATATTAAAGTCATGCTAGTTAGGTGATTATGAATTCAAAGAATGCTTGTGTTGAAGTTAGCAAGTCCCGTAGCATGCACGCATGGTTAAAGTTGTGTAACAAATTTGAAACATGAAGTGTACCTGGCTTGTGCATCCTTATGAGTGGCGGTTGGGGTCGAGCGGTGATCTTTTCCTACTAATCTATCCCCCTAGGAGCATGCGCGTAGTACTTGGTTTTTGATGACTTCTAAATTTTTGCATTAAGTATATGAGTTCTTTTGACTAATGTTGAGTCCATGGATTATACACACTTTTACCTTTCCGCCTTTGCTAGCCTCTTCGGTACCGTGCATTGCCCTTTCTCACCTTGAGAGTTGGTGCAAACTTCGCCGGTGCATCCAAACCCCGTGATACGATACGCTCTATCACACATAAACCTCCTTATATCTTCCTCAAAACAGCCACCATACCTACCTATTATGGCATTTCCATAGCCATTCCGAGATATATTGCCATGCAACTTTCCACCATTCTGCTCATCATCATCATGACATACTTTACTTTTGTCATATTGCCATTGCATGATCATGTAGCTGACATCGTATTCGTGGCAAAGCCACCATTCATTATTTTTCATACATGTCACTCTTGATTAATTTCACCATTCCGGTACACCGCCGGAGGCATTCATATAGAGTCATATTTTGTTCTAGTTTCGAGTTGTAATTCTTATGTGTAATCAATAGAAGTGTGATGATCATCATTATTAGAACATTGCCCAAAAAAGAAAAAAAGAAAAAAAAAGAAGAAAGGCCCAAAAAAGGAAGGCCCAAAAAAAAAGAAAACTAAAGAAAAAGAAAATAAATAAAAAGGGGCAATGTTACTATCTCCTTTTCCACACTTGTGCTTCAAAGTAGCACCTTGTTCTTCATGTAGTGAGTCTCATATATTGTGCTTCAAAGTAGCACCATGTTTTTCATATAGTGAGTCTCATAAGTTGTCTTTTTCATATTAGTGTGAATTTTTCATTATAGAACTTGGCTTGTATATTCCTACGGTGGGCTTCCTCAAATGCCCTAGGTCTTCGTGAGCAAGCAAGTTGGATGCACACCCACTAGTTTTCTTTTGTTGAGCATTCATCTATAGCTCTAGTGCATCCGTTGCATGGCAATCCCTACTCCTCATGTTGACATCAATTGATGGGCATCTCCATAGCCCGTTGATTATCCTCGTCAATTGAGACTTTCTCCTTTTTTGTCTTCTCCACACAATCCCCATCATCATATTCTATTCCACCCATAGTGCTATATCCCACTAGTGCAGAACCGGGCAATAGCACCAGTTCGTAAGGCCCTTTAGTGTCAGTTCCATAACCGGCACTAAAGTGTGGTCACTAAAGGCCCCCCCTTAGTACCGGTTCAGCATGAACTGGTGCTAAAGGGAAACCACGTGGCACGAGCCAGCTCCGGGGGCCGGAAGCCCTTTAGTACCGGTTGGTAACACCAACCGGTACTAAATGTTTGTGGGTTTTTGTTTTATTTTGTATTTTTCAATTAAATTTGTGTTATCAATTTAATTTAGGATTGTTTTACGTTTTAATGAGTTGTAGTCGTCATCATCATCATCATCATCATCACATATTAATAAATAAATAAACTCTAGCTAGCTAAAAATCATCTTAGTCGTCTAATTACCACTATTTACTCATCATAGTCATTACCGCTAGCTATCTAATCATCACCAACACTGGCTAGCTTAAAGAGGAAATATTCACTTTGTAACAGAAGCAAAGATATCATCGAGTTCAACATAATCATCACCAACATCGCAGTTCAGGACACGGACATGAGACACTAATTAAGAGCATGAACTAGTGCTGCTCCCTCTCAGGTAGAATAGCATAGAACATGTATAGCTCTCCTGATTCATCATACTGGAGCATGCAGATGAATCTGTCTCCTAATCTTGGGTTGCGCTTCTCCTTGCTGCCCCCTAGTACTTCTCTGCGATCGTTAACAATTTTGCTCCAATCTTTCACTATTAAGCATTCTTCGCTTTCAGAAATCCTGAATGCACTCATGTGCAATGAAGGATATCTTGACCGTAAGCTAACCATTGACATGTCACCTTTAGTCTCGATCCACTAAGGCACAACTGTCATCGGAAGTCCCTGTTGAAAAACATCGTATAGTAATTAATATACTAAGTAATGAAAGTTTAGCTTCAAAAATAATGTATGCAAAAGATGCACTAATTAAGGACAAATAGTTAAAATCTTATCATCTTTCGATTATAGATGTGACCGTAGTTCAATACGATCACCATTGGTCGCACGTTTTGAGTACTAACATTTCTAAGTTCAGGAAAATTTTTTGTCTTGACAGTATTAAGATCCTCAAGCCATGAAACATAATGACTTATCTCCTCGCAGTTTAGTTGAGCCTCGGGGCAGTAGTAGGTCCTGTCTACCAAGCGCCGGACATGTTTGCTTGAACCGAAATAAGCTGACAATACATATTAGTTGTCAACTATTTTTGAATAAACTGTATCAAAGACATAAATATATGCATGCATGGTTGAGAAAAACTCACATAATGGTAGAACTGGAGGCGTTTGCACATCGACCCAGATGTCTATATTACCTTCAATATCATCTTCCGGACGAATATCAAAGGTGACAACCATACCAGGCTCAAATGCATAAGCCTTGCATAGTGCTTGCCAAGTTTTGCATTCAAAATGGTTGTATGTGTCTCCATTATATAATTTGACGTTGAAAGTATACCCATGCTCCATCTTTAAGTAAACTCTCTTTACCTCCATATCATCTATAACACTAAAACCTATCTTATCCAAGACAAAAATTCTTGCATGGCAGGGGATGCGCTAGTAGAATAGTGAAAATTTAAAATTATAAGTTGAAGCAAATGAAGCATAAGTTTTGCATTCAAATAATAATTGACAAAGTGACTTACTGTATCAACTTCGAATGTCTCATCTAGCTTGATGCTGAAGCGCCTACCATCAACAAGGAAATTTCTGTCGCACAGGCCGCGCTGGTCTTCACAGTGTTCGCACATAATGAAATCTTTTTCGTCATCAGATGACATTTCCTATGTTCATATAGGTGAAACATTAAATACCTATTACTATCTAACATTAATTAATATCTAGCCAAATATATATTCATCTAACATTTGACATTAATATATCTAACTATATTCATCTCTAACAATTGACATTACTATATATTTAACTTTTCTATCTAATTCATCTAACATTCGACATTAATCTAACATTTATATAAACTCAAAATATATAAAAAATTAAATAAACATAAAAACTCATTAACAAATAATATTTTAATTAGATCATCAAATCTCAGATACCTAAATTTTCTTACTAAAAGTAAACTAGTTATATTAATTATTGAACTAGTTCAAATCTCATATACCTAAATAAACTAGTTATATTAATTATTGAACTAGTTCAAATCTCATATACCTAAATAAACTAGTTCGACAATTTTCTTACTAAAAATAAACTAGTTATATTAATTATTGAACTAGTTCAAATCTCATATACCTATATAAACTACTTCGATAATTTTCTTACTAAAAATAAACTAGTTATATTAATTATTCAACTAGTTCAAATCTCTAGTTCGACAATTTTCTATCTAGCTAATTCATCTAACATTCGACATTAATCAAACATTCGATCATCTAATTAACTTTTCTAAAAAACAGAAAATAAGTAAAAAAATGTGTGTGTGTGTATGTGTGTGTGTAGTGTGTACGTATATATGCATGTGTGTGTATGTGTGTATGTGTGCGGCCCTGGCCCGTACGCCGCCGCCCCGTACGTACGGGGCGGGGGCGGCGGCGTACGTACGGGCGGAGGCGCCACCATACGGGCCAGGTGCGACGACGTCGACGGACGGCGGCACGGTGGGTATACGTGAGAGCGAGAGACGTACGGGACCGCGGCGGGACTACGACGGATGGCAGCGCGCGGCGTCCGGGCGGCGGCGCGAGACGACGACGACGACGGGCGGCGGCGGGGACAGCGACGACGACGACGGACGACGGGCGACGGGCGGCGAGGACGGGTTCGAGCGGCGCGCGAGAGGTTGGAGACGAAAGAAGTGGGAGATCTAACTGAATTTTCGTAAGTGTTGTATATATAGGAGAGGCCTTTAGTACCGGTTGGAGCCACCAACCGGTACTAAAGGCCAACTTTGGCCAGGCGGCGGGAAGAGCAGGCCTTTAGTACTGGTTGGTGGTTCCAACCGGTACTAAAGGGTGGTCTTTAGTACCGGTTGGAGCCACCAACCGATACTAAAGGCCTCGCGCTGCCACCCCAAAGTTTAGTTCCACCTCACCGGGTGAAGGGCAGTCGCACTGGTTTATAAACCCAGCCGCGGCTACCTCTTCGAACTCCTGTATATAGTAGGCTTCTGGGCCTAATTAATTAGGGCACGCTGCCCTATGAGCCTGCTGGCCCTTCTGGGCCTGCATTTGCACACCCTAGGTCTGGCAGGCCCACTAGGCAGCGCGCCAACAAATTTTTTATATAGTTTTTTCTTTTCTGCATTATTTATTTTCTTCTATTTATTTTTGAGTAGTTTTTTATATAGTTTTTTCTTTTTTGCATTATTTATTTTTGAGTAATTTTTTGTATAGTTTTTTTATTTTCTGCATTATTTCTTTTCTTCTATTTATTTTCTTCTAGAAATTGAATGCTGCATACTGAACAATTAGGTAAATGACCGAAAAACAACAAATGATGTCAAAACATGTGGGAAATTGATGACGTTGCTTTGAATGCTGCATACTGAACACAAAAGAAGTCCGGAGTTCAAATAAGTTTAAAAAACATTGAAGTGGCCGTGTAACAGATGAGTTCTCGTCCGAAACCCTGATACTCCGAAAGAGTATGTCCAGTTTGTACATGAAATGCGTCCAGTTTTTGCCGTGACCCTCTCTACTCTTTCGCGCATGCTATGCGGGTGATATGATGATACAATGCCAAGTTTCAACATTTTCAGGATTCATTTTGTAGTGATTTTCAATTTCACGGTCATTTAGCTCTCTAAACAATTAGGTAAATGACCGAAAAACAACAAATGATGTCAGAACATGTTGGAAATTGATGACGTCGCTTTGAATGCTGCATACTGAACACAAAAGAAGTCCGGAGTTCAAATAAGTTTAAAAAACATTGAAGTGGTCGTGTAACAGATGAGTTCTCGTCCGAAACCCTGATACTCCGAAAGAGTATGTCCAGTTTGTACACGAAGTGCGTCCAGTTTTTGCCGTGACCCTCTCTACTCTTTCGCGCATGCTATGCGGGTGATATGATGATACCATGCCAAGTTTCAACATTTTCAGGATTCATTTTGTAGTGATTTTCAATTTCACGGTCATTTAGCTCTCTAAACAATTAGGTAAATGACCGAAAAACAACAAATGATGTCAGAACATGTTGGAAATTGATGACGTCGCTTTGAATGTTGCATACTAAACACAAAAGAAGTCCGGAGTTCAAATAAGTTTAAAAAACATTGAAGTGGCCATGTAACAGATGAGTTCTCGTCCGAAACCCTGATACTCTGAAAGAGCTTTTCCAGTTTGTACACGAAGTGCGTCCAGTTTTTGCCGTGACCCTCTCTACTCTTTCGCGCATGCTATGCGGGTGATATGATGATACCATGCCAAGTTTCAACATTTTCAGGATTCATTTTGTAGTGATTTTCAATTTCACGGTCATTTAGCTCTCTAAACAATTAGGTAAATGACCGAAAAACAACAAATGATGTCAGAACATGTTGGAAATTGATGACGTCGCTTTGAATGCTGCATACTAAACACAAAAGAAGTCCGGAGTTCAAATAAGTTTAAAAAACATTGAAGTGGCCATGTAACAGATGAGTTCTCGTCCGAAACCCTGATACTCCGAAAGAGTTTGTCCAGTTTGTACACGAAGTGCGTCCAGTTTTTGCCGTGACCCTCTCTACTCTTTCGCGCATGCTATGCGGGTGATATGATGATACCATGCCAAGTATCAACATTTTCAGGATTCATTTTGTAGTGATTTTCAATTTCACGGTCATTTAGCTCTCTAAACAATTAGGTAAATGACCGAAAAACAACAAATGATGTCAGAACATGTTGGAAATTGATGACGTCGCTTTGAATGTTGCATACTAAACACAAAAGAAGTCCGGAGTTCAAATAAGTTTAAAAAACATTGAAGTGGCCATGTAACAGATGAGTTCTTGTCCGAAACCCTGATACTCCGAAAGAGTTTGTCCAGTTTGTACACGAAGTGCGTCCAGTTTTTGCCGTGACCCTCTCTACTCTTTCGCGCATGCTATGCGGGTGATATGATGATACCATGCCAAGTTTCAACATTTTCAGGATTCATTTTGTAGTGATTTTCAATTTCACGGTCATTTAGCTCTCTAAACAATTAGGTAAATGACCGAAAAACAACAAATGATGTCAGAACATGTTGGAAATTGATGACGTCGCTTTGAATGCTACATACTAAACACAAAAGAAGTCCGGAGTTCAAATAAGTTTAAAAAACATTGAAGTGGCCATGTAACAGATGAGTTCTCGTCCGAAACCCTGATACTCTGAAAGAGTTTGTCCAGTTTGTACACGAAGTGCGTCCAGTTTTTGCCGTGACCCTCTCTACTCTTTCGTGCATGATATGCGGGTGATATGATGATACCATGCCAAGTTTCAACATTTTCAGGATTCATTTTGTAGTGATTTTCAATTTCACGGTTAGCTCTCTAAACAATTAGGTAAATGACCGAAGAACAACAAATGATGTCAGAACATGTTGGAAATTGATGACGTCGCTTTGAATGCTGCATACTAAACACAAAAGAAGTCCGGAGTTCAAATAAGTTTAAAAAACATTGAAGTGGCCATGTAACAGATGAGTTCTCGTCCGAAACCCTGATACTCTGAAAGAGTTTGTCCAGTTTGTACACGAAGTGCGTCCAGTTTTTGCCGTGACCCTCTCTACTCTTTCGCGCATGCTATGCGGGTGATATGATGATACCATGCCAAGTTTCAACATTTTCAGGATTCATTTTGTAGTGATTTTCAATTTCATGGTTAGCTCTCTAAACGTTTAGGTAAATGACCGAAAAACAACAAATGATGTCAGAACATGTTGGAAATTGATGACGTCGCTTTGAATGCTGCATACTGAACACAAAAGAAGTCTGGAGTTCAAATAAGTTATTAAAAATAAAAAAGAGGTGCAATATTAATGCTGGTTAATTTGCTTCCAGCCATTCAGAATAGTGTAGACTGCACTGCACATAGCTCAGTGCAATCTATGCTATTCCGCAAGGCTTGAAGCTAATCAACATGTAGGTGAGCATTGCAACTCTTTGTCATTGTCTGTGCACTCACGGCTTATGAACCGCTCATACTGCCTCTCTCTTGGCGAGGTGGGACTAAAAATCAGCTTACAAAGAAACTCTAGTATCGGTTCATGGCATGAACTGGTACTAAAGGTCTTCATGGGGGCCCCAGACTGACCATAGCCTGACACAGCCTCATTAGTACCGGTTCGTGGCATGAACCGGTACTAAAGGTTACCCACGAACCGGTACTAATGATGCCCGCCCGCCTAGCCGTTGGAACCGGCACTAATGGTCACATTAGTGCCGGCTCAAATTCAAACCGGCACTAATGTGCTTCACATTTGAACCTTTTTCTACTAGTGTCCGTGGCTCACGCTCATGTATTGCGTGAAGCTTGAAAAAGTTTGAGATTATTTAAGTATGAAACAATTGCTTGGCTTGTCATCGGGGGTATAGAAGTTGGGAACATCTTTGTGTGAGGAAAATGAAGCATAGCCTAACTATATGATTTTGCAGGGATAACTTTCTTTAGCCATGTTATTTTGGGAAGACATGATTACTTTGATTAGTATGCTTGAAGTGTTACTGTTTCTTATGTCAATATGAACTTTTATTTTGTATTCATTTGGGTCTGAACATTCATGCCAAAATAAAGAAAATTACATTATGAATTATGCTACGTAGCATTCCACATCAAAAATTCTTTTTTTATTATTTACCTACTCGAGGACGAGCAGGAATTAAGCTTGGGGATGCTTGATATGTCTCCTACGTATCTATAATTTTTGATTGTTCCATGCTATTATATTACCCCTTTTGGATGTTTATGGGCTTTATTTTACACATTTATATCATTTTTGGGACTAACCTACTAACCAGAGGCCCAACCCATATTGCTATTTTTTTTGCCTATTTCAGTATTTCGAAGAAAAGGAATATCAAACGGAGTCCAAATAGAATGAAACCTTCGGGAGCGTGATTTTTGGAACGAACATGATCCGGAGAGCTTGGAGTGCAAGTCAAGAAGCTTTCGAGGGCCCCACGAGATAGGGGACGCCCCCCCTGTAGGGCGCGCCCCTGTCTCATGGGCCCCTCGGGCGGCCACCGACGTACTTAATTCTTCCTCCTATATATACCTACGTACCCCGAAAACATCCAGGAGCACCACAAAACACAATTTCCACCGTCGTAACCTTCTGTATCCGCGAGATCTCATCTTGGAGCCTTCGCCGGCACTCTGCCGGAGGGGGAATCGACCATGGAGGGCTTCTACATCAACATCCTTGCCCCTCCGATGAGTTGTGAGTAGTTTACCACAGACCTACGGGTCCATAGTTATTAGCTAGATGGCTTCTTCTCTCTTTTTGGATCTCAATACAATGTTCTCCCCCTCTCTTGTGGAGATCTATTCGATGTAAACTCTTTGCGGTGTGTTTGTCGAGATCCGATGAATTGTGGGTTTATGATCATGTTTATCTATGAATAATATTTGAATCTTCTCTGAATTCTTTATGTATGATTGAGTTATCTTTGCAAGTCTCTTCAAATTATCAGTTTGGTTTGGCCTACTAGATTGGTTCTTCTTGCCATGGGAGAAGTGTTTAGCTTTGGGTTCAATCTTGCGGTGTCCTTACCCAGTGACAGAAAGGGTTGCAAGGCACGTATTGTATTGTTGCCATCGAGGATAACAAGATGGGGTTTATATCATATTGCATGAGTTTATCCCTCTACATCATGTCATCTTGCTTAATGCGTTACTCTGTTCTTATGAACTTAATACTCTAGATGTAGGCAGGAGTCGGTCGATGTGTGGAGTAATAGTAGTAGATGCAGGCAGGAGTCGGTCTACTTGTTATGGACGTAATGCCTATATACATGATCATGCCTAGATAATCTCATAACTATGCGCTTTTCTATCAATTGCTTGACCGTAATTTGTTCACCCACCGTAATACTTATGATATCTTGAGTGAAGCCTCTAGTGAAACCTATGGCCCCCGGGTCTATCTCTTATCATATTTGCTTTCAAATCTACTTTTATTTGCATCTTTACTTTTTGCATCTATATTACAAAATACCAAAAATATATTTATCTTATCATACTATCTTTATTAGATCTCACTTTCGCAAGTGGCCGTGAAGGGATTGACAACCCTTTATTGCGTTGGTTGCGAGTTCTCAGTTTGTTTGTGTAGGTGCGTGGGACTTTTGAGGAGCCTCCTACTGGATTGATACCTTGGTTCTCAAAACTGAGGGAAATACTTACGCTACACTTTGCTGCATCACCCTCTCCTCTTCGAGGAAAACCAACGCAAGCTCAAGACGTAGCATAATGCACATCATAAGAAGCCTTGCAAGCAAAGTGACTAATGAGTTAGTTGCAGGATGATGTATTACGGAACGAGTAAAGAGACTTGGGGGCAACAAGATTGAACTAGGTATGAAGATACCGACGATCGAATCTCGGGCAAGTAACGTACCGATGGACAAAGTATTGGGGAACGTAGCAGAAATTCAAAATTTTCTGCGCATCACCAAGATCAATCTATGGAGATACTAGCAACGAGAGAGAGGGGAGTGCATCTTCATACCCTTGAAGATCGTGATGCAGAAGTGTTACAAGAACGCGGTTGGTGGAGTCGTTCACGAAGCAATTCAGATCATGGCCGAATCCAATCTAAGCACCGAAGAATGGTGCCTCCGTGTTCAACACACGTGCAGCCCGGTGACGTCTCCCATGCCTTGATCCAGCAAGGAGAGAGGGAGAGGTTGGGGAAGACTCCGTCCAGCAGCAGCACAACGGCGTGGTGGTGATGGAGGAGCGTGGCACTCCAGCAGGGCTTCGCCAAGCACTGCGAGAGACGAGGAGGGAGAGAGGTAGGGCTGCGCTAGGAGAGAGGAAAACTCATGCATCTGGCAGCCCCAAAACCCCCACTATTTATAGGAGGAGGGGAGGAGGGTGCGCCCTCTCTAGGGTTCCCACCCCTAGGGGGCGGCAGCCCTAGATGGGATAGAGGGGGGTGTTGGGGAACGTTGCAGAAAATAAAAAATTTCTACGCTTCACCAAGATCAATCTATGGAGTCATCTAGAATCGAGAGAGAGGAGTGCATCTACATACCCTTGTAGATCGCGAGCGGAAGCGTTCAAGAGAACGGGGTTGAGGGAGTCGTACTCGTCGTGATCCAAATCACCGAAGATCCTAGTGCTGAACGGACAGCACCTCCGCGTTCAACACACGTATGGTTGGGAAGACGTCTCCTCCTTCTTGATCCAGCAAGGGGGAAGGAGAGGTTGATGGAGATCCAGCAGCACGACGACGTGGTGGTGGAAGTAGCGGCGATCTCGGCAGGGCTTCGCCAAGCTCTATGAGAGGGAGAGGTGTAGCAGAGGGAGAGGGAGGCGCCAGGGACTTGGGTGCGGCTGCCCTCCCTCCCCTCCACTATATATAGGGGCCGGGGGCGCCGGCCCCTCTAGATCCCATCTAGATGGGGGGGGGGGCGACGGCCAAGGGGGGCGGCTTGCCCCCCAAGCCAAGTGGGGCGCCCCCACCCCTAGGGTTTCCAACCCTAGGCGTAGGGGGGCCCAAGAGGGGGCGCACCAGCCCACCAGGGGCTGGTTCCCCTCCCACTTCAGCCCATGGGGCCCTCCGGGATAGGTGGACCCCCGGGACCCTTCCGGTGGTCCGGGTACAATACCGGTGACCCCCGAAACTTTCCTGATGGCCGAAACTGGACTTCCTATATATAATTCTTCACCTCCAGACCATTCCGGAACTCCTCGCGATGTCCGGGATCTCATCCGGGACTCCGAACAACTTTTGGGTTACCGCATACTAGTCTCTCTACAACCCTAGCGTCACCGAACCTTAAGTGTGTAGACCCTACGAGTTCGGGAGACATGCAGACATGACCGAGATGACTCTCCGGCCAATAACCAACAGCGGAATCTGGATACCCATGTTGGCTCCCACATGCTCCTCGATGATCTCATTGGATGAACCATGATGTCAAGGATTCAAGTAATCCTGTATACAATTCCCTTTGTCAATCGGTATGTTACTTGCCCGAGATTCGATCGCCAGCATCCCAATACCTCGTTCAATCTCGTTACTGGCAAGTCACTTTACTTGTACTATAATGCATGATCCCGTGACCAACCACTTAGTCACTTTGAGCTCATTATGATGATGCATTACTGAGTGGTCCCAAAGATACCTCTCCGTCATACGGAGTGACAAATCCCAGTCTCGATCCATGTCAACCCAACAGATACTTTCGGGGATACCTTTAGTATACCTTTATAGTCACCCAGTTATGTTGTGACGTTTGGTACACAAAAAGCACTCCTACGGCATCCGGGAGTCACACGATCTCATGGTCTAAGGAAATGATACTCGACATTGGAAAAGCTCTAGCAAACGAACTACACGATCTTGTTCTATGCTTAGGATTGGGTCTTGTCCATCACATCATTCTTCCAATGATGTGATCCCGTTATCAATGACATCCAATGTCCATAGTCAGGAAACCATGACTATCTGTTGATCAACGAGCTAGTCAACTAGAGGCTTACTAGGGACATGTTGTGGTCTATGTATTCACACATGTATTACGATTTCCGGATAACACAATTATAGCATGAATAATAGACAATTACCATGAACAAGGAAATATAATAATAATCATTTTATTATTGCCTCTAGGGCATATTTCCAACAGGGGGCGGCCAAGAGGGGGAGAGAGGGGGGTGCGCCCTAGGGTGGGCCTTTAGGCCCATCTACGCCTAGGGTTTCCCCTCTCCCCTCATAGCTGCGCCTTGGGCCTTGGTGGGAGGCGCACCAGCCCACTCTGGAGCTGGTCCCTTTCCACACTAGGCCCATGCAAGCCTCCGGGGCTGGTGGCCCCTCCCAGTGGACCCCCGGAACCCTTCCGGTGGTCCCAGTACATTACCGGTGACCCCCGAAATACTTCCGGTGGCCAAAACCTCACTTCCTATATATTATTCTTTACCTCCGGACCAATTCGGAACTCCTCGTGACGTCCGGGATCTCATCCGAGACTCCGAACAACATTCGGTAACCACATACAAACTTCCCTTATAACCCTAGCATCATCGAACCTTAAGTGTGTAGACCCTATGGGCTCGGGAATCATGCAGACATGACCGAGACATCTCTCCGGTCAATAACCAACAGCGGGATCTGGATACCCATGTTGGTTCCCACATGTTCCACGATGATCTCATCGGATGAACCATGATGTCGGGGATTCAGGCAATCCCGTATACAATTCCTTTTGTCAATCAGTACGTTACTTGCCCGAGATTCGATCGTCGGTATCCCAATACCTCGTTGAATCTCGTTACTGGCAAGTCACTTTACTCGTTCCATAATGCATGATTCTGTGACTAACTACTTAGTCACATTGAGCTCATTATGATGATGCATTACCGAGTGGGCCCAGAGATACCTCTCTGTCATACGGAGTGACAAATCCCAGTCTCGATTCGTGCCAACCCAACAGACACTTTCGGAGATACCTGAAGTGCACCTTTATAGCCACCCAGTTACATTGTGACGTTTGGTACACCCAAAGCATTCCTACGGTATCCGGGATTTGCACAATCTCATGGTCTAAGGAAATGATACTTGACACTAGAAAAGCTTTAGCAAACGAACTACACGATCTTCTGCTATGCTTAGGATTGGGTCTTGTCCATCACATCATTCTCCTAATGATGTGATCCCGTTATCAATGACATCCAATGTCCATGGTCAGGAAATCATAACCATCCATTGATCAACGAGCTAGTCAACTAGAGGCTCACTAGGGACATGTTGTGGTCTATGTATTCACACATGTATTACGGTTTCCAGTTAATACAATTATAGCATGAACAATAGACAATTATCATGAACAAGGAAATATAATAATAACCATTTTATTATTTCCTCTAGGGCATATTTCCAACAGTCTCCCACTTGCACTAGAGTCAATAATCTAGTTCACATCACTATGTGATTGTAATGAATCCAACACCCATTGGGTTTGATCATATCTCGCTTGTGAGAGAGGTTATTAGTCAACGGGTCTGAATCTTTCAGATCCGTGTGTGCTTTACAAATGTCTATGCCATCTCCTATATGCAGCTATCACGCACCATTTGGAACTATTCCAAATAACAAATCTACTATACGAATCCGGTTTACTACTCAGAGTCGTCCAGATTAGTGTCAAAGTTTGCATCAGCGTAACCCTTTATGACGAACTCTTTTACCACCTCCATAATTGAGAAAATTCCTTAGTCCACTAGTTACTAAGGATAAGTTTGACCGCTGTCCTGTGATCTATTCCTGGATCACTCTTGTACCCCTTGACTGACTCATGGCAAGGCACACTTCAGGTGCGGTACACAACATAGCATACTATAGAGGCTACGTCTGAAGCATAGGGGACGACCTTCGTCCTTTCTCTCTCTTCTACCGTGGTCAGGTCTTGAGTCTTACTCAATACTCACACCTTATAACACACCCAAGAACTCCTTCTTTGTTGATCTATTTTGAACTCCTTCAAAATCTTGTCACGGTGTGTATTCATTTGAAAGTACTGTTAAGCGATTTTGATCTATCCTTATAGATCTTGATGCTCAATGTTCAAGTAGCTTAATCTAGGTTTTCCATTGAAAAACACTTTTCAAATAACCCTATATGCTTTCCAGAAACTCTGCATCATTTCTGATCAACAATATGTCAACAACATATACTCATCAGAAATTCTATAATGCTCCCACTCACTTCTTTGGGAATACAAGTTTCTCATAAACTTTGTATAAACCCAAAATCTTTGATCATCTCATCAAAGCGTATATTCCAACTCCGAGATGCTTACTCTAGTCGTTAGAAGGATTGCTGGAGCTTTGCATACTTGTTAGCATCTTTTAGTATTGACAAAAAACCTTTTGGTTGTATCACATACAACCTTTCCTCAAGAAAATTGTTGAGGAAACAATGTTTTGACATCCTATCTGCAAGATTTCATAAATAATGCAGTAACTGCTAATACAATTCCAACAGACTCTTAGCATCGCTACGAGTGAGAAAGTCTCACCGTAGTCAACTCCTTGAACTTGTCGGAAAACATCTTAACGACAAGTCGAGCTTTCTTAATGGTGACACTTACCATCATTGTCCGTCTTCCTTTTAAAATCCATCTATACCCAATAGCCTTACGACCATCAAGTAGTTCTTCCAAAGTCTACACTTTGTTTTATACATGGATCCTCTCTCGGATTTTATGGCTTCGAGCCATTCATCGGAATCCAGGCCCACCATCGCTTCTCCATAGCTCGTAGGTTCATTGTTTTCTAGCAACATGACCTCTAAGGCAGGATTACGTACCACTCTGAAGTAGTACGCATCCTTGTCGACCTACGAGGTTTGGTAGTGACTTGATCCGAAGTTTCATGATCAATATCATCAGCTTCCACTTCAATTGGTGTAGGTGCCACAAGAACAACTTCCTGTGCCCTGCTACACACTAGTTGAAGTGACGGTTCAATAACCTCATCAAGTCTCCACCATCCTTCTACTCAATTCTTTCGAGAGAAACTTTTCCTCGAGAAAGGACCCGATTCTAGAAACAAGCCCTTTTGCTTTCGGATCTGAGACAGGAGGTATACCCAACTGTTTTGGGTGTCCTATGAAGATGCATTTATCCTCTTTGGGTTTGAGCTTATTAGGCTAAAACTTTTCCACATAAGCTTCGCAGTCCCAAACTTTTAAGAAATGACAGCTTAGGTTTCTCTAAACCATAGTTCGTACGCTGTCATCTCAACAGAATTACGTGGTGCCCTATTTGAAGTGAATGCAGTTGTCTCTAATGCCTAACCCATAAGTGATAGTGGTAATTCGATAAGAGACATCATGGTATGCACCATATCCAATAGGGTGCAGCTATGATGTTCGGACACACCATCACACTATGGTGTTCCAGGCGGTATTAGTTATGAAACAATTTCCACAATGTCTTAATTGTATACCAAACTCATAACTCAGATACTCATCTCTATGATCATATCATAGACATTTTATCCTCTTGTCACGACGATCTTCAACTTCACTCTGAAATTACTTGAACCTTTCAATAATTCAAATTTGTGTTTCATCAAGTAAATATACTCAGCATCTACTCAAATCATCTGTGAAGTAAGAACATAATGATATCCACTGCGTGCCTCAGCACTCATTGGACTGCACACATCAAAATGTATTACTTCCAACAAGTTGCTTTCTTGTTCCATCTCACTGAAAACGAGGCCTTTCAGTCATCTTGCCCATGTGGTATGATTTGCATGTCTCAAGTGATTCAAAATCAAGTGAGTCCAAACGATCCATCTGTATGGAGTTTCTTCATGCATATATACCAATAGACATGGTTCACATGTCTCAATCTTTTCAAAAATGAGTGAGTCCAAAGATCCATCACATGGAGCTTCTTCATGCGTTTTATATCAATATGACTTACATGGCAGTGCCACAAGTAGGTGGTACTATCATTACTATCTTATATCTTTTGGCATGAACATGTGTATCACTACGATCGAGATTCAATAAACCATTCATTTTAGGTGCAAGACCATTGAAGGTATTATTCAAATAAACAGAGTAACCATTATTCTCCTTAAATGAATAACCGTATTGTGATAGACATAATCCAATCATGTCTATGCTCAACGCAAACACCAAATAACAATCATTTAGGTTTAACACCGATCCCGATGGTAGAGGGAGCGTGCGATGTTTGATCACATCAACCTTGGAAATAATTCCAACACATATCGTCACCTCGCCTTCAGCTAGTCTCCGTTTATTCTGTAGCCTTTTATTTCGAGTTACTAACACTTAGCAACCGAACTGGTATCTATTACCATGGTGCTACTAGGAGTACTAGTAGAGTACACATTAATATAATGTATATCCAATATACTTCTGTCGACCTTGCCTGCCTTCTTATCTACCAAGTATCTAGGGTAATTCTTCTCCAGTGACCATTCCCCTTATTATAGAAGCACTTAGTCTCGAGTTTGGGTTCAACCTTGGGTTTCTTCAATAGAGCAGCAACTGATTTGCCGTTTCATGAAGTATCCCTTCTTTGCCTTGCCCTTCTTGAAACTAGTGGTTTCACTAACCATCAACAATTGATGCTCCTTCTTGATTTCTACTTTCGCGGTGTCAGACATCGTGAATATTTCAAGGATCATCATATCTATCCCTGATATGTATAGTTCATCACGAAGCTCTAGTAGCTTGGTGGCAATGACTTTGGAGAAACATCACTATCTCATCTGGAAGATTAACTCCCACTCGATTCAAGTGCTTGTTGTACCCAGATAATCTGAGTACAAGCTCAACGATTGAGCTTTTCTCCCTTAGTTTGTAGGCTAAGAAACTCGTCGGAGGTCTCATACCTCTTGATGTGGGCACGAGCCTGAAATCCCAATTTCAGCCCTTGGAACATCTCATATGTTCCGTGACATTTCAAAAAAACGTCTTCGGCGCCACAATTCTAAACCGTTTAACATTAATGAACTATCATGTAGTCATCAAAACGTGTATGTCAGATGTTCGCAACATCCACAGACGACGTTCGAGGTTCAGCACACCGAGCGGTTCATTAAGGACATAAGCCTTCTGCGCAGCAATGAGGACAATCCTCAGTTTACGGACCTAGTCCGCATAATTCCTACTATCAACTTTCAACTATATTTTCTCTAGGAACATATCTAAACAGTAGAACTAAAGCGCGAGCTTACGACATAATTTGTAAAGACCCTTTTGACTATGTTCATGATAATTAAGTTCATCTAATCACATTATTTGATGAACTCCCACTCAGATAGACATCCCTCTAGTCATCTAAGTGATACATGATCCAAGTCAACTAGGCCATGTCCGATCATCACGTGAGACGGACTAGTCATCGTCGGTGAACATCTTCATGTTGATCGTATCTTCTATACAACTCATGCTCGACCTTTCGGTCTTCCGTGTTCCGAGGCCATGTCTGTACATGCTAGGCTCGTCAAGTCAACCTAAGTGTATTGCGTGTGTAAATCTGGTTTACACCTGTTGTATTCGAACGTTAGAATCTATCACACCCGATCATCACGTGGTGCTTCAAAACAACAAACCTTCACAACGGTGCACAGTTAGGGGGAACACTTTCTTGAAATTATTGCGAGGGATCATCTTATTTAAGCTACCGTCATTCTAAGCAAATAAGATGTAAAACATGATAAACATCACATGCAATCAAATAGTGACATGATATGGCCAATATCATTTTGCTCCTTTTGATCTCCATCTTCGGGGCGCCACGATCATCATTGCCACCGTCATGACACCATGATCTCCATCATCGTGTCTTCATGAAGTTGTCTCGCCAACTATTACTTCTACCACTATGGCTAACGGTTTAGCAATAAAGTAAAGTAATTACATGGCGTTACTCATGACACACATGTCATACAATAAATTAAGACAACTCCTATGGCTCCTGCCGGTTGTCATACTCATCGACATGCAAGTCGTGATTACTATTACAAGAACATGATCAATCTCATACATCACATATATCATTCATCACATATATCATTCATCACATTCTTTTGGCCATATCACATCACACGGCATATGCTGCAAAAACAAGTTAGACGTCCTCTAATTGTTGTTGCAAGTTTTTACGTGGCTGTTATAGGTTTCTAGCAAGAACGTTTCTTTCCTACGCCAAAACCACTACGTGATATGCCAATTACTATTTACCCTTCATAAGGACCCTTTTCATCGAATCCGATCCGACTAGAGTGGGAGAGACAGACACCCGCTAGCCACCTTATGCAACTAGTGCATGTCAGTCAGTGGAACCTGTCTCACGTAAGTGTACGTGTAAGGTCGGTCCGGGCTGCTTCATCCCACGATGCCGCCGAATCAAGATAATACTAGTAACGGCAAGTAAATTGACAAAATCGACGCCCACAACAACTTGTGTTCTACTCGTGCATAGAAACTACGCATAGACCTAGCTCATGATGCCACTGTTGGGGAACGTAGCAGAAATTCAAAATTTTCTACGCATCACCAAGATCAATCTATGGAGATACTAGCAACGAGAGAGAGGGGAGTGCATCTTCATACCCTTGAAGATCGCGATGCCGAAGCGTTACAAGAACGCGGTCAGTGGAGTCGTTCACGAAGTGATTCAGATCGTGGCCGAATCTGATCTAAGCACCGAAGAACGGTGCCTCCGCGTTCAACACACATGCAACCCGGTGACGTCTCCCGTGCCTTGATCCAGCAAGGAGAGAGTGAGAGGTTGGGGAAGACTCCGTCCAGCAGCAGAACAACGGCATGGTGGTGATGGAGGAGCGTGGCACTCCAGCAGGGCTTCGCCAAGCACTGCGAGAGACGAGGAGGGAGAGGGGTAGGGCTGCGCCAGGAGAGAGGAAAACTCATGCATCTGGCAGCCCCAAAACCCCCACTATTTATAGGAGGAGGGGAGGAGGGTGCGCCCCCTCTAGGGTTCCCACCCCTAGGGGCGGCAGCCCTAGATGGGATAGAGGGGGGCCGCCAAGAGGGGGAGAGAGGGGGGTGCGCCCTAGGGTGGGCCTTTAGGCCCATCTACGCCTAGGGTTTCCCCTCTCCCCTCATAGCTGCGCCTTGGGCCTTGGTGGGAGGCGCACCAGCCCACTTTGGAGCTGGTCCCTTTCCACTCTAGGCCCATGCAAGCCTCCAGGGCTGGTGGCCCCTCCAGGTGGACCCACGAAACCCTTCCGGTGGTCCCGGTACATTACCGGTGACCCCCGAAATACTTCCGGTGGCCAAAACCTCACTTCCTGTATATTATTCTTTACCTCCGGACCATTCAGGAACTCCTCGTGACGTCTGGGATCTCATCCGGGACTCCGAACAACATTCGGTAACCACATACAAACTTCCCTTATAACCCTAGCGTCATCGAACCTTAAGTGTGTAGACCCTACGGGCTCGAGAATCATGCAGACATGACCGAGACATCTCTCCGGTCAATAACCAACAACGGTATATGGATACCCATGTTGGTTCCCACATGTTCCACGATGATCTCATCGGATGAACCACGATGTCGGGGATTCAGGCAATCCCGTATACAATTCCTTTTGTCAATCGGTACGTTACTTGCCCGAGATTCGATCATCGATATCCCAATACCTCGTTCAATCTCGTTACCAGCAAGTCACTTTACTCGTTCCATAATGCATGATCCCATGACTAACTACTTAGTCACATTGAGCTCATTATAATGATGCATTACCGAGTGGGCCTAGAGATACCTCTCCGTCATACGGAGTGACAAATCCCAGTCTCGATTCGTGCCAACCCAACAGACACTTTCGGAGATACCTGAAGTGCACCTTTATAGCCACCCAGTTACGTTGTGACGTTTGGTACACCCAAAGCATTCCTACGATATCCGGGAGTTGCACAATCTCATGGTCTAAGGAAATGATACTTGACATTAGAAAAGCTTTAGCAAACAAACTACACGATCTTGTGCTATGCTTAGGATTGGGTCTTGTCCATCACATCATTCTCCTAATGATGTGATCCCGTTATCAATGACATCCAATGTCCATGGTCAGGAAACCATAACCATCCATTGATCAATGAGCTAGTCAACTAGAAGCTCACTAGGGACATGTTGTGGTCTATGTATTCACACATGTATTACTGTCGGGTGGTAGGTGCGACATATGCCAATGGGTGGCTTATCATTGTGGGAGCCAATAAGACGTCACCGGTGCCTGGGAACGGGATGAGGCAAAGACATGAACGCCGGTGAATCTTACCCAGCTTCGGGGCTCTCCGTGGATATAACACCCCTACTGCTGCTTTGCGGGGTCTGCGCATAATCACTAGGTGAACAAGTAGCTACAAGAGGCTCCTTGAGCTGTTTCGGTGAGAGGAAGAAGAAGGGCACGACTAGCTCTCCTCTTCCCTCTATGTGGTGTCTAAAGCTCTAAGAGATCAACCCTTTGCATGGGTGCCCTGGGGGGTTTATATAGGCCTACCCCCCAAGGGTATAATGGTAATCCGGCTGGGCACGGGCCCTAGCCATCAGTGTCTATGTTCACCGGCTTCTCCGCCGGCTGCTGGGGCCCGCCGACTGGTAGGTCCCGTCGGCTGCCGGCTTTCTGGTTGACAAGCTGGCCCCACCGCCCGGGGGCCTTGTTGGGGGCGGGTTACTGTTGCCTCACTCCTGATGATGAGGGCTTTTGATGAAGTAAGCATGGCTATAGTGCCACTGCCTGGCGGCGATCACTGTAGCCTTACCTCATCTTGTCTCCTTAATGAGGCGCCTCCTTCAAGGGAGGGTGCTAGCCGGCTGTTGGGAGCCGGCCTTGCCTTAGGCCGGCAAGGGGAGTCCGGGCCGCCTTCGGGTGTCTCTCTAACCGAAGGGGGCCCGCCACCAGCGGGCCAATCTGACAGCCCGTCGTGGGTGACGTCATGGTCATTATGGCAACAGTGCCGCGCCGGACGGGTGATGGCCGTCCCGTACAGCGCACTGTGACCACGCGTGCTCCGGGATTCGGGGGTGGCAGGCCTCACTGTAGCCACGCCCCGTCTCATCGTCGTTATGTGGGTGCAAAGTTTGAGGGTGAGATCATGGCCGCCTGCTGGGGGGACCGGCTTCTTGGAGTCGGCCTTCTCGTGGCCAGCTTCTTGGGAGTCGGCCTTTTCGTGGCCGGCTTCTTGGAGTCGGCCCTCTTGTGGCCTTCCTTCTGTGGGTTTTAGGGCCAGGCCGCCTCCCGATAGCCGGCCTGAGAGACTGCAGGCCGAGGGAAGGCGGCCCCGCGTTTTGGATGCTTGAGGGCTCGACGGCCCGTAATTTTTCAGAAGTGCCAGGGGAGCCGGCTAGGCTACCCGTGGTCATTTACTTTGACAGTAGTCCCCGAAGCTGGTTGGGCTTTGAGGCTGAAGAGAGGACGAGAAGCTCGATCAGCTTCCTACCCTGAAGAGCCGGCAGCTAGGAGCCGGCTTTGAGTAGATGCGCCGTCTTTGGAAGGTTTGGCGGCTTGAAGGCAAAGACCAGACGGCACGCGAGCTGAGTCGCGCGCAGACCGCCTGCCCTTCGCGCGCCACATGGCAACCGTCAGCGGGGAAGGCCTGCCAGTCCACGCGCGTGACGGGACGTCGCCGCAGGCTGGGGCCCGCCACTCCTAGGCCTCGGCCCATGTGCAGATCTTCTGCGGCCCGATCAGACCGCTCACCTTGCCGCGGCGGTTTCAGCATGCCTCTAGGGCGCGATAATCGCGGGACGTGGGGGAGTGGGCGCAGTTAATCCCACATCCCCCCATGCCCCGCCTTCTTGGCTCAGCCGCACGAGCCTATAAGTAGGAGGAGGAGGGGGAGCGGCAGACGCTCGCACACTCGCCCTCGCTCCACCCTTTCTTCTTCTTCCTTCTTCTTTCCTCCGCCGCCGCAGCGCTTCGCTGCCGCGCTGTCTCGTCGCCACCCTTCTTGGCTCGCCGTAGTTCTGCCGCAGCGGGGTTGCGCGTCCTTCGTCGCCGCGCCCTTCTCGCTTCTTCCTTGCTCCCATGGCGCTGTCCAGTTCTTGGGATGGTTCCAACGTCCATGAGGACCACATCGACTGACTCCGCAAGACGCGGCGGCTGCCGGGCACGGGTTACGTGCGGACCCGCCTCGCACCGAAGGCAGAGGTCTCACCGGCGCCGGAGGAGTACGAGCGGGTGATCTTCCGCTCGCACTGCCTGCGCGGCCTCGGCCTGCCGGCGAGTGGGTTCTTCCGCGCTTTCCTGGAGTTTTACCATCTCCAGCCGCATCACCTCACCCCCAACACTGTGATGCCGCTGTCGGCCTTCGTCACTCTGTGCGAAGGTTTTCTTGGCGTCCTTCCCACCCTCGAGCTCCGGGGGAGTTCTTCCAATGCAAACTTGGCACCATCACTGCGGGCATGCCCGCGCCGTGTGCGGCGCCTTCATCGCCATGCGGAGGTCAGCCGACAACAACCCATTTCCGTGTATCCCACTGATCCAGTCGGTGAAGCTCTGGCAGCAATCATACTTCTACGTGAAGAATGTTGCCCCGCAAGGCAACTTCGTCAATCTGCCGGCTTATGTAGCCGGCCCGCCGGCTGGGAGGCAGCCTTCTTGGGGCTACCGAGCCAGGATGCTGTCTCTGGCTGGCGCCGCCGCCATCGCTCGGCTCCGGGTGATGGTCCAGTCGGAAGGCCTGGTCGGGGCCGACTTGGTGGCCGCCTTCGTGGAGCGCCGGGTACTCCCGCTCCAAGGCCGGCCGCATATGATCTGCCAAATGAGCAACTGCTTCGACCCGAGCCGGCTGAGCACCAAGGAGATGCCTCATGATAAGGTATCTTACATGGTGAACTACATCTCCAACTGCAAGCTCACCAAGGAATGGTGGTACGGCAAGGGGCCGTATTCTCGAGCTGATCCTCCGCCCATGGTAAGTTCCTCTTCTCTTCTTCTCTTGTCACCGGGTTCATTATGACCGACTCTCGATTTGGCGGCTTGTTTTTAGCAGAGCCTCCTTCTTCGACCGGCGGCCGGGGCCGCAGGGCTGGAGCGCCAGTTCCTGCCCGACCGTGAGGTGGACGACGTTGACGATCCGGATTTGGGGGCGGCCGCCATGGACGACGCCGTCATGGGAGGAGGCGGTGAAGCGGGCGGCCCTGAGCTCGGAGCCGGCTTCGGGGACTGGCCGGACGATGATGAGGCCGAAGTCATTCCGCGTCGCCAACCGGCGCCCGATCGTCAGGGCGCGGGCCCATCCGCCGCGCCGGCTGCTCGGGGCGGCACGAAGAAACGCCGAGGCGCACCGACTCTCTTCGGCAGTCGGCCGAAGAAGCCCAAGAGTTCCGCGGTAGCGGCCAAGCAGGACGAGGCGGGTGCGAAGGCGGCCCGCTTCTGCAAGGTGGTGAAGCAGCCGCAGGCGGTTTCGGCGTAAGTACCGATTTTCCCACACCGTTCTTTCTTTTCTTTGGTTGACACTCTTGTAAGCCCCTTCTTTTTGACTTGTTGAACAGAGCGCCGCTCTCTCTCGAGCGGATCCCTGCTGCCTCCATAGTCGGAACATTGGGAGGGTCTACAAGCTCCCACCGCGTGGATCCCCGCGCCGCTCTCCTGGAGGCGACGGAGCGTAACACGCGGGAGGCACGGGAGGAGCGGGAGCCGGAGGAGAGGAGGGCGACTCGGGAGGCGACGGGGGAGTCGACCAGGGCGTAGGCGAAAGCGGCGGCCAAGGCTCAGGTGGAGACCGCGGCTGCGGAGAGGGAGGCGGAGGCCCTGCGCAACCAGCCTCCGCAGCTCGTCATCCCCCTCCGCGCCGTGGCCCCTGAGGTCCCAGTGCCCCCGTCGGAGGAAGCCGACCGCGACCGGCCGGTGATGGAGAGGAGGGAGGATGACGTGGTCATCCTGGAAGAGGCGCCATAGTCGGCGCCGACTGGAACGGGCCAAGGCGGCCGGCCTGCTACACCGCCCGAGCAGCCGGCTGGGGGCGGACCTTGTGGTTCAGTCGCCGCTTCGTCGGCGCGCAGGGGAGGCGACCTTAGCGCCGGGGCCGCAGAAGGTCATGGGAGCCAGCTCGACGGCTCAGGATCTGGAGGCGGCCAGCGCCAGCACGTCTGAGTGGACACCCAGCGGTGGGACGGCTGAGCTGAACGTGGCGGCGCAGGAGGTCCGGAGCCGGCTTCATGCCCAGGCCGCCTCGTTGAAGTGGTACAATCAAGAATTCCTTACAATGCGGGCGGTCATCCGGGTGAGTGCTCTAGCTTTGGTCGATTGCTTTCTTGATTTCTTCCGTGGGGGCGCGTCAGCGCACCCACTGGGTGTAGTCCCCGAATTCTGAGTCGGCTGCTGAGCAGGCGGCTTGGAACTTCTAGTAGGCTTCAATTGCTATCTTGTTCTTATTCGCACTTCCGTACTGTTTCCAGGAATATCATAATCTCCGCGCAACTGCCTTCAACTCCCAGGCTCAGGAGCTGAACCAGAAGACCGCTGATCTGACTGGTAGCCGGAGTAAGTGCTTCGCTTCTTTTATATTACATGGGGGCGCGTCAGCGCACCCACTGGGTGTAGTCCCCGAGATTCGGGCTGACTGCTGAGCAGTCGGGTCGAATCTTTGCTGACGACTTCTTCCTTATTGTTTTTTTCTTTTTCTTCATGTCTGCAGGGGCGAACGCCGACTTGAGGGAGCAGCTAGGCGGAATCCAGACCGCCCTTCGTGCCAAGAAAGCCGAGTGCATTGCCTTGGCCCAGGAACGCGACCGCCTGGCCAAGAGACTGGCTGATCAGGAGGAGAGCCACAAGGCGACCTTTAAGAAAGTGCAGGACAACAAGGCCGCCCTTAAAGCCAAGTATGAGACCGAGGCGGCGGGCTGGGCTGAGGCGAAGCAGGCTCTGAGCAAAGGCTACAGACGGTCGAGGATTTGATCGATGGTAGGCCGCCTTCCTTTTCGTCCCTTTGCCTGCCCTTTATCATCTGATTTGTCCTCTGACTTTGCGCTGTTTTTTCTTCTTTCTGCAGATTACTTCCCCGGCTACTCCGTTGCTGCCTCCCAAGCCATCAAGGCCCACCGCGATGCACGCCGGCAGGCATGGGCCGAGATCGCGCCGAATGCCAGTCGAACACTTGAGGAGCAGCTTCTGGCGATTCAGGCCTGGCTGCATCCGGCTCACCGCATTCTCCGCCGGCTTCAGCATGCTGGGGTGCAAGTGCTGGCCGCCCTCTGGCCTGGCGAGGCGGTTCCTCGCACCCCTAGTCGGACTGCCGATTGGCTAGAGGTAGCCGTCGGCTGCTTCGAGGCCTGGAAGGCTTCTGCAGCTCGGTCCGGCGCTAGGCGGGCGCTGGAGTTCGTCCGAGCCTGGTATCCCGGGCTAAGCTTGGCCCAGCTGAGCACCTGGCGATAGGAGGCCGATGAAGAGCTGGTGGAGGTGCGGCCGGCTATCATCCAGCGTGCTTCGGCGATCGCCGAGTACACCGATACCAGCATCTTTGCCCCTGAGGTGAATGATGACGGCACCGCTCAGCTGGAGGAGTGGTTCGGGTTGGACCCAGCGGGAGGTGAAGACTCGGCGGAGGAGATCGCTTCCAGTGACGAGGGCGAAGAGGACGAGGGGGAGGATGGCAAAGATGTCGTGCCAGGTGGTGAAGCGACCAGACAGCTTCAGCCTGACCGTGCCTCTAGCAACGAGGCGCGTGCAAGTGCACCGTCTGCCAGAGGTGATGACCAGGCCGAGACTTGCCAGTCGGCCACTCCTCTAGCCGGCACTGCTGTCTCCACCAACCTGCCTGACTCGCCCGTTGTTCCCTTGGCCTGATCTGCCGCCTTCGTTTTCCTGTTTGTTACTTTTTGGACAACTTTTTATTAAATTTGCGCAGTTCCACCCACTGGGGGTGTATTCAAACTATGTTGAATGCCGGCCTTTTGAAGGCCTTTTGTGTAAATATAATCACGCATGTGTTTGGCTTCCATTCATGTTTGCTTTTTATCCTTAGGCTGTTTCCTTTGCCGCCTTCCCTTGGTCTCCGCCTTCCTAGCCGGACAGCTGCTCTGCAGTCTATGGCTGGGGAGGAACTCGGCCATTTTTTGGGAAGACAAGTACTCGAGCTTTCTTAGATTGTAGCAAGGTGAATTGGAAGCCGGCCAGCCGGCTGCTCTGGCAGCCGGTCGGTGGGGAGGGGGGGGGGGAAGCCGGCTTTTGTTATATAAGTTTGTTAGTCCTTAGCCGTTTTTCATGTGGGCATCCTTTCCTGCCTTTGACTCTTGCCAGCAGGACAGCCGATTCTTTGAGCTGCGGCTTTCGACAAGAGAGGGCTTGGGTGCCGGCACACTACTTGTCTGACTGCAGGTGGAACTTGAATATAACTCAAGGCGGCAAGTCCCCGGGCCAACTGGTCGAACCCGGTGCCGGACAAGAGGAATGGATGTAGTGACATAATCATAGGCATGATACTCATCATTCAAAGATAAAAGAGTGTAGTCCCCGAGTGCTCCTCGGGGGGCCCATTGTCTCATACTTAGTACAAAAGGTAGCATGATACATACTGCATTTTAACTATAAAATCTTCGGAGGAGGTTGGCGCTCCATGCTCGTTCCGACTCCTTGCCGGAATCATCTCAATTTCGTGCCTTCGGCTTCTGCGCATCGATCAGGTAGTAGGAGCCGTTTCCTAATGCTCTGCTGATGACGAAGGGGCCTTCCCAAGGGGCCGAGAGCTTGTGCTGGCCGGCTGTTCGCTGGATCAGCCTGAGCACAAGGTCACCCTCTTGGAAGGATCTTGGCTTGACCTTCCGGCTGTGGTAGCGGCGCAAACCCTGCTGGTAGATGGTGGACCGGCTGAGGGCTAACAGCCGACTTTCTTCCAGCAGGTCGACACCGTCTTCTCGTGCTTCCCTGGCCTCCGCTTCCATGTACATGGTCACCCGAGGTGAGTCGAACTCGATGTCAGTTGGGATGACAACCTCGGCACCATATACAAGGAAGAAGGGGGTGAAGCCGATTGACTTGTTCGGGGTAGTGCGCGGACTCCAGAGGATGGCCGACAGCTTGTCGAGCCAACAGCCGGCCGAACGCTCCAGTGGCACGACCAATCGGGGCTTGATGCCGGAGAGGATGAGGCCGTTTGCTCGCTCAACTTGGCCGTTTGACTGCGGGTGGGCAACGGACGCTAAGTCCAGTCGGATACCCTGTGTCGTGCAGAAACGTGCCAGTGCTCCCTTGGCAAAATTCGTGCCGTTGTCGGTGATGATGCTGTGTGGCACGCCGTACCGAGTTGTGATATCTGCGATGAATGTTACGGCAGTCGGCCCATCAGCTTCTTGATCGGCTTTGCTTCAATCCACTTGGTAAATTTGTCCACGGCGATGAGCAGATGTGTCATGCCACCGCACGCCGTCTTGAACGGGCCCACCATGTCCAGCCCCCAGACGGCAAAAGGCCAGGTGAGGGGGATGGTCTTGAGTGCAGAAGCCGGCTGATGTTGTTTGGAACTGAAGACTTGGCACCCTTTGTAGTATTTGACTAATTCCCTGGCGTCGTCCAAAGCAGTCGGCCACAAGAAACCATGGCGGAAAGCTTTGGCGACGAGCGATCTCGAGGCTGCGTGGTGGCCGCATTCGCCTTGGTGGATGTCTTTGAGGATTGCAATGCCCTTCTCTGGCTCGACACAGCACTGGAAGACTCCAGTGATGCTGCGCCTAACGAGCTCTCTGTTGACAATTGTGTATGCTCCGGCTCGGCATTGGACTTGTCTTGCCGCGATCTCGTCAGCCGGCAGTTCTATGTTTACCAGGAAGTTGAGGATGGGCTGGGCCCATGATGGAGCTGTGACTTCTTCTATAGCCAACACGGCTACTGCGACCAGGGCGGGTGGGCTGGGTGGTGAAGATCTGGAGTCGGCCACCGCCTGTTTGTCAATGCAGTCCCCGGGCCGACTGCCGTAGTCCCCGGGCCGGGTTCTGAAGTCCCCGGGCCGGGTGCGGCTATGGCAGTCCCCGAGCCGCCTGTTGAAGTCCTCGGGCCGCCTATTGAAGTCCCTGAGCCGCCTGCTCGGTTCCCCCAGCCGGATCCAACTACGTCGAGGTTAGGCGGTATGAAGATGGAATCAAATTCCGGAGACGGCTTGATAGACGGCTTGAGGAGGCGTTGGAGAGAGACGCCGGTTGGTATAGCTTGTCGAGTGGAGCCTATTCGTGCCAGGGCATCTGCTTGCTCGTTGTCGGCCCATGGCATGTGGAGGAACTCGCATCCTTCAAAATACCCACTAATTTGCTGAACGAGGAAGCGGTAGTTCACCATGTTTGTGTCCTTGGCATCCCAGTCGCCAGATGATTGTTGAACTACCAAATCCGAGTCACCATAGCATAGGATTCGGCGGATGCCGAGTTCTTTGGCTAGCCGGAGCCCGTGTATGAGCGCCTCGTACTCGGCCACATTGTTGGAGGCGGCAAAATGAATTTGCAATGTGTATCTGAGCTTGTCGCCTTTGGGAGAGGTGAGGATGATGCCGGCTCCCAAGCCGGTGCGCATCTTGGACCCGTCGAAGTGCATCCGCCAATGAGTGGAGTCGGGAGCCGGCGGTAGGTACTGGGTCTCGGCCCAGTCGACGAGGAAGTCGGCCAATGCTTGGGACTTGATGGCGATGCGAGGTTGGTAGAAGATCGTGTAAGGGGCCAGCTCAATGGCCCATTTTGCCACCCGGCCAGAGGCGTCCCAGCTACCTATGATTTCGGCGAGCGGGGCAGTGCACACGACCGTGATGGGGTGCTCTTGAAAGTAGGGCTTGAGCTTCTTCGCGGCGAAGTACACACCATAGCACATCTTCTGGTAGTGCGGGTAGTTCTGCTTCGAGGTGGAAAACACTTCACTTAAATAATACACCGGCCTCTGGACTAGCTGAGCTTGGCCTTCTTCTGTGCGTTGAACCATGATAACGGTGCTGACCACCCGGCTGGTAGCCGCAATGTAAAGGAGCATGGGCTCTTTCTCAGTCGGCGCCGCCAAGATAGGTGGTGTGGCCAGCATCTTCTTCAGCTCGTGGAAAGCTTGGTCGACTTGGTCGTTCCACTCGAAGTGAGTGGTCTTCTTCATGAGTCGGTAGAGGGGGAGAGCCTTCTCTCCAAGCCGGCTGATAAAGCAGTTCAGGGAGGCCAGGCACCCGATAAACTTCTGGATGTCTCGCAGCTTGGTGGGAATCTCCAGCCTACCTCTTCTGTGATGCCCTGTTGGGCCTACTGGGCTAGCGGGCCTGCATCCTGGCCCAACTTGAATTTGGGTTTCTAGTCGTATGCAGGCCGCTGTGGCCCAGTAGGTGGGCTTTTTTTTCTTATTTTTTTGCTTTATTTATTTTTGTGAATAACTTAACTTTGAAAATAGATTTTTCAGTGATTCTTTTTTCTTATGTTTAATATTAGTGTGTTTTATCATTATATTCAATTTGGTAATGCTTAGGTTATTTAAAAAATGAAATGCCTTTGTAATGGATGAGTTTTCGTCCGAAACCCTGATACTTTGAAACAGATTGTCCATTTTGTACACGAAGTGCATCCAGTTTTTGCGGTAACCCTCTCTACTTTTTTGCACATGCTATGTGGGTGAAATTATGATACCATGCCAACTTTCATCCTTTTCTGAGTTCATTTGAAATGCTTTTCAATTTCAGGGTCATTTAGCTGAAAAAATCAGTAAATGCATGAAAGAATTTGCTTGCACATAAAATTTCTTCGCGTTTCAAATGCCAAAACACATAACTAGCTACCCTAACTATTACAGAGATTCCCTCCTGGGTGTGAAACACAGAAGAAAGTGATGATAGTTAAGCCGATCACATCCCAGATCTTTGGGTGTGAAACTTTTTCTTCGCGTGTGTCCTTTTGCGTCGTAGGCATGGAAAATCTTCATCATTTAACGGGATGCTCGGGTCAATATTCACTGTGAATGGAGCAATTTCATCAAACTTTTCATAATCTTCTGACTTGTCTGTCTTGTCATCCACTCCCACGATGTTTCTCTTCCCAGAAAGAACTATGTGCCGCTTTGGCTCATCGTACGATGCATTCGCTTCCTTATCTTTTCTTTTTCTTGGCTTGGTAGACATGTCCTTCACATAGAAAACCTGTGCCACATCATTGGCTAGGACGAATGGTTCGTCTGCATACGCAAGATTGTTGAGATCCACTGTTGTCATTCCGTACTGCGGGTCTTCCGTTACCCCGCCTCGTGTCATATTGACCCATTTGCACCAAAACAAAGGGACCTTCAAACCACGTCGATAGTCAAGTTCCCATATGTCCTGTATATAACCATAATATGTTTCCTTTCCCGCCTTGGTTTCTGCATCAAAGCGGACACCACTGTTTTGGTTGGTGCTCTTCTTATCTTGGGCGATCGTGTAAAATGTATTACCATTTATCTAGTACCCTTTGAAAGTCATTATATTCGAAGATGGTAACTGGGACAGCAAGTACAGGTCATCTTCAATAGAGGTGTCATGCATGGTACATGCTTGCAACCAGCTGGCGAAACTCCTGGTTTGTTCATGTGTAATCCAGTCATCAGACCGCTCCGGGTGTTTGGAGCGTAGCAAATTCTTGTGTTCATCCATATACGGAGCCACCAAGGCGGAATTCTGTAGAACTGTGTAGTGTGCTTCAGTGAGAGAATGTCCGTCCATACATATTATTTGTTCCCCTCCTAGCGTGCCTTTTCCATCCAGTCTGCCCTTATGCTGCGATTCAGGAACACCAATCGGCTTAAGGTTAGGAATAAAGTCAATACAAAACTCAATGACCTCCTCATTTTGACGGCCCTTGGAGATGCTTCCTTCTGGCCTAGCATGGTTATGAACATATTTCTTTAAGACTCCCATGAACCTCTCAAAGGGGAACATATTGTGTAGAAATACAGGACCCAAAATGTTAATCTCTTCGCATAGGTGAACTAGGACATGCGTCATGATGTTGAAGAAGGATGGTGGGAACACCAACTCGAAACTGACTAATCGAACGTTTTGTAACCTTGGTATGATTTCTGTAACCTTGGTATGATTTCTGCACCAAATCATTCTGTAACCTTGGTATGATTTCTGGATCGATTACCTTCTGAGATATTGCATTGAGAAATGCACATAGCTTCACAATGGCTAATCAAACGTTTTCCGGTAGAAGCCCCCTCAATGCAACCGGAAGCAGTTGCGTCATAATCACGTGGCAGTCATGAGACTTTAGGTTCTGGAACTTTTTCTCTGCCATGTTTATTATTCCCTTTATATTCAACGAGAAGCCAGACGACACCTTAATACTGAGCAGACATTCAAAGAAGATTTCATTCTCTTCTTTGGTAAGAGCGTAGCTTGCATGACCCTGATGTATGCCGTCTTTTCCGTGCATACATTGCTGGTCCTCCCGTGCCTCAGGTGTATCTTTTGTCTTCCCATACACGCCCAAGAAGCCAAGCAGGGTCACACAAAGATTCTTCATCACGTGCATCACGTCGATTGCGGAGCGGACCTCGAGGTCTTTCCAATAGGGCACGTCCCAAAATATAGATTTCTTCTTCCACATGGGTGCGCGTCCGTCAGCGTCATTCGGAACAGGTTGTCCACCAGGACCCTTTCCAAAGACCACCTTCAAATCCTTGACCATATCATGTACATCAGCACCAGTACGGTGGCGAGGCTTCGTCCAGTGATCCGCCTCACCTTTGAAATGCTTGCCTTTCTTTCTTACGGGATGCCTGCTCGGAAGAAATCGATGATGTCCCAGGTACACATTCTTATTAGCCAAATATATACTGTCGGTATCGTCCAAACAGTGCGTGCATGCACGGTATCCCTTGTTTGTCTATCCTGAAAGGTTACTGAGAGTAGGCCAATCATTGATGGTCACAAACAGCAACACCTTTAGGTCTAATTCTTCCCCATGTGCTCATCCCACGCACGTACACCTATTCCATTCCACAGTTGTAAGAGTTCTTCAACTAATGGCCTTAGGTACACATCAATGTCGTTGCCGGGTTGCTTAGGGCCTTGGATGAGCACTGGCATCATAATGAACTTCCGCTTCATGCACAACCAAGGAGGAAGGTTATACAAACATAGAGTCACATGCCAGGTGCTATGGTCGCTGCTCTGCTCCTCAAAAGGATTAATGCCATCTGCGCTTAGACCAAACCATACGCTCCTTGCGTCATCTGCAAACTCCTTCCCGTACTTTCTTTCGATTTTTCTCCACTGCGACCCATCAGCGGGTACTCTCAACTTTCCGTCTTTCTTACGGTCTTATCTGTGCCATCGCATCGCCTTGGCATGCTCTTTGTTTTGGAACAAACGTTTCAACCGTGGTATTATAGGAGCATACCACATCACCTTGGCAGGAATCTTCTTCCTGGGGCGCCGGCCCTCGACATCACTAGGGTCATCGTGGCTAATCTTATAGCACAATGCACCACATACCGGGCAAGCGTTCAAATCCTCGTACTCACCGTGGTAGAGGATGCAATCATTAGGGCATGCATGTATCTTCTGCACCTCTAACCCTAGAGGGCAGACAACCTTCTTTGCTTCATACGTACTCTCGGGCAATTCGTTGTCCTTTGGAAGCATATCCTTTATCATTACCAGCAACTTTCCAAATCCCTTGTCAGATACACCACTCTCTGCCTTCCATTGCAGCAATTCCAGTGTGGTGCCCAGCTTTTTCTTGTCACCTACGCAATTCGGGTACAACAATTTTTTGTGATCCTCTAACATGCGCTGCAACTTCTTCTTCTCCAAATCACTTGCGCAGTTTCTCTTTGCATCGGCAATGGCCCGACCTAGATCATCAACGGGCTCATCTGATGCCTCTTCTTCAGCTTCTTCCCGCATTGCCGGCTCAGCTTCTTCCCCCATTGTTGTATCATCATATTCAGGGAACCCATGGCCAGGATAGCTGTCGTCGTCCTCTTCTTCTTCATTGTCTTCCATCATAACCCCTCTTTCTCCGTGCTTGGTCCAAACATTATAATGGGGCATGAAACCGGACTTAAACAGGTGGATGTGAATGGTTCTTGACATAGAGTAATTGTGACCATTCTTACAGCGAGCACATGGACAAGGCATAAAACCATCCGCCCGCTTGTTTGCCTCAGCCGCAAGCAGAAAAGTATGCACGCCCTCAACGAACTGGGGAGAGCATCGGTCATCGTACATCCATTGCTGGCTCATCTTCATTACACAACACTGAATAGACCAAATTAATACAAGTTCATACATAAAGTTCATACAACACTTAAATGCAACAAACAAATAACTCTCTAGCTAAAGCATTTAAATGCAACAACAAATACGATCAAGATCGCAACTAAGGTAACAATGGATCCAACAGCATGTTGATACCAAGCCTCACTATCGATGGCATATTTTCTAATCTTTCTAATCTTCAAGCGCATTTTCTCCATCTTCATCTTGTGATCATCGACGACATCGGCAACATGCAACTCCAATTCCATCTTCTCCCCCTCAATTCTTTTCAATTTTTCTTTCAAGTACTTGTTTTCTCTTTCAACTAAATTTAACCTCTCGGCAATAGGGTCGGTTGGAATTTCCGGTTCACATACCTCCTAGAAAAAATTTCTATGTCAACTTTGATGGGCATAATTTGTCATAAACACGAAATGCAACTAGTTTTAAAAGAGAATATACATACCACATCCGAATCATAACAAGGACTAGGGCCAACGGGGACGGATATCAAAACCATGGCACTATATGTATAACAAACAACGTACGGGTAAGATAATTATACAAGTAACTATATATCCAAATCACACAAACATCAATTTTTATATAAAATTTCATGAACTAGAGGCTCACCACAAGGTGGTGCCGGCGACGGGACGGTGCGGGCGATCGAATGTGGCTACGATGGAGATTTAGAAGGCACTAAGTAAACCACACCTGCATATGCAAACTAAGTGTCATTTTTGACCTCAAATTGCATATAAATCAAATACTAGCACATATATATATATATCCTCCCAAATTACTAAACTCACAAATTAATCACTATATAAAGCATTGCAAGAGCTAATCTAGCAATGAGAGATGAAAGGACAACGTTTCTAACCTTTGTGATCATTTGAATGGATGGGGGCCTTCAAATCTTGACAAATCTTGGGCAAAATGTGTGATGAGCTCGAGAGGAAGAGGGGAAGAACAGAGAGGAGAGGGGAAAGGGGAAGAACAGAGCGAGCTCGGGTGGACGAAGGGTTTATGTAGGACGACCTTTAGTACCGGTTCGTGCCAAGAACCGGTACTAAAGGGGCTGGAGGGGCACCTGTCTGACAACATCCTGCCACCACTCTCATTAGTACCGGTTCGTGGCACGAACCAGTGCTAAAGGTTCGCCACAAACCGGTACTAATGAAAGCGGCCCGGCTAGCCGTTGGAACCGGCACTAATATATACATTAGTGCCGGCTCAAATACAAACCGGCACTAATGTGCTTCACGTTTGACCCTTTTTCTACTAGTGTCACGAGCCTGCTAACAGGCTTCAAGGTATGCGATGTAATGTCTTTAGCTGCTTTCCATATGAACAATACACATGTATATAGATAGTAGCCCCTGAGACTCTGGTCGGCCCATGAAAAAGGGCGAACAGAGGATCTACAGATATCTGCAGGAAGTAAAATACTTATTTGGGTGAAAACAGGCTTCACTGTTAGTGGCAACCGCCCAAGCTGCGGAGGTTTCTGAACTAAAGCAGAAACTAAAGCTGGCCGATGAGGACATTGTCCTCATTAACAAGCGGCTCGACAGGCGCAAGTTATGCTTTGAACATCCCTTTTGCTCCTATATGAATGTGCCAACATTAGGTTGAAACTTAGACGCTATTATTTGCATAATTTGCAGATGGTGCTGCCGAGGTCGAGATCCTCAGGGGTGAACTTGCCCGGGCCAAGGAACAGGCCAGGGCGAGCAATGCGGCCGCCGATAAGGCGGCTGCAGATTTGAAAGCCGAACAGGCCACCCGGCACCAGGTCGAGGAGTGGATATCCGTCATAGAGCAAGAGCTCAATGATGCCATCCGCAAGTGTGAGTCCCTTGAAAAGGAGATAAAGCCAAAGCGACCAAACTTGACAAAGCCCTTCAGGAGGCCAAAGATGCGCGGTCTAAATCCAGAGCGGCTCACGAAGAAGTCCGGCAGGCCGGACAGATAGCGGCTGGTAAACCCTTTCTTTTACAGACTAAGTTTGGCGATCAGAGATATGCCTTGCTTAATCGACTGTGGAGTTCTCCAGACGGTTTTGTGTATCTTCCGAAGAGTGCCGCCGACGCCGCGCAATTCTTCCAGGCTTAGGAGGGACATGTGACGGAGAAGCTGTTCTGGTTACAGTTTGTGGCGCAGGAGTGCCCAATGCTGCTGAACGACCAAATGGCGCAGTGGGCCGAGCTGCATAAGATGTCCGGAGCGGCCATGAGGGACTTCATAGTTCGACTATGGCCAGTAGAACCCATTCCAAGCAGCTATTTTGGCCTGGTGTGGCGACTTGTCGATGTAGTGCCGCGAATCGACGCAGTTAAGCGGTCAATGTGTATAGAAGATGCACGGATGGCCTTCGCACGCGTCAAGATGTACTGGGCAAAGATGAAGGCCGCCGATGTTGCAGTTAAGGGTCCTCCTGGAGGCAAGGACGACCGCACGCTGGAGCGCTACTTAGACAATGTCCTAGAGGGCGCCCGCTTGACAGAGGGTCGGTGCTCAAAGGACATTATGTTCGAATGAATGTACCTGAATTGTATGGGCATTTTATTATGTACTAAGGCCTTGTGATATATTTATGTTATTATCTAAAATTCTATCCTCCTGTGCAGCTGTTGTTGTATTCCTGAGAGTTTTCCAGTCATCGGCTTCAACCCCCACGTAGATACTACAGGGGTGTTCAGAAGAGCACATTGATCACACTTGACCCAACGTCTTAGTCTGTAAAGGAGGTGTCAGTGCGGCGAACCAGGCAATCAGACTACGAGGCTTTACCACTCTGACTTAGCCATAGGAGTTTGATGATGGGTCTACGATGTAGCCCCTAGTATGTATGCGGTTATCCGGATGCGGATGCGTTACATATGTGACCGAAAAGCAGTCCTTCGTTTAATACGGAAAAAATCACTAAAGATTTTAAAAAGTCGCCGAGTGGCTGACCAGCTCTCGCCGTATCATGACTGTCAGTTTTCAGCTTTCTCTACTGAGGTGCTTAACTGGACGAACCAGAAACACAATCGCAGTAGTTCTCCCTTTACTACCTTAGCTGATCAGACGGAACGTAAGGTAGCAAACACAGGAGTCGGGCAACCCAACTATTGACCAAAGACATGATTCGGAGCTGGTGCATATATTGCCAAGCTTGGGACGCTGAATTGTGCTATAAAGTTGTTCAGGCTTTTGATTGGCAACGCATGTGTTACCACCGAGAGCCCTTGGCAATTTGTGTCGAGGTGTGTGCGTGAGACAACTGAAGAGACGGAATACAGTCTATGAATAAAGGCGATACCGAATAAGAATTGTTTTCACTAGAATCTGATTGATATGTCAAAACATAATCTTACAAAGGATACCATAATCACCAAGGCCATTTTACATGCCGAGGGTCTAAGACTAAGGGGAAAAGCTCTGTGCAGGTTCTTGAATAAAGTTTTGGTCTACAAAATCCCTTGGACCTCCTGCCGCACATCTGCGCCGCTTTTGCCTTAAAGAGAGAGGTTCCTTGAGAGGAATGATCTTCGACTATTTTTACGAAACCGGGCTTGGAGAGAATCCTTGTAAGCCCATAGGATGAATAGGTTTTGATTCACCTGTGGTAAAAGAGAAGAATTAATTTAAAGAAAAGGGGAAGGCCATATAGGGTCGAACCATACTAGAGGCATGTCCGTATTGTGCCTCCGCTGATGCCCAAGGTATTTCGAGTGCATAATTATGCATGCGCGGTACAAATTTCACGGATGTATGTGGCGATCGATGGAGGAAAAATTGCTAATCCAACTCTCGAACTACCAATATGTCAGCATGTGGAATTGACCGGCCTTGTGTGATAAAGTCCGGCGGCTTAATAGCCGATGAGGTGTGCGGCTTGACATGGCCGCATTATACTTTGGCCGCGATGGCCGCGGTATGCTCCTCAGTGCGGAGGGAGCATTCCATGTTTCCGTTGATTATAATGACGCCACGTGGACCGGGTATCTTGAGCTTCAGATAGGCATAGTGTGGTACCGCATTAAAATGAGCGAAAGTGGTTCGTCCGAGCAGTGCATGATAGTCATTGCGGAAGGGAACGATATCGAAGATCAAGTCTTCACTTCGGAAGTTATTTGGTGAACCAAAGACGACTTCCAATGTTATTGAGCCCGTGCAGCGGGCCTCTACACCAGGTATTAATCCTTTAAAGGTAGTTTTAGTGGGCTTGATTCTTGATGGATCAATGCCCGTTTTGCGGACAGTGTCTTAGTAAAGTAGGTTGAGACTACTGCCGCCGTCCATGAGGACTCGCGTGAGGTGGAACCGTCGATGATTGGATCGGGGACCAGAGCTGCCGAATCTTCATGACGGGTATTGGTTGGGTGGTCCTTTCGATCGAAGGTGATCGGGCAAGCCGACCATGGGTTGAGTTTTGGGGCGACCGGCTCTATGGCGTAGACGTCCTGTGATGCGCGCTTGCGCTCCCTCTCAGGGATATGTGTGACATATATCGTATTTACTGTTT